>NC_134874.1:1847500-2193750 GCF_049852395.1 Peromyscus maniculatus bairdii | reverse complement strand
TGGGAGATGACCCCCCCCCCCCCCACACACAAAGGCTTTCTAAAGTACATGGGTCCTGATACGTTCCATTTGTGCCAACCAAACCCAGCAAAGTTCACCCACCCAAGAGCGGTCTATCTCAATCCAACTTCAATCAGCTTCTGGGAGCCAGCACGGTCTAACCTCAGCAACTATGAAATGGAGCTTCTGTGAGCCAGCATGGTCTAACCTTAGCAACTGTGAAAAGTAGCTCTGTTCACCTGGAGAATTAGCCAAACCCCACACAACCCCATGGCTACTTTTCAGCCCTGATGGCCCACGTTAGCCCAGTCCCCAGCCAGTGTAAATTAGCCCAGGCCCCAGCTTGCCGTGGGGCTCCCCAACTGACCATTCAGTTCAGTTCGTGCAAGTTTGCAGACCGCCTCCAGCCACGCTTCTGTTTGAGGAGGGCTAGTACTCTGGACACAAACACAATGTCAGGGGAAGGTGTTTGCCCACCATGTCTGGAGTCACAGTGGCACCAAGTCTCCCCGGCGTAGGCAGGGAGACCCTGAAACCCACACGCTAGAACCTTCTCTCCATCCATCCTCCCCCTGGGTCGTTACGGGCTCTGTGTGGAGTTATTGGCCTCACAGTATGTGATGGTGAGTTTAGTGCTTAGGGGGCACTGGGGACATGTTTAGATGTGGGAATGAAATCTGAAGGGCCCGTTTAGTTCTGGAGAGTCAGGAAGTCCAAGGGAGTCTCCGTGGCCTCTGGTGAGGCGCCTGTGTCCAGCTCCGTGACCAGGAACAAAGCAGGGTGCTTGAAGCACATGGATGAGAAGTAGTGACCCGGTGTACTAGAGATACTGCTGAGGGAACAATTGCCATCCCACAGGAGAGCAGGGACTCTGGATGGGGACATGGGGTGGGTGAGGGTGGGTGAGGGTGGGTAAGGGTGGGTGAGGGTGGGTGAGGGTGGGTGAGGGTGGGCCAGGGTGGGCCAGCGTGGGTGAGGGTGGGCCAGGGTGGGTGACGGTGGGTGAGGGTGGGTGAGGGTGGGCGAGGGTGGGCCAGGGTGGGTGAGGGTGGGTGAGGGTGGGTGAGGGTGGGCGAGGGTGGGCCAGGGTGGGCCAGCGTGGGTGAGGGTGGGCCAGGGTGGGCCAGGGTGGGCCAGCGTGGGTGAGGGTGGGCCAGGGTGGGTGAGGGTGGGCCAGGGTGGGCCAGCGTGGGTGAGGGTGGGCCAGGGTGGGTGAGGGTGGGCCAGGGTGGGCCAGCCCCTTACACAGCCCTTCTGATACAGTGCTGTGGTGTGGGAGGCTGGTGCTCACATGAGCTTCAAGGGAAGGACCCAGAGCCTGGCTTTTTTTTTTTTTTTCCTTCTGGAATTTCCTCTTCAGGCTGCTTTGTGGATTGGAGACCAAGGGGTCTGTAAACAAGAGGGACCCACATTGGCCTTCTGTGAGTCCCGCCTGGTTCCATCCCTGTGTGTCCTCCCTGGGCACAGCTCCGTCACTGTTGTTATTGAACGGCCCTGGGTTGTTTTTCTGGTGGGTTTGCCAGGGTGGCAGCTGCCTATCTTCTAGGGTCCTTGGATCCTTAAAGCCATGTGACCACTGTCCCCAAGGAGCTAGCAGTTCATCTGAGAAGCTGACGGTGAAGTCAGGCTGACATCTGACCCTGGCCTCCTGTGGTGGCCATGGTTGTCACATCAACCTATGTGGTTGGCCAGCCTGAGGGTCTGAGGCCACCGAAAGGAAGGAGTCAGTGGTGGGGTAAGAGCAGGATTATGGTGAAGATCTGTGACAGAGATAGGGTGAGGGATGGGGCTGGGCTCAGCGGTTTGCTTTGGGTGACATTCCTTTCCCATCTGGATCTTGGCGTCCCCCTCTGTAGTGGGCTAGGGCTCTCTGAGGACGCAGTGAGAGTGTGACCAGGTCCTAAAGCAATGTCCCACTGTGGCTGGATGTGGATTGTGTGTCCCCGGAGGCTCTTGTGGTGGCGGCGGCTTGGTCCTCCGTGTGGCAGAGCTTACGTGGAAAGACCTTTAAGAGACTGTTCGGTGCTACTGGGGACATGAGGGTAGTTCTTGTGGGGCCCCGGTGAACTCCCGGAATGCCTTGTTGAAGTCAGCCTTAGGGACGGGGACTCAGCTCAGCCGTCGAGTGCTTGCTCCAGCTCAGGAAATAAGTGATAGGATAGAGCCACCTTCGCTCTCCCTGGCCTCGAAGCAGGTCTCAGGTCTGAGTGTACACTCCGGGCCGTACACAGCCTCTGCTGAGCTTAGGAGAGGTAGGTGCCGTGCCTGTGAGCCTCTGCAACTGGGAGCTAAATGAACTTGGGCTTATAAATGTTTATAAATCTCAGATTCAGATATTTCATTATAGTTACAGCAACTGGCCTAATAAGACCCTTTTCTTGAACCTGGAGGAATATACCTATCTGACCCTACCTTCCCCAATGAGAGACACATACTCCACCCTCAGATCTGCCATCTCAGCCCTCACAGCCACCAGACGCACAGATGGCCCCACGTGAGCAGCTTGGCCTTGATGTTGCTGTAGATGCCGCCTGCCTCCGGCAGGAGTAGCAGCCAATGTCCTCAGATCAAGGCTAATGTGTAAGTGGCGTTTGCCCAGCTGGGTCTGCTGGAACAGTTGGCTAGTTAGTCACTGCCTCCCACACTGAGGCGCCAGGACCCGCTCCATCTCCACTGTGACCTGGCTGCTGGTCGGTCTCCTAAATCACGCCGTGCCGACGGCCAGATGGACCGTGCATCCCTCTGGCGATGCTTCATCTGTCCCGGACAGTCCTGAAAACCAAGGCTGAGTGAGGGTCCAGGGGGACTCGGTGGGTCACTGTGCCCTTCCCCTGAGTCCTACAGAACCCCATGGAGCTCAAGGCAGACTGGAGGGTACTCCAGTCACCCTGGCTTACATCGTCTTTTCTCTGAAGGGGCCGGACTGGGAAGGACAAGAGGACGTGGGTGCCAAGGACCGTGGCCCAGTCTGCAGAGTAAAAAACAACGCGTAGGCATTGGGGCTGCGGAGAAAGGAGGGACAGGGCTGAGGAGACCAGCATCGCCTGTGTCGTCCGACTTTTGTGGTTTTGACACGTGTCTGAGAGGAATAAAAAGAGGGAGGATTCTTCGGGATCCCAGTTTTCAGACCATGATGAGGGTGTCATAGCGGAAGGCTAAGGTGGGGTTGAGCTGCGAGCGTTATGAAGGATGGCGAGGAAAAAGAGACAGAGACAGGGAGGGAAGGGGTGGAGAGACAAGGAGAAGACATCCTTTGACTTCTGGTGACACTCCTCTAGTCAGGTCCCACCCCTGCTGACACTCATCCAATCAGGTCCCACCCCTGCTGACACTCCTCCAGTCAGATCCCACCCCTGATGACACTCCTCCAATCAGGTCCCACCCCTGCTGACACTCCTCCAATCAGGTCCCACCCCTGATGACACTCCTCCAATCAGATCCCACCCCGATGACACTCCTCCAATCAGGTCCCACCCCTGATGACACTCCTCCAATCAGATCCCACCCCTGATGACACTCCTCCAATCAGATCCCACCCCTGCTGACACTCCTCCAATCAGATCCCACCCCTGATGACACTCCTCCAATCAGGTCCCACCCCGATGACACTCCTCCAATCAGATCCCACCCCTGATGACACTCCTCCAATCAGGTCCCACCCCTGCTGACACTCATCCAATCAGGTCCCACCCCTGCTGACACTCCTCCAGTCAGATCCCACCCCTGATGACACTCCTCCAATCAGGTCCCACCCCTGCTGACACTCCTCCAATCAGGTCCCACCCCTGATGACACTCCTCCAATCAGATCCCACCCCGATGACACTCCTCCAATCAGGTCCCACCCCTGATGACACTCCTCCAATCAGATCCCACCCCTGATGACACTCCTCCAATCAGATCCCACCCCTGATGACACTCCTCCAATCAGGTCCCACCCCTGATGACACTCCTCCAATCAGATCCCACCCCTGATGACACTCCTCCAATCAGGTCCCACCCCTGATGACACTCCTCCAATCAGGTCCCACCCCTGCTGACACTCCTCCAATCAGATCCCACCCCTGATGACACTCCTCCAATCAGGTCCCACCCCTGCTGACACTCCTCCAATCAGGTCCCACCCTGATGTTCCCATGCCCTCTCAATACCAGCATCAAGTTACACATCCGCGGATGGTCTGAACCCTTCAGAATCCCAGCCCTTCCCCACTGTTCCACTCTGCACCCTGCTGCTCTGGGGACCAAACCCTCAACACAGAATCCTTTCTGGGCCGTTCAGACCATGGCACGTGGTCTTGGGACACCAAGGAGCCTTTGGAGGGCACATTTGTCAGTGGTCTTGTTGCTGTGCCAAAATAGCCGTAGTGACTTTAGGAAGGTTTGTTCTGGTTCACAGTTCTAGGGCACGGAGTTGTCGTGGTGGGAAGTCACGGGTCACACTGGCGTGTCCCCCAATGGAGCGGCAGAGTGATGAATGTATCTGCTCAGCTCACTTTTTATTTAGTCCAGGACTCCATGGGATGGCTTTCTGCATAACCTAATCTAGAAAACCCCTCACATGCACAGAGACGGTTTCCATGGTGATTTTAAAACCCATCACGTTGACGAGATCACAGAAGGTTTGGGGGCCTGGCCTCAGTGTCTCAGGCTGTGAGTTTCAGGAGGGGCTTCAGGCTTCTCTCAGAGCCTCTGAGCCTGAGCTGTCTCGAGAGAGACCATTGCACTGTCTCCCTCATTCTGAATAGCGTAGCTTTCACCCTGTCCCGGAGCCACACTGGATGGTTAATGTAGACAAGACATTAATTTCTATTGTGTTCAAACCATTCTAAAGGGTATGGAATGACTCCACTTGAAAACATTAGTGACTGTACATTGAGTGTGTGGTGTGTGCCAGGTCGGTGTATTTTACGGATGTTACCTAACTCAATCTTTACTAGATCCTACTTTGCATAAAAGGAATGGAAGATTCAGAGAAGTGGAGACACTTGCCTGAGGCAACACAGCCCAGGTTTGCAGCAGCAGGGATTAGAACCCAGGAGTATCCTACACACCAGTTATGAAATACTAGTTGTTGGCTTTTCTGACATGGGGAACTGGGTTTAGACAGCCATTGCCCTGCTAGGGGGCCGTGAGAGAGACCGTGGCGGCCCAGTACCTGCTGTGACAGCCTCTGGCCCTGTGGCTCCACAGAGCCCTGCCTCAGGAAGGAGGCCACAGTATTTCTTTCCCTGCTGTAGCGTGGCAGGTTTCTGGAAAAATGCCCTTAGATTCATTTAAAAGTCTAAGCAGGGACCACACAAATTATTAGCATTTGAAATATTTATAAAGTCTCGTGTTTGCCACGGCATAGGAGGAGACCAATCACAAATAAAAGAAAACCTCAGCGCGCCCCGCACGGAGAGCGGGAAGGGGGTGTTGTAGGTCTGCTGTGCTTGGGTTTCCAAGGCTGCCACACGGAAGGTGAGGTGTCACTCTGCAGAGCTGTGGCCTCCTTTGCTGCGGCTTTCTCCACAGCTCCACCTAAGAGGACAAACCCACAACATTACTATTCGAGCCGACTGGGTGAGGGGCATAGAGTTCTGTTTTAAAATCTGTTGGCAATCCTAATTTTCAGAGTTGAGATACCACACAACAGAAACATGCAGCTTGTGTGCCCTGAGGGCGGAGGCAGGCACTCTCCCCACTTGACAGATGGGACAACTGAGACCCAGCTTACAAGGCCTGATGTTGGCCACTGAAGGAGAGTTCACAGCTGGCTGTGTCTCATCCCAGGTCCTGATCTCCCTGGACCTTCACTTTAACTCCTGTATGGGTGTGGTAGAGATGACTTGAGAGTGCTCGTGGCCCTGATTCATTCACTCACACCTGCAGGTTGGTGTGAATTCCTTCATCCATTCACCCCGTCATCCATTTGCTCACGCATTCATTCACTGTACCATGGCAGAACCTGGTCAATGAACAGCAGCTCGCACTGACCTAGACAGAGTGGATCAGAGATGTGGCTTTGCTTGGAGATGAGCTTGCAGCCGACCCTGGGAGGAGCTGGGGCATGAGAGGATCATACATCTGGAGAAGGCAGGACACCAGGGTTGGGGTGCCTTCTTATGTACGGTTCTTGCTAGCAGAGGGCAAATCTTAGCGATGGTGTTGGCAGCCTGCACAATGGCCAGAGCTCCTGGGGGGCCTAGAGCAATTTCTCACAGCTCCATGTGCAGGCAAACCTGGGAATTGCCCCAGCCACAGAGGACTCCAGCAGGCTCAGGCCCCGAGACTCAAAGAAGGTGGGAGTTGCACAGATGTGCCCAGAAATAGGAGATGTTTGTGGGTGCAAGGTTACCTGAGCTAATCAAACTCCCCCCTCCAAAATGCAGACTCAGGAAGCTGTCCCAGGTGTGGACTGTTGGCCGGGACCCCAGACCCTGTGTGCTGAAGGTTGTGGCGGGACGTGAAGCAATTGTCATTAAGGTCACTGGGGTACGAGGTGGTGGGGTGGGGAGCTTACTGGGCTGCCCGACTGGGTGTGGGCACAGGCCCATGAGCAAGAGCCAAGGCTCCAGACCCCTCGGAGCTTTTCTTCCGGTTGGTGTGAGCAAGATGAGCACACGGTGGTGCTGACAGACACGACCACGTTTATCAGAGAAGTTCCACCACGTGCTTCACAGAGAGTGCCTGCTGCTGAGGGCATTTTTAATTATTATTTTAATTGACGTGTAATAATTATGCATATTCACAGCATACAGTGTGGTGTTTTGATACGTGTGTGTCATGCATCATCATGGAGCCGGGATGATCAGCATCTCCATCACGTCAGACATCTGTCACCTCTGTGTGTTCAAGTCCCCCCCGCCACCCCACCCCCCGTTGATCCGGGGTGGAGGATCTGTCCTTGTGAGCTGTGGTCTCCCCGATAACTTAGCCTTCCTGTTGCCCCAGTGTCCATCGCCTCCCACCCCTGCCAAGACTTCTGACTTTACGGCTGAGGAAACAGAGGCCTGAGGGGCTGACGACATCCTAGGCACCTTTCCTGGCCACCAGTCTCTTGCACAGCCCAAGGTGTCTCTTCCTGGAGCACCCTCTACTGGGTGGCTCTGGCTTCCTGCCTCCAGGCAGATGGGTCTTTCCTTATTAGTCATTTTGTGATGTGAAAGCCGGGACACTTAGCATCCTTAGTCCTCACCCACACTGTTCCAGGCATGAGCCGGGATCCAACCACGAGGCTCTGACCTCTCCTTGGCACAGTGGTTCTGGGGCAGTGAGAACCATCTTGGCCCTCTCAGCCTTCCACTTACCATGGGTCCTTGACAAGTGACTGCCTCTCTGAGTCTCAGTTTCTTCTCTCCAGCTCCCTCCGTCTCCTCACATAAAGATGAGATGAGCTCAGACGGGTGTGACTTGGCCCTGTGCCCAGCTCAGGGGAAGCACCGTTCAAGCTGGTGAAGACAGCCATGTCTCCTCGATAATCTGTCCGCCTGCCTCCACTGGGTCAGGGGAACAACATCAGGCCCCTCATCTCTGGTCTTCCAGGCCCCCAGCGCCTGAGTCAGGGCTGGGTATGAAGAGGAAACAATTTCCTGACCCCTAGGTCCAGGCTGCCGGAGCCATTGAGGGGCGTCAGACAGGGAGCATCCCCTAACGCCCAAGTGGCCCTAAGTGGCGGCCGGCATCGGGGCGGCTTCCTCTGACCTTAAACTGGAGTGCTCCTGCCCACATCTGCAGCTAAATAAACCAAGTAAATCATGCTGGCAGATAGATAATTAAATAATTATCAGGCACTTAATAACGAGGAGGGGGAGCCCTGCCTCTCCGCATTAGACAGAGTCTTTGAGGGCTAATTGTCGCATTACATCAGGGCCCCTCATTCATTCCTCTTGTCATTTCGGGTGATAATTTGCACTTTAGGAGACAGCGACAATTTTAGCAGGCAATTAGAGACGTGTCAGGCCTAGCCCTGTGAGTTACTGTCACAATTACTGGCCTCCCCCCCCTCCACCCCACCCCACTGTCCTCATTTGCAACCATGTATTTAAGGGGATTTGGGTAATTCTAGGCCTGGGTAAAACAGCCAACCCACAGGACAGTGGCGGGGTTGGGGATCAGGCAGCCAGCCGCCAGCATCCGAGCAGGGGAGGGACACTTGGCAGGAGTCCGACGGGCTGGGCACAGATCTGCAGGGGTGTGGAGTAGGGGCTTCTCATCCGCCCACAGAAGTCGCATCCAGTCACCCAGCCGTGGGGCGTGGGGCTGCGCTTCCCCGGTGACTCTTGCCGCTCCTGGTTCTTTACCTGCATCACTCAGCCTTTATAACCACCTGGATGCATGTGATGAGATCTTTGCAGGTCCCCGAGAGGCTGGAGGAAGAGAATTGGAAGAGGAGGAGAAGAGGAGGGGAAGGGAGGACTGTGTTTGCTGGGACTTTGAAGCTGCAATTTTATTTTCTGCAATTTGGCGTCTCGGGGACTTGTTGGGCCTGGGGACGGGCTGCCGTTTTCCAGGTCAGCTGACAGGAGCCTCTTTGCCTTCTGCGTATGCGTTGGGGGTGCAACCCTACCCACCTGCTTGCTTTGACCAGGATTCTACCACCCAGAGTGTTGTCCCCAACCCTGAGTCACTCTGAATCTCAGTGAGGCCTTTGTTGCTGTGATAACACACTGTGGCTAAGAGCAACCGGTGGAGGAAAGCGTTTATTTCAGCTCACACTTCCACATCACGGTCCATCACCGAGGGAAGGCAGGGCCGGGACATGGGAGGCAGGAAATGAGGTGACACCATGGAAGAACACCGCTTATCGGCCTGTTCCTCGTGGCTTGCTTAGCCTGATTTCTTGGACCACCTGCCCAGGGGTGGCACCATCCACAGTGGGCTGGGCCCTCCCCCATGAATCACCAATCAAGAAAATGTGGCTGGGGCCTCCCACATGAATCACCAATCAAGAAAAATGTCCTATATACTTTCCCACAGGCCGATCCTGTGGAGACATTTTTCTCACTGATGATCCCATTTTCCAGGCAAGCCTAAGGTGGCGTCAAGTTGACGTAGAACTATCCAGCATAGACGGGCAGTGGATAACCCAGGACTACCCCTGCCTAGAGTCCACTGAAGCCACCAAACAGACCGCCCTCCGTCTGCTTGCCCACCTAGACCTTCTCTTCCCATCAAACTATGGTAGCAAGCGCTGAGCTGTATTCACCCCTACTCTCTGCCTCCCCCTCCCCCATGGAACCCCGTGTGGCAGGCCCAGCCGCTCCCCTGGAGGGGGGACTGCGGCTGTGTAGCCAACTACCTTCTTACTGATCTGTCAGTCTCCCTTGGCAGGCTGGAGTTTCTTGTGGGAAAGAAGAGGGAGGAGAAGAGAGGGAGGGAGAGAAGAAGAGAGGGAAGGAGGGAAGGAAGCAAGGAATGAGACAGAGAAGGGGATGAGAGGAAAAAGGTCTTGAAAGAGGCAAAGAGAAGGAGGGATGGGCAAGAGAAAGAGAAGCCAACATGGAAGGGAGAGGGAGGGAGTGACGGGGAGAGGGAGGTGAGAAAAGGAGGGGGAGAAACAGAGGGAGAGAGAGGGGAGGGGAGGGGAGAAAGGGAGAGGAAGGGGTGAGGGGGAGAGGGAGAGGAGAAGTGTGGGGAAGGAAGAGAAACAGAGGGGGGAAAGAGAGGGAGAGGAAGAGAGGAGAGATAGAGGGAGGGGAGAGGGAAGGGGGAGAAAGGGAAGGGGAAGAGAGAAACGGGGGAGGAAGAGAGACACAGAGAGAGAGACAGAGAGAGACATACAGAGAGAGACAGAGACAGAGACAGAGACAGAGACAGAGAGAGGCGATACTTAAAAGCTGTATTTGGGAGCAATACTTTTTCACTGAGTGTACGTCGTCACTAAAATCCAGTGTCTAGGTTCACAATTTTCTTGACCCCAGGAAACACGATGAAAACCACTAATTAGTATTTTGACTGGCTACATGAGAAGAACAACACACTGTTAAAACCAAACGCAAAACTTCACAAGACGGGCAAGTGAAAACCCACAGCCTCCACTCTGCAACTGTGTCCTGAGCTGTGAAGACAGGAAAAGTCTGCCGTGCCTTGGACTGCCTCCTTCTGGAGGAGGAGTGTCAGCTGAAGGTGACTCCTTCCACTTCCGGGGCATAGGGCACTGGCAACTCTGGGAGGCCCCAAACTGGCTGCCCAGAATGTAGGTTAGCCTCAGTTTCCTTGATTTTTAAGCCCTGGAACCTAGGAAGCACCTGTCTCATCTCAGAGGTGAGGGGTCGCAGCCGAGGTGAGGGGTTGCCGCTGATCGTCAGGGAAATGAAGCCCGCAGAGGCTGAGCGAGCTGTTCTGAGTAGATGGTCCAGCAGCGTAGCTTCCGTTCTTCAGCCTGAATTGTCCCATGGTGGTCTGCTCCCATGTAGCTTCACCTGGACAGCCTCCCTAGGTGTGTCTCTGTTTGCTGTTGTGTTGGGGCCCAGGAGAAGACAGACCCTGATGTGCTGGCCATGTATCTGAGGGTATGCCACCCCCCACCCCCCCTCGTGAGCCCACTCTTGTGACAGGGACGCGGGGTGGGGTACTCCTCGTTCTTATCGCTGTGACAAAATACCCAACAGTCACTTAAGGGAAGAAGGGCTTCGAGGTTCTGTCCATGATGGCGGCGGTGTGGAGGAGGAGGCGGCCCCACCTCATGGGCAGGAAGCAGATCGCAAGGAGGGAGCTTGGCTGCAGGAATACCCCTCAAAGCCCCACTCTGCCAGTGACCACTTCCTCCAACCACACCCCACTTCTGAAAAATTCCAGAACCTTCTAAAATAATACTACCAGCTGGCTCAAAACCCAGGCCCTGGGGGAGACGCCTCATATTCAGATGACAACAGACGTCCCATGTCTACTGGGCCTTCCCACCAGCCGAGCCCTGTGGCTCCGAGTTCACCGCTGTGACTCCTACAGATATGGAGACTGAGGCTTAGGGAGAAGCAGCTTCCTTCCAGGAGGACATGTGCGCAGAGGAAGAGTTAGATCTGACTCATGATCGCCTCACAGTCCTCCCACCTACCCTGAGAACGGCCATCAGCCTCGGACAGGAGCCATTCTGGAAATGTTGCCTCGAACCTGCTGTTGCATGAGCAAACGGTGACACAGAGCACAGAGAGCCCCCTTCGTATGCTCAAAAACTGTAAGCAGAGCCTGGGGCCTCCCGCCAGGAGTCATAGCTACTTGGGAGGCAGGGGAATAGAAAGTGTGATGTTTGGGCTTCAACGTGAGTGCAAGGTCGGCCTGTGCAACCTAGGGAGACACTATCTCAAAATACGAAACATCAAAAACTGGTCTTGGGAGGTGCTTCAGGTTCAAGCCTTATCACCGGAGAAACAGGAATAATATAAATATTATGTGGATAAATATAAGTGTATCTATCTAGAGCTAGAGATGGTGGCACATGCCTACAATGCCAATAGTTAGGAGTCTAAGGTGGGAAAATTGCAAGTTTGAGGCCAGTCTGTGCTACACAGTGAGACTGCACCATCAGACATCATATACACATATGTATATGTATATGTATATGTATATGTATATGTATATGTATATGTATATATAGAGAGAAACCGCAAGCCATTGACAAGTGGCTTTGATTGGATGCTGTGTTTCAGTGATGTGTGTAAATGTACGGATGTGGATAGATATGCACACAAGTGTGTAGACACACTCAACACATCTGTAGAAGCTGAATGGAGTTATTAAGACCACAGATGATCTGTCCCAACTGAAGGAAAGATGCTTCTCTGAAGAGGAGTAAATCTAGCCGATTACAAATTGGTGCCGCCACCACTGTGGTGTCCGTGGCTTTTAGAATAATCATTGGTCAATAATCAGCATTCTGTGACAGAGCTGTGAATTGGGCGTGTTTCACCCTCACCTGAAGTTTTCTTCGTTTGCTCTGTAAATGTCCCCTCCACAAAACTCAGCAGATAATGAGATGGCATGTGCCACAAGTGTGTAACGTGTGTGCAATGGTTCTGGATAGTTTATAACTAGGGTCAGTCTCAGGTGAAACATGCTGTGACATGGCCCTGTTGCTTTATTTCACTGGGAGTCAGTCAACACCGTGGTGGGTCATTGACAATTAGTGGAGGATTTATTAAGGCAACTCCACATAGTTGCCTCCCGCCCCCACCTCAGGGGCCAATCATAGGTAGGCCTGACAGTTACCCGAAGCCTCACTGGGGGTAGTACTTTCAGGTCAAAGCTGGAACAGCTACCCATGACAGACAATTGAGCAGATGATGTAGGAATCACAGGCGTGTCCTGATGGAACTCTGCCCTGATCAGTGAGAGTTCCTCCAGGAGGCCAGCCACAGCTCAGGGCCCAACAACTGCCCTGCTGCCCCTGGGGTCTGCTGCCGTGTGGCTTGAGATGTTCATTGAGCAAGGCACTGGGGACCCTTTAACGAGGAGGAGGGCAATGTCCATGCCCTGCAGAGTGGAGGCAGAGACCTCTTCCTGTAGGTAGAAAGAAGGGGAGACGAAGGCCAGAAGGTTCGATGTGTGGGAAGTGCAGGGAGCCATCAGCAGCAGGGTAAGAGGGTTCAGCTAATACAGACTGCCCAGGTTGAGATCCGGGCAAAGTGCTATGCTCACAGTGATCAGCCAGCTGCTGCAGAAGCCATCTTAGGGGACAGGTATGGTGAGGCAGGTGGCTCAGGCTGGGAGTCATGACTGGAAGAGAGACTTACACTGGGCACCATTTGACAGAGTAGAACATGTCACAAGGAGAGAAAGGTGAGCCAGGACTCGGACCTGGAGACAGGGTGAGCTGTGAAGCCGCTTCCCGTGGTGCAGAGGGTGCAGGCGTGACAACCAGAGAAAGGACTTGGGGGGTGATGGTATGGGAGGTAAGTGAGGTCTTGCATGTCTGAAGGGAGATGGTGAGAGACAGGTGAACGAGGCTGGGTCAGGCTGTGGAGTTTTGGGGACCTCTTCCCAAATGACTGCCGTAAACCATGCAGACAGGATACCCTGTCTGGGGATAGAGACGTCTGAGGGAAACTTGGTGGCTGAGTTCTGGACTCTCAACACTGCACAAGAGGAAGGGGTCATGTAGAAGCGTGGCTCTCATCAGCTACCTTAATTCTCGGACCACTGCCATTTTCATGGAGAGGTAGTCCAAGAGTCCGAGGTCTTGAGCCTGCTTGGTGGCCCATCTTTGGGAAGCGTGGCTGTGTTGGGGTGAGCCGTGAGGGACTTGTGGTTCCCAGAAGGATTTCCATCCTGAGACTTGAATTTCTATGTCTGAATACCTGAGTCCCTAGTCTCCTCTTTGCTTGGGCCACTGGTTTGCCTAGTAACCGCGGAGGACAGGGTTGTTAGGGACCGTGAGGACTCTTGGCTTCATGTTGGTGTTCTCACTTCCCGTGGGCCAGGTCACCTCCTGGGTTTTGTGCCTTAAGTTATTTCTCTCTATCTCGTACTTCCCTGGTGTGCAGTCACGGTGCGCCCTTGGGAGCCGGTGGTGTAGGCAAGTGTTAACAGCTGCCAGCTGTAGCTCCGGAGCGTAGATACCCCGGGTCTTACCCTGACGGGAGGGGCGATCCATGGAGCCAGGGGTACTAATTCTCGTTCTGATCCTGTGCCCCCCTGGTATGTAGCCTCTCTTCTCTGCACCTCACACTTTGATGATCCCACATGATGGAGAAGAAGGCTCGCGAGCTCTGGATCTGCAAACATGCCTTCCTGCATGGGCCGTTCCCTAGTTCCACGGCAGACATCACTAGTTAATAAGGCATGCTCTGGCATTGCCCATCCATCAGACTTCAGAATCGCTCTTAGCACACAGGTCTTATCGCAGCGAGGGGTCTACAGGAAGTGCTGTGGGAAGGCGGGCTCACACAGCAGGACTGAGCAGTTCTCGGCATGGGATGGGCAGCTGTCCGGGAAGAAGGGTGGTGCTGGCCTGGTGGAGACGTTGGACCGTTGGACCGCCCTCGGATGGAAGTCTCAAAGCGGGGGAGGAGGGTCTGTGGGAAGTGCGCTGCTTCACCTGTGCCCTGGGAGTTCCCGCTCATCAGGGACAGCGCTGGGGTTAGTCTGCCCTGAAGTGAGAGTGTAGGACACGTGGACACAGGTGTCACTGGACAGCAGAGCTTGTGGGATGCTCCAGAGACGGCGATTTGTCACCAGGTATCCAGTCCCCACCTCTTTAAAACTTTATTGTTATTTATCTTATTGACCAAAAATAAGGACATAACATTGTGTGAGTAGAGTGTATGTGTGTGTGTGTGTGTGAATGTGTGTGTGTGTGATTGTGTATGTGTGAGTGTGCATGTATATGTGTGTGTAGGTGTGTTTGTGTGTGTAT
Source organism: Peromyscus maniculatus bairdii (assembly GCF_049852395.1). Lineage (NCBI taxonomy): Eukaryota > Metazoa > Chordata > Mammalia > Rodentia > Cricetidae > Peromyscus > Peromyscus maniculatus. The sequence continues at coordinate 2,179,417 of NC_134874.1, read as the reverse complement.
GTGTATGAATGTATGTGTATATGTGAGAGTGTGTGTGTGAGTGTATGAGTATGCATATATGAGTATGTATATGTGTGTGAATGTATGTGCATGTATGAATGTGTGCATGAGTGTGCATATAAGTGTGTGTGTGTATGTTTATACATATGTATAAATGTGTGCGTATGCATGTATGACTGTGTACGTGTGTAGATGTATATGTGTGTGTATGAATGTGTATGTGTGTGTATGAATGTGTATGTGTGTGTATGTGAGTGTGTGTGCATATATGAGTATGTGTGTATGTATGTGTATATGTGTGTAAGTGTGTGTAGGTGTGTTTGTGTGTGTGTGTGTGTGCATGTGTGTGAGTGTGTGTACGTGCATGTATGAGTGTGTGTGGGTGTGCATATGGAAGCCAGAGGTTGACTTTGGGTGTCTTCTGCCACTTTATCTTTGGAGAGGGGTGCTTACTGATTGGCTAGACTTGCTGGCCAGGCAGCTCTGAGATTGATGGGGAGGGCCCAGCCCATGGTGAGTGGAGCCATCCCTGGGCTGGAGGTCCTGGTTTCTATAAGAAAGCAGGCTGAGCAAGCCATGAGGAGCAGGCAGTAAGCAGCACCCCTCCATGGCCTCTGCATCAGCTCCTGCCTCCAGGTTCCTGCCTTTCCATGATGATGGACTGAGACATGGAACTCCGAGGGAGACAAAGCCTCTCCTCCGAAAGTTGCTTTCATTCACGGCTTTCATCACAGCAACAGAAAACAACCAGGACAGAAATGACCGTCTCCGCCCTTCCTGCTCTAGGGTTCAGACACATGACTGACAGAGCCATTCCCCAGCCTCATAATGTTTATTTTTAAGTCTTTTCTATCCCGGTTGCTTTCTGTTGCTATGATGAAAACCATGACCAAAAGCAACTTTTGGAGGAGAGGGTTTGTCTCCCTCAGCTCCACACCTCAGTCCATCACCATGGAAAGGCGGGAGCCTGGAGGCAGGCACTGATGCAGAGGCCATGGAGGGGTGCTGCTTACTGGCTTGCTCCCCATGGCTTGCTCAGCCTGTTTTCTTATAGAACCCAGGACTACCAGCCTGTGGATGGCCCCACCCATAATGGGCTGGGCCCTCCCCCATTAATCACTACTTAAGAAAATGCCCCACAGTCCAGCCTGATGACAGCATTTCTTCAGTTGAAGTGGACACTTAATGGAGAGACTGGGAAGGTAATTTTTAATTAGCTGATTAAGAAGAGTACTCTGTCACCAAGTGGGGCTGCCATTATGTATGTCTGTGTTCTTTATTCAGGATTTGAGTCTCAACCTACGTGACTTACAAGGTGCTAAGATGTGTGTGTGTGTGTGTGTGTGTGTTCATGTGTATGTGGATGAGTATGCACATGTGGGCAGGTATGTGGAGGCCAGATGTCAACCTTGCATGTGGTTCTTCAGGTGCCATCCACCTTGGTTACTTTGAGACAGGGTCTTCCATTAGGACCTGGGGTGTGCTGACCAGGCAGGCCGGCCTCTGAGCCTCAGGGATCCTCCCGTCTCTGCCTCTTTGGTGCTGGGATTGCAAGCTGTGCCAACAGCCTGGCATCTTACATGGGTTCTGTGTCACAAACCCTGTCCCTGGGAAGGTCAGGATGAAGGGCCCTTCTCTCTAAGTGACAACCTGTCTGTTTCTCATGTACAGATACGAGGACCAAGGGACAAGGTGAATTTGGAGGTTCCCAGTGTAGATCTTTTTTTTTTTTTTCTTTTTCTCAATTCAGATGCATGGAGGGAGACAATGTAGCATCAGAAGACTGCTTACATCTGGGGATTTTGGTCTTTCAAAGTGACGAGTTCATTACCCACCTGTACCAGCAGAGATGTCTTCAGGGACCTCGTGTGGACCAGAAACCATCAACAATAAACGCTTCCTGCATGAATGATGATTGAATGAATGAACAAATGGATGATCCTGTGTGTTCTGGCTCCACAGTCAGAACTCATCCTAGCATAGAGCGTGTTTACAACATCAAGCCCTAAACACAGGGCCTGCTCCATCCCTGGGCTCCACAGCCCTCCCCCTGCTTCTGCCGTGGGGGAGACAGCTAGTGGTTTCTGTGTGGTGCCGGAGACAACTCCCGGTTTCTCAGAAAAGCCTTTATTTTACTTTACTTTGTTCTGAACTTGAGTGTGAGCAAGCACAAGACTGTCAAGATGCTTGTAACCTGAGTGTGGGGGACCACGGGCGCTGAGCAGAGGCCAGGCTGGGCGGGGGTGGGGGTGGGGGTGGGGGTGGCGTGTAATCTGCTAAGGAAGCTACTCTCCTTGCAGGCTGCGGCTGAAACGCAGGAGAGAGACATCTGGTCAACCTTCTTGAGGCTGGCTTTGGGTTCTAGCAGAGCAAAAAGAAAGTGGGAAAAGGGAGAGAAACAAGACGTTCATTCTCTGCCTGTGGCATTCCAGCATCAGCTAGCTGGAATGTGAACCTTCTCCTGAGGCTCACAGCGTGCTGTGGGCAGGTGCCACCCCAGCCTGGAAATGCAGGAAGGGTTAGAACTGTGTGGTTGGGCCACCAGGATGTTGGGGTGCTACTGGGGGCTGGGCTGGGCTGGGCTGGTGGAGAGCAGGCAGCATTAGGCTTTGGCAAGTTAATTAGGGTTCACAAGTGGAGCCTGTGAGCTGGGAGAGAGGACAGATTTGCATAAAGTCCATTTACATAATGTTCCTGGAGAATTGCACAAGCCAGGAGGCTGCTGGCTGGCAGGAGGGGGAGGGGAGGCGGGGAAGATGCCTAAGCAGCCCAGCCAAAGGGGGCAGGACAAGGCCCCTCCCTCACCCCTGTGCCATTGGCATCATCCACCCTCAGCAGCCCATGCTGTGCTCACCACCTCTGAGGCTCAGAGCCCACAGGGTCCCAAACTACTTCTGGGGTCAGGGTCCCTTTGGCTGAAACCTTGGGGGCTCTCTGCTGTCCTCAGTGTGGGCCCCCACCTCCTTAGCTAGCCTACATGGTCATCCTGGAGGATTGTCCCCACCACCCTCTGGACCCCATCATCCCCCGGGTCCCCCTTTTTCTTTCCCAAGCTCCATCTCATCCAAGGATTTGAGCGCTGGCCTTACTCTGCTCTCTCTGTCAGTTGCCTCTGAGACAAGCCCCTGACCCCCTCTTGGGACATTTCCAGGTGTCCCTGTGTCTCCATCATGTGGCCAAGGGGCTTTTGCTCAGCTGTGTGGAGATTCCAAGGGATGCAGCAGGTCCTGGGAGCAAGTGTCTTTGCCTTTCAGAGAGTGAATCTCCTAATAGAGGGCCCGACTCTTAGAGGCCTGTGTCCAGCTGGGCAAGGGCCTGCTTGAAAACAGCAGGCACCCAACCAAAGTGGAATGAGTGAAGGAGAGATGCGCATACCCTGGCCAGGGCTGGAGAGCAGGCTCCAGCCTGGCTTTAGTTTTTTTCTAGATCTCTTATCACCAACAACAGACCCTGTGTTAGAAGCTGTGTGGGAGGGAAATACTGGGGTGGGTTCCCCCAGGGAGGGAGATCTAAGGCAGACACAGGCAAGCATCTCAAGTGGTCGATAGCATGTTCAAGAACAGGGCCTGGGGAAGCAGACGGGGCTAAGCCGGATGGAAGAGGCAATGACTGAGGGTCTCAGGTTCTCCCTGGAATTAGACCTGGCAGGCTTTGGGAGCCCCAGAAGCTTGTAAGCAAAGAAGAGAAAGGAGATTTCTAGCTACATGAGCAGCTACTAAGCACTCACCTAATGGACCATACGGATGCTTTCTGCTTTAAGAGCTGTTCAAACAGAACCTTCTAGACGGTTCTAGAAGTTTTGTCCAACACAGTCGCCTCGGGCCTCGGAAGCTACAGTGGATCTGAATATCTGATGAATACCTGAATCTTAGATGTATTCCGATTTCATCTGAACACTCACAGGCAGGTGAAGGCATGTAGCATGTGCATGAAGTGTTTCCTTTTGTGGAGGCCTGTCCAGGGCTCCTTCCGTCTTCCTGTCTTTCCCTCTCCTGTCGGTGACTCTTTCTGAATGAGGCATCCCCGATGTCTCTCCCACCTATTCCTGGACATTCACCCACGCTTAGGTTTAATTTTAGCTGATTCTCTCTCAAGGACAAAGTCTATATTTTTATTTTAATTTATGTCTCCTGAACCGCTTCCAACTTTTACTTTTAGAACTGTCAGGATCGGTGACATGTGGCGTTTTAGGTACTTTTCTGCTGGTGGGTCCTAAATCTATTGTCATTTTATGTCACTTGGCAAAATGTACGAAATGCCAGAAGCGTTATAAACAGAGACAATTTATGTCCTGGGTGGGGGAGGTTAAGAGAATGAATATAATCCAGTTTTTTTTTTTTTCTTTTTCCAGAGACTTTTCCATCAGTGTGAGAACTGGCAGGTGTCTGTTTGACACCCTGTGGGGAGGATTTTCCCAGTTCAGGCTCAACTGCTGTGGCTCACCACCCCTGCCCAGGGGTGGGGCACTTAGCCTGGGCACCTAGTGTGGGGCCATGCTCACAGGAGGCCCTCCTTGAGTCTGCTGGAGGGAAGGATGAGAAAAGGGAGGCGTGCATGGGAATTCTAAAGGCCTTTGGTTTCCAGTCCCCTCCTTCTGGCCATGCTGCTCCAATTCTCAAAGACTTTCAGTAGCTCCCTAGTACCCCATGTGCTGATGGGCAGAAGCCTACGACTGCAGCCCAGTGTGCCTGGGTGACCTGCAGGGCTCCGAGTTTCGAGTCCTCTGTAATGGGCTCAAACGTCTGTCCTTGCAAACTCTCATCCCTTTGTGCCCCCCTCAAAGATTGCTGCAGCAGCTCCCTCTCTGGTGAGTCCCTGCTGCTCCACACCTGCCTGTGCTGCTGGGCATCTCACACATCCCTGGAGGTGACACTAAGGACACTCGGACCCGTCCTCTCCGTTATCCAACAGGTGCATGAGAAAACATCACAAAACGACATAAACCATACTAGTGTGGTGAGACCTTGGGTGTGAGCGACGGAGCCACGGGGATAACCCTAATAGTGTTTCCAAGCCAGGAGGGCCACCTCATTTATCCCTTCTGTGACTCTGTTGTGCTCCCCATTTTAAAGATGAGAAAACAAGCCCCGAATGGCAAAGCTACTTAGCTGAGGTCACACAGCCAAGTGTTTGGACCCCAGTGCTTAGGGATTCCAGAGTCTCCTTACCTAGGCTGATGTTGGAAAGCATGGGTGTTTAGTGGGAAGGATCCTGCCAAACCCTGGGGCCTCCCAAAGCTTCCTCCCCCCACCCCCCGCCCCACATCTGTAAAGAAAAGGGCTGTGGTGGGGGGGACCAGGCTGGCTATGGCCTGCAGAGAAAGCGCTGTGCAGATGACCCTGTTAAAATTCATGTGGCTTCAGAAATTCAGTGTTGACTCGGGTGCTGCAAATAGGTATGAAAATTCTGAGGGAGGCCTAGTATTGTTACTGAAATCAAATGGTTGAAGGGCCGCTAATGAGGCAGAGGAGGGCCTTCCATCACCATGGAGGACCTGGGGCGAGGAGGCTGCATTATTCATGCTCTCTTGTTTGAGTTTAAACCTCAAGGAGGGTCTGGGAGGGGCAGAGGAGGGGGTGGCAGCTCAGGATGGGAAGGCCAGTGACTGCTGCTGGTCCATTGCTCCAGGTTAGCTGGGTCCGGGCTATGCTCACCTGGATCTCCTCACCACAGCAGAGAGGACAGCTAGGGGTACAGCCTCAGGGGGACGTGCTCTATGTGTGCTGGGTGTTTGTGTGTGTGTGTGTGCGCGCACAAAACTGCCATGGGCCTCAGTTTCTTCTTCCCCTGTAAAATGGGACAGTGATTCTTCTCCCCAATTAGCTCCTTCCTCCTCTTCCCTCCCTCCCTCCCTCCTTCCCTCCCTCCCCTCCCTCTCCTTCCTCTCCCTCTCCTCCCTCTCCTCCCTCCCTCTCCTCTCCCTCTCTCCCTTCATCCTCTCTTTCCTTCTTTCCCTCTCTTCTTTCCTCTCCTTTTGTTTTGGAGCTCAGGGTCTTGCTATGTTTCTGACCATGAATTCACCATGCAGCCCAGGCTAGCCTTCAGTCTGCTGTCCTTTCCCCCACAGTCTCCCATGTGCTGGATGACAGGCATGCTCCATCAGGCAAGGCTGTGTGATAGAGGGTCAAAGGTTACATGGCTGAGCCTCTGGTTGAAGCTCCTGAAGTGACTGGGATCTAGTTCTGTGGATTTGGAGCAGAACTGAGCTCACATCTCCACTTTCCACAGATCTAAAGATGAGTCAGGTTACCCCATCCTGTGAACAGTCAGAAGAGTCCACAGAAGGGTGTTCCATGGGGGTCAATTGGCTGATCCAAAGAGTCTGTGTATTAGCACCAGGAAAGGATGTGGAAACACAGCTATCTTCATCCTGAGGCTCTGCAGTCATTGGCTGAACCCAGGTCTCCATGCCTGAGGCTCTGCAGTCATTGGCTGAACCCAGGTCTCCATGCCTGAGGCTCTGCAGCCATTGGCTGAACCCAGGTCTCCATGCCTGAGGCTCTGTAGCCATTGGCTGGGTTCAGGCAGCCTTCACTTTAACCCTCTTGCCCTGAGGTCCTCACACACCCAAGTTTTGTGTTTCTCTGCTGGTGCCCTCTCTCTGTCCTCTGTCTGCACTTCAGCACCCATCCCTTCCATCTGCTAATCACACTCTTCCATCTTCCCGGAGCAAAGCCACGGTCGAGGGAGACCCTGAAGAACCAATCTCCCCTGGAGGAGGATGGGGCGCTGCCTCCAGGGCGATCTATTCTCAGTGGAGAGTCAACCTCCCTTACACCAAATATCTATGAGAATTATGAGAGGCATCCCAGTGGAAGGAGGATTGTGAACAACCAAGGCATCCCTCCATTGCTTGTAGCGGTCGTATGTTTGGTAACTGTGGCCTAATCCAGTAAGTCCTTTCTGTTCTATTGGACGCTTTCTGAATTATTTATATAAAAGCCGCAATGATCAACACAAGATAGTTACTAACAGCCACTCTGATTCAGCCAATTAAAAGCTGTTTATTGATGGCCAGACCAAGAGGGGCCTTGAACCCTTGAAAAGTCTGTGGGTGCCTAAGTTCAGGGATACAGCATTTTTAAAAGGCAAAACCTGTTGGGCCGTGTTCAGGCCTGTGTTTGCCATGCTCTTGGGCCTGCTAGAGCCCTTCACTCAGGGGCAGGCCCCTCCCAATCCTAACTACAGACCATAGGGTCCCTGGTCTACACAGTAGGCTGAGAGTGGAGTCCCCAGGTGGCTGTCTTTCCTAGGCTTCCTGTCACCTGCCAGAGCTGTCTCTAAAAGGAGGAAGCTGACTCCTGACAGGCCAGACGGTCAACCAGAGGGTGGCTCCTGCCCCGGGTGGAAGTCTCCATCCCTTCATGGCCTGTGTGCAGCATGTCCAATAACCAGGACCCCCACCACTACCCCCAGTCCTCTCGGCACCTCCTAATTATCACTGGGCTATAAAACCCCTTCTCTCTCCCACCAGCATTATCTTAGTAAACGGTCCAAGTGCTCAGGAGGTTAATGCAGGGCTGTAAATCCGCAGTGGGTCGAACAAGTGCAACTCGAGGAGCGGTCCATAAATCTGCAGAATGGCTCCAGTTTGTTTATTTAATAAAATATCATTTTATAGAAATGCACGGGGCATGGGGGTAGGGGGCAGAGGTTTGCAGAGGCTCTGGGGTGCGTGCTGGGTGGGTGTGCAGACGGAGTACAAGGCACTGAGACCCATGCATTTCTGTGGCTACTGCAGGCATTCCAAACTCAAGTATCTGCCCCGCTTAAGGCAGCCGATTCCTTCGAATTCTTCAAACAGGGCCGCGTCAATATCTGAAGCACTGCAGACAAAGCCCGGGACGTGTGTGATATTGTTTGCTGACGTGGACACCTCCCCTAGATAATCTCCTCGCGTTTGCCCACACGGCACTGTTAAATCAACAAGATGTCAGACTGTTCACACCGTGTGGAATCAAACGTTCCCAGCACGGGCTCTGCAGTAACCAGGCGGGATTCTGACACCAGGCTTGTCCCTCCCAAAGAAGGCGGTTGTGGTATTCCTCTCTAGGCCTCAGTTTCTCTCTTGGCCTCATGGACAGATCATAGATGCTTCAAAAGATACCACTAGACTCTGAAGACTCAGTCATGGGACTTCATTCCTACTTGTACCTCTCTGTGAGCTTGCAGCCTTGAGGAGTCAAGGGTTTACAGTGGAGTCCAGGCTGGCCTTGGTTTCATCCTCCTCCTGCTTCAGCCTCTCGAGGGCTGACATTCCATGCATGTCACCATACCCCGTAGTTGATGGGCTCCTAGTCAGGAAACGAAAAGGCAGTTGGAAGTGAACAGTTCGAGGTGGCATGCCAGCTACTTTTGCATGGCTGTGAACTTCCAGCAGGGAAGGGTTGTATTGGCTCACGGTTCAGAGGGTTTACGTAGCCCACGATTGGTTGACCCTATTTGCTGGGGGCACTGTTCACTTCCTGGTCAACAGGAAAGGGAGTATGAGACAGGAAGCAGCCAGGGATGATCTCCTGGCCTCCAATGACATACTTCATCCAGCTCAGCCCCCCCCCCCTGAGATCCCACCTCTAGGAAAAAACACCTCCACCGTGGGGAATAAAATACACCACACACACAGGCTGAGAGACAGTGGCATTCCAGCCCGATGGTTTGCATTGGAGCAGACAGACAGTGTGGTCTCTGTGTGAAGACCAGGGAGGCAGCAACCCCGAGTTCTTGCTCTTAATCCATCTCTTCACTGTTGGAGCAGCTTCCTTGGTCAAGAGATCGAACCCCTGGACTCCTGGAAATTACAGACCCTTATCCCTCCATGCAGTCCTGAGCCTTCCAAGAGTTGGTGAGGATGACCAGCCCACTGCGCTCAGGGCTGCCCCAGGTTTAGAACCGATGACGTGTGTCTTGGGCTTGCCCTCCGTCAGGGAAGCAGCGACCGCTCGGTTGCCCTATCGGAAACCAGAGAGTCGATGCTGAACCTCTCTTAACTGGGGTTTAATTTGGCCACAGCTATTGATGATTTAATGACAGCTGCCTGATTATGGAGGCTTTGTCTAAAGACTCTAATTCCCCCAGGCTAATTGCCGAGTGTTTGATTAACCCAGTGGCACGCATTAAACTCTGCTCAGTATCTTTCTCCCTGGACCAACCCCTGGGCCTCACCACGGCCCGATTCCCCATCTGTGGTGAAGTGGCCTGGGGGCCAGGTTACCCTCTGTGGCCCCACCTATGATCTTGAAGGGGTTGGCAGAGATGTTCCAGGCTTGTGACAACCTAAACTATCTCCTGACAATTGTGCAATGTCATCTGGGGCAGAGGATCGGTTCCAGTGGATAACTATTGCTCCACGGCCCTTGGAGAACCCAGGAAAACGGTCCTGGGCATTTTCTATCAAGTCTCCTAAGCATTCATTCAAGTCATTTGCCTTCCAAACGTATGTGTGACTGGCGTCAAGGAGGAGCTCGGAAGGGGCTGGAGCTGCCTTGGAGGGGAAGAGAGAAGATGGGTTAAGGCCTCATGTGACAAGAGGGTTGCTGGATTCCTACCCTTGAATATACTTCTGCCTTCACTGGCTGCCTTGGTCCAGCTCACCAACAGATGCGAATTCCCTGACAGTCCAAGTGCCCTGTTTAGAGTTCATCCCCGTCGAGTCACGATGATTCTTGGCGGCAGTACCAGACACCGTGATTGGTCACTTGTGACTTCTGAGTGTGTGTGTGTGTGTGTGTGTGTGTGTGTGTGTGTGTGTGTAAGCCATCTCTCAATCTGCTTCTCACATCTCTGTAGATTGCAGCGGAGACTGACCAGCGTTTTCAAGGTCACACTGCTGATTGGCAGGACATCTGGAAGCAGAACTGAGGCGACTCTGTAACATCTCAGTCATGTGCTTCTGGGAGCCTGGAGATCCGGGAGTCAGCTATGCGTGGGTGGGAGGGCGTAGCAAGCTCCCCAACGTCTTCCTGAGCCAAGACGGAAGCTTGCTGCCTGCCTGGCCTGTGGCAAGCTGGGTCCCACCTTATTGGCCTGAATCACCCCATTGTCCTCACGCATCCGTTCAAGTGATCGTCCTTTTGTGGTTATGGTGGGTGGTTTGGCGGCAGCTGAGCCCCGGAGGGAGAAAGCTATCTGCCCAAAGTTACGTGTGTCTGGTAGTGAGTGGAAGTGAGGGGTCTTCACCTCCCGAACTGGGAGAACAACATTTTGTGGCCAGCCGGTATTGTCTGATGTAACTTTATGTCTCTCCACGGGTCAGATGTGAGATGTGAACTTTCCATGACATTCCTCAGCTCAGTCAGGGTGGAGGCAGCTGTCAGCCACGTGGTGGACTCTCCACCACCACCACCTCTACAGTGGGCGTGGGCACGGCTCTCGGCTCAGTCGTGGGCACCGTGGATACAGCCAGCAGCTAAATGATGAAGGGCATCCACTCGTTAAACAATGGACATGGTGGAGACCACGGACGTGTCCATCAATTCACTGGTGGCCCTGGTGAATGCAGCCATCAGATAAATACTGGACGAGGTGGAAGGGCTGCCAGTTCAGAGGCGGACACAGCAATCAGCTAAATGGTGAACATGGCGGATACAGCCATCAGCTAGATGGTGTAAGCAGCCATCCTATAAACGGTAGGAGCAGCCGTCACCCACCGCTGTTCCCCACTCAGAACTGCTGTCACCCATGCTGACAAAGTCTCCTTCAAGCAGGGGTGCTTCATGCCAGGTCTCTCCTCAGGCATCATCGAAACTGGCGACGTCGGTGAGGTCCTCGCTTTTTCTTTTTTCCTGAGGCCGCTGTGAGCTTTACTGGGTGAAAGGCCATCAGTAGATTCTCACAGCCCAGACAGAGGCCGGCTCTGCCCACCAGATAGGCCAGCAGGACATGGCACTTAGCGTAGTGTTCACCCTAACTTCGGAGCTGTTCTGAGAAAGAGGGGGCGGCCACACATGTCTTTGTCAGATTGTATGTAACTTAGGTCTTTTTTTTTCACTCTAGCACAGACACTAGTAAATTTCATTGAGAGAAATCCCAGACTCACAGTGGCAATGTCTGATGTAACAGTGACAGGCCTTCACTCAGGTGGGTCTGTGTCCTGTGGAAAATCCAGCTGCCTCAGGAAGGGAGAAGAGAAGGGTCACTGAGAGAGCCTCATCCCACAAGTGAAGGGATACGGAAGAAGGTGGTGTCCTCAAGCCAGCGAACCGGAAGTTCTCATAGCAGCAGCAAATGAAGCCTGAAGGGGATGAGACACCTCCTGATGCTGCAGGAAGACTTGGGCTTTGCGGTTAGAAAGATGTGGGGCTGGCGCCTGGAGACTGCTCAGCCATTAGGAGCTCTTCCTGGTCTTGCAGAAGACCCGAGTCAGATCCTCAGCACCTGCACTGAGTGACACACAGTTGCCTGTAACTCCAACTCCAAGGGATCTGACACCTTCTTCTGAACTTTGGGGACACCTACCCTCATGTGCACATATGAACCGACTCACACAGAGACACAATTAAAAACAAAAATTTTGAAAAAGAGGTGAGTCCAAGTGCAGGCTGCACCACCTGAACTGATTCTCCGTGAGCCTCAGTTTCTTCACCTGGTAAGTGGGAGTGCTAGAGAACCGCAGAGGCCACCTCACAAGGCCACGGAGAGAAGGAAGACGGCTTGGCATAGAGGTACACATCTTTAATCCCAGATGCACTCGGGAGCCAGAGGCAGGCAGCTCTCTGTGAATTCAAGGCCAGCCTGGTTGACAGAGTGAGTTCCAAGACAGCAGCCAGAGCTACGTAGTGAGACCCTGTCAGAAGAAGAAGAAAGAGGAGGAGAAGGAGGAGGAGGAGGAGGAGGAGGAGGAGGAGGAGGAGGAGGAGGAGGAGGAGGAGAAGAAGAAGAAGAAGAAGAAGAAGAAGAAGAAGAAGAAGAAGAAGAAGAAGAAGAAGGAAAGAAGGGTGTGTGTGTTCTTTCAAACAACAGTATGAGATTTGTTGAGACGTAAGAGGTGTGGAGGTGTGGGCCTCAACCTGCCAGAAACGGGTTGGAGAAAGGGTAGTCACGGAAAACTTCCCACAGGAGGATCCCTCCATCTCAAGTCAGTGGGTCAGCCGATGCAAAACACACAGACAGCACAATGCTCGATGTGCAGTGTGTGCCCAGAAAGCCAAAGAGACACCGAGAGAAAGGAACGCAATTTCCTAGGCTGGGTGGGGACCCAGGACCCACTTCAGCCCCTTCAGAGCCTGAGGCAGCTCTGCCGTTAGATGTCTTCCCCTGCTGCTTTCCCTGGAGATCCATGGCTGGGTCTCAGGCCCTGTGCTTCATCTGACGTGGCGGGGAGGGAGGGATGCAGAGGGGCTCAAGAAGATGGATGCTGGCCCTGTTGCCACGGCAACTGCAGGATGGGCAGGAGGCCCGCTGCCAGGAGTGGTCCCTGCTTTTCCTGGATTCCCAAGCCTTTCGGGGAAAGCAGGAGTTCTAGCAGGGACCTGAGGACATAGGCCGGGCCTTAGGACACAGCCAGCGAGCTAGTGCTGTTTCTGAAGTCTCGCCCTCATCCATGGCCTTGCGGGGAACAACCTGCTGGCCCTCACACTGAAAGACACGGTAAACAGCACCCAGGAGGGATGTGGAGAGGGCAGGTTTCCTAAGCGCCTACTCCACCTGGTATGTGCAGCTGACTTCTGACCGCCCGACCCGCCTCTCCACCAGAGTATGTGGTCCTCGGAGAAGAAGGCGTTGTGGGTAAATTCTAGCTGTAGAGAGAGACGGCGGTTTAAATCTGCCTCTTCCCACTTGGGGAGCAGTACATGTCGTCTTCTCCCTCTGGGCCCTGGTGGTGCCCTTATCGGTAAAGCGGGTGAAGTTGGATGATGCTGCATAATGCCGCCTGTCTCACCGTGTGGCAGAGACTTCTGGATGGCGGGGTAAGATATCTGGAGGCGTGCCTGGTGAGCCAGGCATCACTTGTGTGTCTTGCTTGTGTCCTCCCAGGGCCGTGTGGGAGGGACTTAATTGACTAATTTAACTGTGTCTGTCTGTTCATTTGCCTTCTGTGAGTAGCATTTCCCAGTCTTCAGATGAGGAGAGGTGGGGGGGACACAGGTCAATGGTCACAGGACAGGTTAAGGAAGGCTTTTACCGCTGGGACCTGTACCGTGGCAGCCTCCCCTCCCATAACCTCACAGGAATTCACAGTAGCTCCAACAGAGAGGAACACAAGGTCCAGAGAGGTCGCACAAGTTACTCGAGACAACACAGCTGGTCCATGGCCGAGATGGGACCTGGGGAACTGGTGGCCTTGCTAAGCAGGAAGTGGGCATGAAGTTGCTGGGGGGCGGGGCCCAGGGGCTTCTCACAGACTGCTTGGTCCTTCACTCCCCACTTGAATCCTGGGGGATCTGAGAAGCCAGAGGCAAGTCTGTTGCTACCAGGCCTGTGCCTCCCACTGTGGATTGTGTGAGCCTTGCAGACACTTCTCGGCATGAGTATCCATTTCTGCCTTACTGCAGGTGCCTGCGGGCTTATCCTCAAGCACCATGGTCCATGGCGTGTGTTCAAGGCACCTCTCCCTCCGTGTTTTCTTTTAGCTGTTTTGTTGTCTCGGGTCTTAGGTTGAGAACTGACTTGAGTCAACTCTTTTACGCAGTGAGAGGCAGGGGTGGGTCTCGTCTCATCCTCTGCACGTGGACACCCAGCTTCCCGGTGTTCATGATGTCTGCACGTATCAGCTGCTCACACCATAGCCCTCATGTCTGTACAAATTCTACATGTTAATGAGAAGGAAGTAGGGGGAGGCATACAGGAAGAACTGACGGGGACAGTAAGAGAGGAATAAAGAGGTCCAGAGGGATCCGGCACCGAGGACGGCTAAGGAGAACAAACGTCACTCCCATCCAGTGTATATTGAAATTAAAAATATATCTTTAGTGCATGTGTGTGAGAGTGTGTGTGTGTGTGTGTGTGTGTGTGTGTGTCTGTGTGTGTGTGTGTGTCTGTGTGTGCGTGAGTGCGTGAGTGTGTGTGTGTGTGTGTGTGTGTGTGTGTGTGTGTGTGTGTGTGGTATGCATTGCACACGGGGTCAGAGGACAACTCTTAAGAGTTAGTCTTCCTCTGTGGTGGGGGTCAGTCTTCCCTGCTTCACACACGCTGTCATGGGTGCAGGGTCTTCCCCATTTCACCCTTCTCCTGGTCTCACTGACAGTCTCTGCTCATGTTTGTTCTAGTCACACACATGTCTTCTGGGAAGTGTTCTTCAGCCCTGCGCCCCAGGTATTCCCCGACTGGAAAGCCGCACGCTGCTCTGGAGAGTGAGGTCCACATTCCCCGAGCTGCTGATGGCCGCAGTGAGGCCTGAACTCTACATTAAGGCCTCGGGGTGGGGAGGGGGAGGACACTTGCTGCTGAAGTTCCTCGTTCCCCTGGCTTTGGTAATAATCTGCTTAATGTCTTGTGTCAAACTAATTACTGCATAATTACCTTTTTTAATAACAGGTACTTTTAATTGGTGCAGGGTTAAACAATGCTGTTGTAAAAATCAGTTGTTTTACATTCATGGCTCCAGTTTATGAAGGGCTGGGACAACCTCATAATATCAAACACTCCGCAGAGGCTGTGGGGGTGCGCGGATGAGGGCACTGCCGAGCCTCCTGTCTGTTGTCTGTTTCACTCTCAGAGACACAGAGCCTGTGCTACACTTAGAGAAGGGGGACAGAGAGGCTTCCAGAGGCCTCCAGGTAAACTGAGGCCAAGAAACTCCACCCCAAGTGGACACTGAGCTCACATGTCTGCCCCTTCGGTGCTAAGATATTTTTGTTTTATTGTTTTTAAAGACTTACACACACACACACACACTTCTATGCACACATGCAAATGGGGACCTGTAGAGTCCAGAAGAGGGCATCAGATCCCCTGGAACAGGAGTTCAGGAGATTATGAGCATTCTGACATGGTGTTGGGAACCAAACTTGGATTCTCTTGAAGAGCAGTACATGACTCTTAACCATGTGGTCTCTCCAGCTCCAGCCCCAAGGCTTTCAAAGGTGCCGTAACAGATCCAAAGCCCTGGACAGGGGCTGGGTTTGATCTCAGCTCTATGGCCATGCTGTGTTGACCAACTGTGGCATCTCACTCTCTCTGGACGGCAGCTTCATCACTTACGAAAGGGAAGGGCTGTGACGGTATCTGCACCCAGGATCTGTCAAGATCCGATGAACAGACACAGGGGAGGATAGGGGGATGGGGACGCAGGACACAGCCACTCCTGAGGGTCCCTCTCAAGGGAGTGTCTCCTTGTCGCCCTCCCCCAAACCCCCCCCCAACAGACCCTGGGTGCCCTGTGGATATAATCCCTCACGTCTTGGCTGAGAAAGTGCACACACTCATCTCATTACAGCAGCTTTCTGCATTTCATTAAAATGCTGACAGGCCATTTCATAATAATTTATTAGCACAGAGTCAATTTTTATTAATTACAATCATTAATTTATCAGTGTTCCCGTCATCTGAAGTTTGGTCAGAAATGAAAGGCAAGAAGTGCAGAGAGAAATATGGGGGGGGGGAGTAGAAGTTGGGGGAGCAGGGTGTGGGAGGCAGGGAGGGGCGATGGTCTGACAGGCAGGTGCTCAGGAGTGGGAGGCCGTGACACCTTGGAGGCCTGGCCAACTGACTCTGAGGGTTTGGGGTTGAAAGCATGGGGGATCCCTGTTGAGTGTGGGGGTCAAGGAAGTTTAGGGATGGTATGGACTGAATGTCACAGACCCGGGGACCTAAGACCTCCAAGTTCCCCCTTATGTCGCACATCAGTTCAGCCTGATGCTTCTTGACAACTCACCCCATTTGGGGACTTGTTTTGCTGGCTGATGTCCACCTCATCCTCCAGGTTATCAAGTCATGGGGACAGCAACCTGGTCCTGACTGTCACTCAACTCCAGAGCCCTGCAGAGCACCCAACAAAGGCTTATGGAGGGTATGAACAGACCAGTCAAACCCCTGCTGTGCTGAGTCTGATTCTGCAGCCAAGATCCAGAGAGGGAACCAAACCTAACCAAGGTCACACTGTGTAGTGGGTATTTGTTCCACCTATGGCCTTGGGGTCCCAGCCCCTAGGGCATGGCCTCTTAGCTAGCTCAAGATCTGAGGAGCATGGATGTGGTTCCCTTCTCTCTCGTGATCTTGGATGGCGGAGACTGAATCAGGTGGCATGAAGCAGCGTGGGACCAGTTCTCAGCCTTCCAGGACTCTGCGACCGAATTTGCCTTATTCTGTATTAGTGAGTTGTTCCCCCAATATAATCCTTTAATAAATAGCCCCTTTCTCAGCAACCTGTGGATTTCCTGCATTAACATAGCAAACTTGAGACCAGGGAGTGAACCTTCTGAGTCCTTGACTCCCTCCTGGGTTCTGGCAATTTCTGCAGCCTAGCCTTTGGGATCTCTCTTGTTCATCACAACAGAAACTCAAACAAATCAAAGCCCCAAACCCAAAGTTTGGATTGAAAACAGGATCGGTTATCTGTCTCTGAGCTCTGGTCTTGCTTCCAGAGCCTGGCCTTCATCCCAGCTCGATGCGTGATCCTTTTTCAGTGGGAAACCCTTCATGCGCTTCACTGCAGAACCACCTGAGGAGCTGGGGAAACACACAGGTGCTGGGGGCCACCCTGGGCCCAGGGTCCTCATCACCAGTGCTGGGCTGTCAGAGGGGTAGAGCTCTGCCCTTGGTACTGACGGCAGCGGCCGCAGCCCTGGCTGACCTCTGCTATCCCAGACGCCCCACCATCCGTCCAGGCGTTCTCTTTCGTTCACCTTTCTGTTCCTCTCCCCCTCTCCGCATCCGAGTTTTAGGACACACAACTGGCATGCACCTTCTTTTGAAGCCAGAGTGCTGACACCACAGCTTTCTGACCATTAACGGTGTAAAGCCCGTGCCGTGAGGTGGGTGGAGAGATTCCTCCTGGATCTGGTGTCAAGGCTTTGCTAAGTGGATGTGAATTAAGCGGGGACCCTCCTGGGGACCATCTTCACCTACCCACAGACCGCAGAAGTGAGAGCTAGCACTACATGCTCTGGAACCCCGAGTGCCGACCACATGGCAGAGAGTGCCAGGGAAAAGTGGGAAAAACAGCTTGGGTAGGCCCTTTCAGGATGCGGTAAGGAGAATGCACTGTGTTGAAGGCACTTGGGAGCCACGGGAGGATCTGGGACAACAGCAGCAAAGCCGGTGTGAGTTCTATCATTCGAAGGCAATCGGAGATCAGAGGAGCAAGCATGGAGGTGTTTGGAGGCATCAACAGAGAGGGGGGGGGGAGGAGGGAGGGAGGAGGAGGAGGAAGGAAAGACTGCGGGGATGGCGAGGAGAGACTGGGGTCAAGGGTTGTTAGGGATGAGGGGCTACGAGACAGCTCAGTGATGGAGTGCTTGCTGCGTAAACACAAGGACCAGAGTTCAGATCCCAGCACCCATGTCCTGAGCTCCAAGATCAGGGAGAGACCCTGTCTCAAAACATAGGATGGAGAGTGACTGAGGAAGACAACTGACATGACCTCTGGCCTACACACACACACACACACACACACACACACACACACACACACACACCACATATACACACATACACCCCATACACACACACACCCCATACACACCCCCACACCCCCCCCCCCACACGGACACACACCACATATACACACACACACACACACACACACACACACACCACATATACACACATATGCCACATACATACATACACACACATACACACACACACACACACACACACACACACACACACGGACACACACCACATATACACACATACACACACACACACACACACACACACACACACACACACACCACACACACACACCACACATGAGGAATTTATAAACGAGTCATTAAATATGAGGAAGGCTTGCCGGGTTCCTGTAGCCCAAACCGCACTCTTTGAGGTCAAGTTTCAAGTTCTGCTGCCTGCTGGTGCCACAGGACACCAGCCTTAGAGAGTTCAAAGGACCCTCCCGGCCTCAAAGCTGTCAGGAACGAATTCAGGATGTGACCTTCCAGGACTGGTTTCCTGGGGGCCAAGTACCCCACTCTGTTCTGCTCCCCAGCACTTAGTTTGGGCCTTGGCTTGGATTTGGCTCAAGACTTAATCACCAATGGACAAATCCAGTAGAATCAGAATGATGGTCCACAAATAGCCTCCAAGAGCACCCGGTACAGACACACCCAGAGATGGGCCGTTTGTACTCTTGAGAAAGTCTTGCACCCTTCCTGTGGCTCAGGGTACACAGCTAACCTCAGTGGCCATGCTGGACCCTCGCTGGGGACACAGTGCAGCCCGCCCACAGTCCCTGCCAAGCCCTGTGTGCTGTATAACATCCGAGGCTCCCACGCCAGGCCTGGCAGGTGGCTGTGTTCTCAGTCCCCTCAAAGCTCAAGAGCCTCTCTGGATAGCTCAGAGCCCACCCCCCCCCCCCCAGCAGGTGTTTCCTTCACAAGTAACGGTAGCTCTGTGTTTGAGCTGCAGAGCATGGTAGGATGACAGTGCCAGGGCCCATTGAGAGGAGTTATGGGGACAACCTGTTCCCATCCAGGCAAGTGTCCCATGTGGGAGAGATTGGCGATTAATAACCCGTGATTGCAGCAGACACTCGGCTCTGACCTGGGACAGCTGACGGGAGCCAGGATGGGGACAGATGGCTGCTGGGAGATCCACGCCCAGGATTCAGTAGACCATGGCTCACAGGGTCCTTCAGGGCAGGGGAGACCAATAGCTCTGAGGCCTGGGGTCCGTGGACAGGGCAGGAAGCTGGGGGTGGGGTTTCAGTCTGGGTGAAGTCACAGGCTGTGAAGCTGTTGGTCAACATCTTCAGGTGAGAAGCACTGCTGTGCCCAAGCTCCAGACTCGAACTCTGGGACCTCAGGCAAGGACTTAACCCTGCTTAGCAAGTCCCATGCATGCAGCAAGCCCTCCACACTCGGTCCTAGCTTCCAAACACACCCCCAGGATCTCAGAACCCTGCCCTGAGGGTGAGATCATACTGGCACTCACCTGGGCAACACCATCCACAGAGAAGAAGTGCCCAGGAAACAGTGGTGTTGGGAGTTGGGGCAAAATCCCTTCATAGTCTGTGGCTTCTTCCACGGTTTCTAGATACGGAACATGTGAGGAGTTCCTGTGCCTGTCACCCAACACTGGTGTAGAAGACACTGGGACATGCTGGTCCAGAAGATCAGGTTCAGGCTGAACCCTTGAGGTCCTGGTTTGGATTCACAGAGGAAGAGAACATTGTGAATGACGGTCCTCTGAGCCAGGCAGCCTACATCGGGAGTCAGCTGGGTCTATGTGCAAAAAGATCGTCCTGGCATACTCTACTATGTATGGGCGGTTGATATACTCACCCAACAGAAGCTCAGGGTAGGGGCTGAGTATCCAGTTGCATCTTACGGCCTGACAACACTGCCTTGGAGTGGCTCGGGGGAGGGGGGTGGAGTATATAGAGGCCAGGTAGACGAAAGCAGAGACTCCATCTACAAGGAAGCACTCATCCACGTTGGTTTTCTAGGTGTGGCCAGTTGGGGCAAGAACTCCAACTCCCCTGTAAGTAACCCCTCGTCTAAACTCCGTCTTAGTTAGGGTGACTACTGCTGTGATGACACACCATGACTAAAGCAACCTGGGGAGGAAAGGGTTAATCTGGCTTATGCTTCCATATCACTGCTCATCATAGAAGGAACTTGGCAGGAACTTAGGGCAGAAACCTGGAGGCAGGAGCTGATGCAGAGGCCGTGGAGGGGTGCTGCTCACTGGCTTGTTCCTCATGGCTTGCTCAGTCTGCTTCCTTATAGAACCCAGGACCTCCAGCCCAGGGGTGGCCCCACCCACAATGGCCCCACTCAATCACTAAGAAAATGCCCTACAGCCTTGCCGACAGCCTGATCTCATGGAGGTGTTTTCTCAGTTGGGGTTTCCTCTTCTCAGATGACTCCAGCTTGTCTCAAATTGACATAAAACCAGCAGGCACAATCAAACCTGTGTCAATTTGACACACAAGCTCGTCACTGTGAAGCCATAACCTTTCCTTTTTTGTTCATCCCCAAGATCACACAATACTATCAAAATCACAATATAAAACGTCGGACTTTTAAAAAGTCCCAGTCTTTAAAAATTCAGACGGTTAAAAGTCCAAAGCCTTTTTTAAAAAATAGTCTAAATCTCTAAAAAGCCAAAACCTCTCTAACAGCTCAAAATCTCTCAACTGTGGGCTCCTGTAAAATTTAAAAAAAAAAAGTTAAATACTTTATTTCAAGGTAGAAGAGCCAGCGCACAGTCACCATCCAAACACAGCCGTACACAATCCCAACAGTTTAAACAGCTCAGGGGCAGTGTCAGGGGTCCACACATGATCTTCTGGGCTCCCCCCAAAGGCCTGGGTCACTTCTCTGGCTCTGCTCTCGGCAGCACACAGCTTGTTTCACGGGCTCAGGCGGGCTCCACGGCTGCTGTTCTTGGCAGTCATCCCGTGGTACTGGCATCTCCAAAATCCTGGAGCCACTGCTCTCACTGGGCTGCGCTTTCACCAATAGCCTCTCCTGGGCTCTCTTCATAGTACCAAGCCTCAGCTGCTCTCCGTGACCCCTTCAGTCCTGGATTTCAACTGCCACTGAGGCCACACCTCTGCCAACGGCCTCTGTAGTCTCTCACAGTGCCAAGCCTCAGCTGCTCTCCATGACCCCTTCATGCCTCCAAAACTAGTACCTCCTGGGCGACTCTTACATATTGCTGACTTCAGTGCCAGCATGAAGGACAGCCTTGGCTCTCTCAGAACCACAGCTTCTGTGTGCTGACATGGAGGAGACACTCCTAGATCTATGGTCTTCAGTGATGCTGGTCTCTTCTTAATCATTGCTAATGTCTCAGCTCCAGCTAGCCAATATCAATTGTCCCAGTAATGCAAAAGCCTCACTACAGTGATGCTGGTCTCTTGTTAATCGTGGGCGATTCTTTTAGCCCCAGCTCATGAGAACTGCAGAACCTTAATTAAAAATATCAAATAGCCCTGTAGAGTCTGTGGTAGCTTAAATGAAATTGGCCCACATAAGCCCACAGGGAGTGGCACTATTAGGAGGTGTACCTTTGTTGGAGGACGTGTGTCAATGTAGGGGGGTGTGTTTTGAGGTTTTCTATGCTCAGGATACTACCCAGTGTCTCAGTCAACTTCCTGTTGCCTGCAAGATGTAGGACTCTCAGCTACTCCTCCAGCACCACATCTGCCTGCATGCTGCCATGCTCCCCGCCATGATGATAATGGACTGAGTCTCTGAAACTGTAAGCCAGCCACCCCAATTAAATATCTTATTTATAAGAGTTGCCGTGGTCATGGTGTCTCTTCACAGCAATAGAAACTAAGACAGAGTCTTTGCTTCCCTCTGAAACATCACAGGCCAACCCTTCATCATCTGCACAGGCCAAGCCTTCATCATCTGCCTCGCTCCCAACATTCTTATCTTCCAAGCTCTCACAAAATAGCTCACCAAGCTTCAAACACTCAATGGCTTTTCCAGCCAAAAGTTCCAAAATCCTTCCACAATCCTTTCAAAAACACATGGTCAGGTCCATCACAAGATCCCATAATCCTAGTACCAATTTCTCTCTCCATTAGAGTTTCTATTGCTGTGATAAGATACCAAGACCCAAAACAGCTTGGGGAGGAAAGGGTTTATTTGGCTTACATTCCTACACCACTGTTCAGCACTGAGAGAACTCAGGGCAGGAACTCAAGGCAGGATCCTGGAGGCAGGAGCTGATGCAGAGGTCTTGGAGGGGAGCTGCTTACTGGCTTGCTCCCCATGGCTTGCTCAGCCAGGGACCCAGAACCCAGAACCACCAGCCCAGGGATGGCCCCACCCACAATAGGCGGGCTCTCTTACATCAATCAAGAACCAAGAAAATGCCCTACAGGCTTGCCTACCCGCCAGTCTTATGGAAGTATTTTCTCAATTGGAAGTCCTTCCTCTCAGATGGCTCTAGCCCATGTCAAGTCGACATAAAACTATTCACCGTTCTCTAAGGAAGTTCAGTACATTCATCTGTTCCCCCGGAGTGAATTTTGGTGGAATCATGCCCAGGTGTGTCATTGCAAGGAGGGGTAGACATCGAGTTATGTCTCCCTTTGGGGAGGACAGGGAGAGGATGAGCCAAGACCTATGATGTGAGGCAGCCTGCATCCTCCCAGCTGCAGAGCGAACTTTCAGAAAGCCCGAGAAGGGCTAAGTTCCAGCTACATGAGCTGTCGGTTGGCCACACTGGATGCCCGCAGGGAAGACCCATCTTCCCACATTCACACCTACTCTCATGCTTCGTACACTGTGGAAGTTTCTAGAATGTCAGCTCTATAGCTTTCAATTATACATATTCACACGTGTGTACAAGTCTATCCGTATGTACACCGATGCACACATGTGTGAATTAATATATCAGTGTGCAAACCTATGTTTTTGCTAAGGTGAAGCCTATGATAGGATCTGCCATAGGACAGATCTCCATTCATCTGCTTGATTGAGACAGTTTGAATCGACAGGCTGGCCTCTGGCTGAGTGACAGCAGACAGAGCCTGGGAAAGATCCCTAGAAATCTCTGCATCTTGCGCTTGGCCTGATGAGGCCCAGGCAGGGAAGCCTGGTGTCCAAGGAATGGGATCGGAACTGGAATTCCTGTTCCTACCCCACCCTCACCAAGCATTCCAATTTCTGCCCCATCCCATGGCCCCTGGGGGTGTTGGTTTGTGAGCACCCGGAGCAAACACCCTCCAGGCTTTATGATAGATTAAATACTAAATACCTTCACATTTGGGGAAGAGACATTTATTACACTTGGGTCATAACACTGAGAAATAAAATTACAGTAGAAGTCAGCCAGGGCCTCACTTGCACCACACCTGTTCGCTGTGACAGGAGGAGATGGTCAGCACCGGCAAGCACATAACCAGCACCAAGGAGGTCTCTTTTCCACCCTGTGCAGAGGGGAGCCTTGTGTCCAGTGCTTTCACTAGGAATATTCTGGGTCAACAGATGATTTGCACAACCCTCTCAACTCTCTCAAGTTCATACAAAATGCTCCAGAGACCAAGCCAAGTCCCTTCTGAAAGAGGTTTGTGTCTTCACCAAATCTCTGTTGTAGGCCTTGTGCATCTCATCAGCTTCTAACATGTGGTCCACCTCAGTCTCAGCATCTAGCAGAGGCCCCATGAATGAGCAACTGTTCCCCAAGGTCAAATAGGACAAATTCTGGTCCCAGCCAAGATTATTTGAGCATCGGGTACAGTCTGGCTCTGGGTAAATTTATTTTAAAGTCATAGTCTGTCTTTCCTTCTCACCCTACCCATGTGCTAGCCTGGGCTACTTGTGGTTCTTGACATTTAAATCCTTAAATAAGATTTTCCTACATAAGACAGGGTCCTGCCTTGTAGCCCAGGCTAGTCTTGGACTATCCTGCCTCAGCTGTCTGAGTGCTGGGTTGACAGGTGAATTAAAATTCAGCTCATCTGTTTTTACAGCCATGAGTAGATAGATTTTTTTTTCTTCCTGAAGAACAGTCCAGCATTCTCCCTTCATGAGTATAGGAAGTTGGGCCAGGGAGAGGCCCCAGTTGGTAAAGTGCCAACCTTGTGAATGTGAAGAATAAACTCTCATAAAAATTTGTGGGGTGGTGCATGGCTACAACCCCTGTGCTCAGAGGCAGAGATGGAGGTCTGGAGCAGGACCCTCCTCCCGAGCACGGTATGGAGGGGAGAGGCAGAAACTCTGGTTTCTCAGCAGAACTTGTTGGGCCCCCTTTGGCAGATGCTGGCAACTGGAGAGGCCTGCTGGCCTGTGGGGGAAGAGCTTGGTCTAGGGGTCAGGTGAAGTTGCCACTGACTACAAGAGAATGGCGGCATGTCAGCCATGGGCCAAGGTGATGTCCCAGGGAGGTACAGAGCCGAGAGTCTGGGTGCTAACAACTGGTCACCTATCCCTTCCTCTCCCTTCCTGGACCTTCTCCTCCACAGAGGACCTTGTTTGGCCATGTGGTGCCTGTGGGAAAATCAGCCTGAAGCCCCCTCCTCTGGGTGAAGCTCACTCCTGTCCAGCAGGCAGGCCTTCCGGGATTCTGGGCAGCGGTGACTTGGCCACCGAACCCGAGGTCCCCATTCCTATCTTGGACTGCCTCAGCAGACCCTGCTGGGGACTCATGTCCTCATCATATGTCTCCAGGAGCCCCCACCTCACAGCTGCTGAGCACCCAGCCTCTAAGTTATGTACCTCTTGTCCCTCCAGGTGGAGAGCTGTGTCTCATGGGCTCAGACCCCTGCAACGAGCTATGTACCTCCTGTCCCTCCAGGTGGAGAGCTGTGTCTCACGGGCTCAGACCCCTGTGACGAGCTATGTCCCTCCTGTCCCTGCAGGTGGAGGGATATGCCTCACGGGCTCAGACCCCTGTGATGAGCTATGTACCTCCTGTCCCTCCAGGTGGAGAGCTGTGCCTCATGGGCTCAGATCCCTGTGACGAGCTATGTCCCTCCTGTCCCTGCAGGTGGAGGGACGCGCCTCATGGGCTCAGACCCCTGCGACAGGCCTAATTTGGCTCTCTGTGCATCTGAGTCTCCTATCTGGCCCATGCATGCTGCCACGCAGGTTACTTTATGGAGATAATAAATATGACTTCCTTAATATGATTTTGCTTAGGTCCCAGCGATGCGCTCAAGCAAATCTTCCATTTAACACCTGACTCTCTCCTCAGAGGGAGCTGAGAAAATATTGTTATTGTGTTCAGCTCACTGTGAGGAGATGGGGAGGAGATGTCTACCAAGGCCCAGAGACTGGGACTTTTCATAGGCCTGCCCACAAGAGACCTCAGTGTTCACAGGCTCCACTGTGGAGGTGGCCAGAGGTGTCCCAGCTGTGTCCTGTGAAGTTCCTGCAGAAAGCTTTCAAATGACAGGTGTGTCGTGGGGCTGTGCCTGTTTTGTTATTGCCTGCCTGGAGGAGAAGCAAGCTCACCATCAAGTTGGTGGCAAAGCTCTTGGGGATGTATAGCTAGCAACCCCTTTGCCCCCCAGGCTACAGTGTGATCTTTAACATTCCTATTTGAGTCAAGATGTGTTTTATTCATTAATGGGTGTAGGAAGGATTGGGCTGACTAGCAACACCTACTGGTAGCTTGGAGTGTGGCAACCCAGCCAGACCTAGTTCACTGCCTTTGTGGGCAGAAGCGATCAGTGTTCACTGAGAGGCTGTGCAAGCACTTGGTGTGCAAGTCTGGGGATCTGAGTTCGAATCTCTATGCCCACATAGAAGTGAATGCGGCCGCCAGTGCTTGTAAACCCAGAGCTGGGAAGGATGCTGGGAGATTTCTGACCAGCCAGTTTAGCTACATCAGAGAGTTCCGGTGAGAGACCCTGCCTCAAAGTGAGAGACCCTGCCTCAAAGGAATAAAATAGACAGTGACAGAGCAGGACATCTGATGCCATCCACCAGCTTCCCCATGAGCATGCACAGCTGTCTTCACCTCCATACACACAATAAAATTAAAATAAATAAAAAGATGCTGTCTTTGCTGAGGCACAGTTTACTTCTAGTAAAGTGCACCCACTCTAAATTGATGAACTTTAAAAGCTGAGCACAGAATGCTGCCATGTCACAGTCCTGTCTCTATAGCATCAGCTTCCTAGGAGGCTGATTAAACTGTCCTATCCTGATGTCATGTGGTGGAACCTCCTGGTCTGTAACCTTTGTGGCTTCACTACTTTGCAAAGCACTTTTGTGAGTCTTCCATGGAGTCAGACGAATCCATAGTTGCCTTTTTAATTAATATTTTGTTTTATGCGTATGGGAGTTTTGCTTGCCTATATGTCTGCACCATGTGCATGCTTGGTGCCTGTGGAGGACAGAGATGGCATTGAATTCCTTAGAGCTGAAGTTACAGATGGTTGTGAGCTGACATGTGGGTGCTGGGAACCAAACCTTGGTCCTTTGGAAGACTTGTCTGTGCTTTTAACCACTGCACCAGTTCTGCAGCCTTCATAGTTGCTCCCTACCCCCCTTTTTTTCAAAATTTCCCAAGTAGTATCCCACTGGATGGATATGCCATGGGTTTTTTTATATATATATATATATCTGTTCTTTTGTAGACAACAATCATCCACAGCAACAGATTGCCCCGTTTTCTACCAGGCATTCCAGGCAGGTACCTGGTAGAGAGAAAGAACCCTGGGATCAGAATGGTTGATGGGCCTGGCTGGGAAATGGAAACTCTTTCTCCTCATCTCCCAGGAAAACTTGGCCAATAAGCAGGCTGGGGAGGGACTGTGGGTAGAGGCCCAGCTGAGGTGCTTTGGCACTCTGCAGGGGGGGCTTGCCCGCAGAAATGGCGACCTCTGAGGGGTGAGCATTTGCAGCCTGTGCCCCTCCTTCCCTCACCCATGTAGAGGAGGGTATTTGATGGCACTGTCAGGATACACATTCTGTTCTGATCCCAATCCCCAGGGCCTCAGTCTCCCTATCTATACAATGGACATGCTCAGCCCTTCCTTGGAGCTGAGGAGCAGACCTTGGAGGTGATACATGGTGGGACACCAGCATGGCTTTGGAGGGCTTTTGCCATTTCTATGTGGTGCCAAGGACACACAGTTCCTGATGCTTTGGAAGCTGTGGTGGGCACCCCTTTTGCCATAGGGCAAGACATGCCCTTGTTTCCTGGGAATGCTGGGCTCCATCCCCAGACCTTCCTTCCCAGCTAGACTCACACAAATCAACATTGCCGGCTTCCTCCCCCTCCCCTGGTTTTCCATCAGCCTGGCTGTATTTCACAGAAGACAGCGGCTCCCTCCCCAGCTTATCACTGCCATCTGGCTTGTCAGGCTGTGTGCGCCCAGCCGGATCCCTCTTTCCTTGCGTCTGTCCTTTGCCCAAGCACCTTGCGTGCAGAACTCTGCTGAAACACGACCCTGTTCTCACTTCCCGACCCTGTTCTCACTTCTCTCCTCGCCTATTGGAGGCTGGATCTGCTCTTGTGTTTGGCCACTGTGCCCTGTTTGGGCTTTTATCACAAAGATGAACAAAACATAAGAATGAGCCAGTGTAGATGTGCAGACCAGCATAGCACCCAGCTCTCGGGGCTCCTTAATGGCTGCTGGACTCTTCCTATCTCCAGGACTCTACTGCCAGCTCTTCTGAGACTATGAGGGAGGTACTGATGTGCAGAGAGGTTAAGCCTCTTGTCCTAGGCTGAACAGTGGGCATGCTAGTAGAGCTGTGGTGGGCCCTGGTGACTCATGCTTTGGGGTTCGTACCAAGCATAGCTCAGCATAGGGCTCTCTGCTAGGCCATGTGACAGACACAGAGACATCGGGCTTACCCACTACAAGGAATGCCAGGCTGCAGGTCCAAACCCAGCAGCCTACCGCCCTGATCTTGAGCTTGTACATATGACAAGGGCATCAGGAACCTTGGATCTGGCATCCCCGGAAGATGGCGATGTGCTAGAAAACAGAAGAGTGTGGAGAGCCTGGATCACACCCCCAAGGCACCATGGGAGCTCACGGTCTCCCTTGGTGCCTGGACACTCAGGAAAGAGGCTCACCACGGTTCTGAGATGGTTGCCTTGGCGACCAGCGAGGACCCTGCACTGGTGCACTACTGGACAGCGAGCCTGCCGCACTCGGCCTCACGAGGCCCGATTCTGTCTGCGTCCCTTGCCCTCGTGTCTGTGTCTCTGTGACCACAATGCCTGACATCGGCGGAGAGGGGAGATTTACTCAGACTGTGGTCTCAGGGCTTACAGACCCTGGGCTGCTCAGTTTGTGACTGAGGGAGTGTGGCCGGTGGAGGCTGCTCACAGTGCTTCAGAGCGGGAAGCAGAGTGAGGAAGGAACCAGGGGTGGGCACTACCGTTAAAGCTCTGCCCCCGACCCAGCTAATTCTTCCAGTCAGAGTGCCACCCGAACTTCCACAGCCTCAAAACAGGGCTGCCAGCTGGGGAAGAGCGCGCAAAAGACAAGTCTGAGTGTGCCACATTTCGAGCAAACCGTTTTCTTGCAGAAACTCCCATTCTGGGGTCCATACCACATAGAATGAAACCGTAATTCCCTGCCTGGCCCCTGGCAACCTCCAGCCTCATTTGCACCCCAGGTCTCCCCGTGCATGTCGTTCATGGCAGCTCTCCTCCATTTCTCCTGCAGATACTCCCTGCCTCAGTTCTTGGAATGCTATCGCTCCAGGCCTTGCTCAGATGTCGCAGTTCCTGACCACACTCAGGGGCTCACATCGTCATCATCTCAGGTTCAGTGACCTCTTTATTGACTTGCTTATTTGAAGACCAGGGAGCAGAGAGAGGTCAGAACCAGGAGCCCACACTGGCCTCAAAGGCCAGTGACCCACTTCTTTCTGCAAGGTCCCTCCTCCTAAAGGCCCAGGCACCTCTGAAATATAACAGGGAGCAAGTGTTCAAAACTCAAGTCCATGGGAGAGGTCTTCAAAAGAGCTATTGAGAGCCGACTCTGTTACCTATTCACATCTTGGCCTCTTTTCTTTTCTTTTCTTTTCTTTTCTTTTCTTTTCTTTTCTTTTCTTTTCTTTTCTTTTCTTTTCTTCTCTTCTCTTCTCTTCACTTTTCTTCTTGTCTCGTCTCGTCTCTCCTCTCTTCTCCTCCCGCCCCCCCGCCCCCCGCACCATGCACACATGCACTGGGAAGCCAGAGGTTGACCAGTCTCAATTTCTTAGGCTCATAGGGCAAAGACTTTACTCAATGTTTCCTCTTCCCAGCTTCTGACATTTTGATTTTAGACTCCTGGACCCCCAAACTATAAGACAATAACCGAGCTGTGGGAAGTTGCCACAACCTCAATGAGAAAGCAGCACACTGATGCGAGATTCAGACTGTGAGAGAGACCTTCATCATGGGTGGGTTTCACACCAGGACACCCACATCCTGCATAGTGATGCTGATGAGGCTGCATGTGTCTGGATCCATAGCTGAGAGCTGGTGAGGGTGGGGCACAGCAGCTCAGGAGGGTTTGACAGTCCTGGCAGTGGGTGTCCTCTGTAGAAAATGGGTGTTGTGTCTATGGGGGTACTCTTGAGGTGTAGCTGTCCACGGTGACCAAAGATTACCTCCTAGATTCTGTGAACACAGGTGGGGTGATGAGGACACGGAGGCCCAATGTGGCTAAGAAATGGATTGGGAATGGGCAGGTGTGCAGATGCAAGGCCCAGCCATTACTGAGTGCTCTGCTTTCTGTCTTATCTGTGTCCCCATCCCAGGAATCTTACAGATGGGAGCCCCCAGTCCATGAGAACCCTGCTCCCACCAGAACCCTGGAATATACAGGAAGGCCACCCTGCCCCCCACCCCCAATGAGATGTGAACATGACAGTGGGAAGAAGTCTGACTAGGTAGAAATTCTCATTCCCTGTAAGTCAATGACGGGATGAGGGATGGTCCCTGGATAAAATACGCCCCATCTCTTCTCAGCTTGGATGAAAGCCCAGGAGATGGGCTGAGCTGGGGGTGGGTGAGGGGCAGCTGGAAGGGGAGGACAGGGATGGGGCTGGCTCAGAGCAGGGCAAGGGAGGGAGATGCCGCTGTCTGGAAGTGAGATGTAGCACCCTGGAATCTGGTGGGGGAGGAAACTCAATGCCTCCCCTCAGCTCTGGGGATGGGGACTGGGTCTGTGGCAGCCACCACGGCTGCCCGGGGCTGTGTGCAGTACATATGCTCAGGAAATAACAGTCTTCTGAAAAGCTGGATTAGGAAAATTAGAGCTTTACCATCGCTGGGGGTGGTGGCGGATCTCCCGGGCTGCGCACTCTCTTGGCTTCACCCCACTACCCACAAACCTTCCTGCTGTGTAGGTGATAAAAAAAATCAAACCAAGAGTGCATTGGGTAAGGTCACGTACCTAGACCTTAGAGTCGGTGTGTGCTCAGAGCCCCTCTCCACCCCTCTCTAACCATTCACATGACCTCAGAGTCATATTTCTTCCCTGAGTAATGGGTCTGTGTAAGATTATTAACGTGTTGACTATTGATTGGCTGCATCAGTCATTTGTGCTTGGCTATGAATGACAGGCCTGTCCCCAGGCTTGGGACAAACACTAAGGGAAAGTAATGTTTTGAATGTCTTCCCCGAACCCTGCGGTATTGCGACCATGTTCATGTAAAATTTTGATTTTAGACAGCACTGTGGTGTTCAGAGCAGGGAGGGAAATCAGGGCTTAAGTGGTGGAGTTTTCACTGAACCCGCAGCAGCACCGCATGGACTGACCTCTTACTACTGTGTTACGACCTCAGATCAAGATTGGCCATGGAGTGTGGGGTAGATTCCAGTCTGTACGCTGGCCAGGCTAGGCAGGGCAGGGAACTGGTGCTTCTCACCAGCTCCCTGGACAGAGGGGGTTGGCGGGCCTTGAGCATCAGTTATAGGATTCCCCCACATGCTCTAAGCAGAGTCTTGTCTCCATCAAGAGGCCTTCGTGGTCCTGTCTGATTCACAGTAGAGTGTACATTGAAGTCACTATGGTTGGAGGTGGGTGCTTGTGATTGGGGCTCTTCGCGACCCCCACACTTCCTGATGTGATCTTACAGCTGCTAAGCCTCTCTATGAGGATACCCCTGCCCCATCCCTTCCTCAGGTCCGCAAAGGACCTCAGCTGCAGGCAGGATCCACTTAAAAATGATACCCCAGCAGCCACTTGGTATTCCGGGGACCTGGCTGGAGCCAATGCATCACAGGCTGGGGACTGGGCACCCCATTAGCCAAAGGCTTTAATTTCCCTCCGGGTGCTTACAATGAAACTACAGAGGCAATTACAACCTTCCTCTCTGCCGACAACCCGCTCAGATCAATAACAGCCATGTCACTGGGATCTGCCTCATCCGTCAGGAGACTCCAGGCCACCCAGAGCTGGTTGCTGCCCACTGCATGTGCTCTGTGCAGGCCAGCTGGAGGGATGTGTGGAAACTCTGTTCCTCCGTTTGTAGCCTGGGAGGCCAAGGCTAAGAGTGCTGGAAACCTCATTCATTCAAGTCCGCTCCAGGGGTAATCAAGTGTCCACCTTGACTTAAACTCAAGTCACAGCTGGGAAGGAGACAGGCAGGGTCCGGGCGTTCTTGGGCAGTGCGTGGGGCTGAGCTCTCTTCACGCATTTCTGTGGGCTCTTTGTGTATCATCTCCCTTCACTCCCCACCCATCCACCCCGCCATGTCTTCTGTTCCAGGGTGTATAACCTAAGTGTTTAGATGGCAATTTGACCTCACATCTATTTAGCAACACGACAGCAGCAGGTTCCCCCCCCCCCCCCCCCGCAGGGTCTATGACCACCACCACCACCACCCATCTGTGGGCTTCCACCAGGATGACCGTATCAGGCATGAGCTCCCTCCTGAGGAGCAGACTTCAAATCCAATCCAAAAGCCACCAGCCACCTCTATACCAATCATGACGTTACTGTACCAGTGGGAACATCTTTCCTGGCAGGTCAGTATTATAGCTTGAAGGGTACACAGTTGGGTAAGAATGTTGAGGACCCTCCCACCCCCAGTACCCTTCATAACACCTTCCAGCACTAGGAAAGCCAGCCATCAGGGAAGGAACCTTCAGCTCAGCCACCACTCAATTTCATTATGTCCTGCGGTGTCTTCAGTTCTGATGGATCCTCGGCTGGCTCCCTCTGTTGAGAACTCTGACCATCTCTGTCTCAGATTAGCAAGAGATTAGATTAGATACTGTCAAATTAGATACATCCCAGATTAGAAACTGTCTGGGAGAAAGTATCTGCAGGTTAAGGGCCAGCATGTGCTTCTGGTCTCTACAGCCCAAATGGTCTTTTCTGTGGCCATATCCTGCCTCCCAGGACACTCCGAGGAAGCCAGGAAGGAATCCAGAGGGGCAAATCAAGTGCTCTTCAGGCAGATGGGCGACATAGGATGACATGCATGTGGGGCAACTGGAAGGTCCCTGAGGATGCCCACTTCGGATCTGGAATCCAGAAGAGGAGCTTGGTATGCCTTAGGTGCTGGCATCCCCGCCTATATCCTAGGTTTAGCTTTCCTGAACTTGATGGGCTGCCTTCCAGGAGCTCAGGGCTTGGCTGTGGCTGGGCTGGGTCTCTTTCCTAACCCTCCAGGAACAGGCTCCAGTCTGTGCTGCATTGAGCAGGGAGCAGCCACCCCCCTGCTTCTCAGGGGATGGCTGATGCTACTTGCCAGCCTCCCCTGCAGAATGCCGGCCCCACAGTGGGCCTGCCTCTATTATATGCTTCTCACTGCGGGAGAGGTGAGGATCAAGTTGGCTCCAGGTGTCCCCTGTGAAGGAACACGACCCACCAAACTGCATCATGGGCCAGTGGGGAGGTTCATGAAACCAGAGTGGTATCAGTGCATCCTCAGGGTTAAAGGGCAAGAAGCTTGCCCCTCCCCCACCACTACCAGCCATGTTGAGAAGCAAGACTGGGCGAGTCAATGCCGCCAGGTTAACACAGCAATTGTGTGGGTAGGTTGCTTAGAGTTCTGCTGATTCTGCCCCTGAATCAGTGGCCCCTTCCCCAGGGTGTGTGTGTGTGTGTGTGTGTGTGTGTGTGTGTGTGTGCAGCTGTGTGTACCCATGTGTAAGTGTGGGTATGTAGGGATATAGGCTTGAGGTTGACTTCTCTGGACTAGTTAGGCACCATTCACCGTGGGTTGAGAGGCAGGGTTTCTCACTGGCCTGGACCATGACAACTGGGCTTGCTTGTAGCAAACCCCAATGAACATCCCATCTCCACTTCCCCAGGTCTGGGATTATAAGCACACACCACTGCCTTTCATGTGGGGTCTGGGGATTTGAACTCAGGACCTCATGTTTTCAAAGCAAGCACCTTACCAACTGAGCCATCTGCACAGCCTCTCAGGCTCCACTCCTTTGTGTGTGTTTTGCCCTCTGCCTCTGCATCTCACCAGGCCAGGACCTTAGCCTTGGTTAGCAGAGTCTGGGAAATCCCTTTTCTTTGTGTATTACCCATTGTGTAGCATTCCATTATTTCAGCATAAAATAGATGAAGTCAAGATGTCAGCATCAACCCCAGGAGGTGAAGACACATTTGACTAGTGGGGGGAGGAGAGCTTGGCGGGCAGTGGAACAAGAAAGCAGGGTTCTGACTCACAGAGGCATCGGCAGCGCCCAGGCTGTGTGAAGGGTCAGGTTTGTGGAGTCAGATGCTTCAGCTCTAGCGACCCTGTTGCCTCGGAGTCTCTGGCTTCTGTGGGACTGGAGCCAGCTCTTCAGAAGTTGATGAGGACAGAGCAAAGTCTAGCAGGATTTTCAGCTCTCACTTCAGCACGAGTTGCTGTTGGTGGACTTTCGAGCTCCTGAAAGAGTGGCGGGAACTCCCACCATGGCTAAGAAAGCAGAGCTCATGGTGGGGAGGGCGAGGAGCTGGTCGCTGGAAAGAGGAAGGGCGAGGTGGTCCTGCTACGAACTGAGTACCAACCGTGCAGGTCCTGAAAACTGCTGGCTCTGCTTTCTTTTGCCTGTCCCTCGCCCTCTCTGAGCATTAGCTTCCAATCTGAACATGGAACTGTTCCTTAGGAGCCGCCTGGGTTTCCATGGGGATTTGGCCTATCACACGCCACCCTTCAGAGCAGTCCCCGGCCAGGAACATTAATGAGCCAGCAGCTGACTATGAACACGGATTGTTGTAGCCACAGCAGTGGCTGAAACTCTGCACATCTGATGTATATGGCAGTCACCCACAGTGAAGGCTAGATGGCTGTCTTCCCATCCAGAGCTTCCTGGGGAGCCGGGAGGGAGGTGTCAGGACATCTGGCCAGGTCACTACTGGCATCGGGAACAATGATGAGGAGAGACAAGGGTTGTCTCTGAAGTCCCCAGGCTCAGCCAGGTACAGGACAGGGTAGCTGTGTCAGCTCCCAGGTCAAGAATCACAAGTCTTAGGACACCAGAGACAGCTCATGGGTAAGGTACCTCCCTGTAAGCTTGAAGATCAGGGTTCAGATCCCCAGAACCCACATATATTCCAGTGGAATGGCAGTCCTCTAGTAATTCCAGGGTTCAGAAAGTGGGGACACCCCAGAACAAGCTGGACAGCTAGGCTAACTGAGAGACCCAGCCTCAAAGAACCAGTTTCAGGCCTCCACAGGCACACACGTGTGCACCTGTACACACATGTGTGTCTGTACACACATGTGCACCTGCACATACATGTGTGCCCATATATACATGTGCTACTCTACATACATGTGCGCCTGTACACACATGTGCACCTGTATATACATGTGTGCCTGCATACACATGTGCACCTGCACATACATGTGTACCTGTACACACATTTGCACCTGTATATACATGTGTGCCTGTATATACATGTGCTACTGTACATACATGTGCACCTGTACACACATGTGCACTTATTCATACATGTGTGCCTGTCTTAGCATTTCTATTGCTGTGATAAAACACCATGACCAAAAGCAACTTGGGGAAGAAAGAGTTTATTTCATTTTATAGTTTGTAGTCTATCATCCAGGGAAGTCCGGTCAGGAACCTGGAGACTGGAGCTGATGCAGAGGCCATGGAGGGTGCTGCTTACTGGCTTGTTCCCCATGGCTTGCTCAGCCTGCTTTCTTATTGAACCCAGGACCTCCAGCCTGTGGATGGCTCCACCCACCATGGGCTGGGCCCTCCCCCATCAATCACTAATTGAGAAAATGCCTAAAGACAACCTGTTGAAGCAGTTTTTTTTCCTTTTCTTTTCCTTTTCTTCATCCTCTTTCTTTTTGTTTGTTTTTTTGGCTCAGGGTCCCATTACACAGTTCTGGCTGCTCTCGAACTCACAGACAAGATCTGCCTGTTGAAGCATATTTCTTTTCCAGTTGTGGCTTCCTTTTCCCAAATATGTCTAGATCTATGCCAGGTTGACAAAAAAAAAAAAAAAAAAAAAAAAGGAAAAAAAAAAACACAACACAATGCCTCATACATCTACCTGCAGAGAGAGAAAGAGAGAGAGAGAGAGACAGAGACAGAGAGAGACAGAGAGAGACAGAGGGAGTGTGAGCCCATGAACGCCATGAGGGCGGATAGTATAGTTTGAACTGGACTCTGTCAGTTCCTGTCAGGTCCCTTCTCTGAGCTGCAGACCCCTGGTCTACAGTGCAGGGCTCACACACCTTTCTCATGGACAGGGCAGATGAAATGATACCGTTTATAGGCGTGGCCATGTCTGAGGGCTCCAAGTTTCCTAAAGCCACAGGAAGTTCCTGTCCCTAGCCTGTATCCCTCCTGGGAAGGAGGTGGGAGCCCGTGGTGTTTTCCCCATGTCTGACCTTGCTCTGAACTATTTCGTGAACTTGGATTGAGTCCTGGGACGGGGTGTGTTGCATCTTCGGGACTTTTCACCCTACGTAGGGTTTGCTGCGGGGCTGGGGTGGTCTCAGGGCCAGTTCAGGCCTTGGTGCTGCTTGATTCAGCCAGGCAGGATGGGGGCCTTGGGAGGAAGGTTCACACCAGCATGCTGCCTTTTCTCACTAAATTTCAGTCCGCATACACATCACTGGTTTTACCTATGACATCCTCACACAGAGGTATCCTCTTGTCTTGCTGCGGTCCCCCCATTGCCTCCCTCCTCCTCTCCAAGCCAGTCCCCACCCCCACGGCTCCCCTTCGGTTTTCATTTCACCTGTTTATCTATGCTTAAGTCTAGAGTCTTTGTGAGAGCAAATGTGTGATATCTGCCTTCCTCTGCCCATCTCTCTCTCCTGTCCTTCTCTTCCTCTCGCTTCCTCCACATGGTCCTTCTCTTCTTTCGTGGCATAGGTGTGTGTGTGTGTGTGTGTAAATTCAGTCTCTCTGAGAGAACACACGGTGTTTGTCTTTCTGAGCTGGCTTATTCCACTTAACATGATGATGTCTATTCCCATCCATTTTCCTGCAAGCAACACATTTTCATTCTTGAGGCCTGAATAATATTCTGAGGTGGATACGAATGATTCTCTAAGGGAAAAGAACCGAGGAGCAGGTGGGCTGGGGAGGTATGATTCTCCCTACTTTGGACACATTGACTTTAGGGTGCCGTGGAACCCCCTAAACGAATAAATAAAAACCCAGAGCTTGGAAAGCAGGGCCTGATGGGAAACAGCGAGAGTGAGGAGGCCATGCCCTGATGCTGCTGTTTCTCCCGGGTCCCCAAACCCTCACTGAACCCTGAGCTTGTTGGTACCACACAATTAGGCGCTTAATTGCTCTCTAATTGTTATGTGCCTAAGTCTGTCTTTCTAGACAAATCTGCGAGCTCCTGGAGGCCAGAGGCTTCTTATCATGCCCTCCGCAGCCTGCCCCAGGGTACCACAGAGCGGGTGAGAGGTCTGAATGGCAGAGGAGATGGGCTGGCTGGCTCAGTTTTCCCATCTGTGCAGTGGGAGTCCTCAGGCTGCTGCCAACCCTCTGACCTCTTTGAGGATTTATTGCTGTTTCCTCTGAGGGCCGAGACTCCTGCCTGTGCTTCAGTCAGAAACACAAACAAACAAACAAACAAACAAACAAACAAACAGAGAACAGAAAGAGTGAAGCGGATTCTATACGCGTGGCGGTGGCGAGTCCAGAGGAATGGTTTCGTGGTTATATAGACAAACAAATCACTTCCCCAGGAGCTTCTTAGGGGAATTACAGTTCCTGGAAATGAAACACAAACAGATTATTAAGAAAGAGCTCCCCGTTGGGAGAGAAACAGTATTTACAAGAGAAGCTGTGCCTAGCCGGACCTCTAATTGCCGTTCATTATCTCATATTGATTTAATTAGCTGCAGTGCTGAGGTCTGAGTCACTGGTGCCCGCAGCAGCAGGGGCCGTGCGCCATAAGTGCCATTGACCTAGGCCTCCACCTTAGTCGTTCTGTCCTCCCCCAACCTGGGGTCAGCTGGCAGGGTGTTCTGGTGGCGGCGGCGGCGGCGGCGGCGGTAGGCCGGAGGCAGTCGGCCATGTCCACGGCCTCCCGAGCCGCTTTGTGTGGAGGAGCGCCTCGGCCGGGGGTGGCTGTGAAGAGCTAATTATCTGCAGTAATTAGCGTGTGTTCATAATGAGGAATCAGAGTGGCTTGGAGTGCCGGGAGATGCAAGCCCAGGCTGACTGCAGACCGGGCTGTGCGGGCATCCAAGGGAAGGAGGAGAGATGCCTTCCCAGGGTGCTCCGGGCCCTGCAGGGTGCCTCTCCCCACTCCCTCTGCAGGCCCTCCACCCTGGTGTCTAGCCGTTTGGCCACGTGTGACCTCTAATCTCTCTCCCTGACCCAGAAACTGCAGTGGAACAGCTGGCTTCAGCTGGGAAGGAGGCGATTAGCCTTCCCTCTAGTGGGCATCTGGGACCAATTGTTGTGAAGATTTGGGGTTTATAATTGCAAGAGATTAATGGGGGAGTAGGCCATCAGGCTTAAGAGGTCGCTAATTGCTCTTTTAACATAATTGTGTCCAAGCAAGGGAGAGGGAGAGGGAGAGTGGAGCGGCCCATGCACTGTGTGCACTGTGTGCACTGTGTGCACTGTGTGCACCCGGCCCTGGGTTGACATGCAGACTCATGGTGTGAGGGGCAGTAAAGGGGCATCTGTGGGGCTCCCTCCCCTTCTCCCCTTCCTTCTCCATTGTGAGTGTACATTCTGGTACTGGAGGCTGTGGCAGACCAGAGCTGGAGGACAACAAAGCATGGAGTTTCCTTATCAACGCAGCTCAAAATCAGGTGAAAACCCTCCCAGCATATTGCATCAAGGAGGGGTGGACAGGTTTCGTTTTGCATGCCAATTCTGCATTTTTCAGTACTGGTTGCTTGAACTGTTGGAATGGGAAGACATGGAAACTTCCCATCATGGTCATAGAGGAGGGGGGGGGGTATCAGTGATCAACTAGTAATGTCTGCTTTGGCAGAAGGAGAAGCTGAAATGGTGTGAATGACACAAATTGTCCCTGCTGATAAAAACTCTAGGTCCTTATTTTCTCTAGTATGGAATTAAAATACCAGAGAGGGGACATGATTCAAGCCCTCCAGGACACTTCACAATGCCCCAGTGAGGCCTGGGGAGGGCCTGGAGAGTCAGGGAAGGGCTGGTCCCCAAGAGAAAAGGGCCCTTTCCTCCCTGCTCCCTGAAGGCTCACAGTGCCTTGCACGCTCAGCTGTTAGAGCAGGGGAAGGAGAGGGGTCAGTGATGTGTTAGTGACGTGTTACTCACCCTGCCCACCACACTCTGGCTGGTCCCAGGCTGCAAAGAAGCCACCCTGAGTTCTTGTTTAATCAGCTCTGTGGTATTGTCCAGTGACCACTCACCCCATGTCTGCCAAGTAAGGTGTGTGGCTCCCAGCCATCGAAGGCTGACTGACTTGATATCCAGGTCCAGATGGGGAGCCTCACCCCCAGATCCCTCTCTTAGTCTTATTCAGTCTCTTCTCTGCATTCAAACCAAGCCTCACTCCCCCACGCCCCCTCCCAGGTCCTCTCCCCGTCGCCTTCCAATAGAATTAGCTTTAATATTTTTTTTAATGGAAACAGTATTCACTGTATCTCAGAGCTAAGTATCCTAATTGGTCCTTCGTTTTGGGCAAATACCTGACTCACTTAACTACTGCTGCCGCTTCAAGCACAGCCTCATTTAGTCTTTTTTTTTTTTTTTTTTTTCCTGCAGTGATAATCCTGAACTTGGGGTGGAGGATGCTCAGGCTGTGAGGATCCCTGGTGGGATGTCCCTTTCACCCTCTTTCTGTTTCTCAGTCTTCACCCCCTCCTCTCTGTTTCTGCAATTCCCTCCCCTTCCTTCTACATCTCCTCTCATCCTCTCCTTTCACGGGAGGAGAATTCAACTAGCTTAAGAAGGAGACCCTGGTTCCATCCCTCCTCTGAGAGGCAGCTGGGATCTAGGGTCCCTCCGGGTGTCCCCACCACAGGCCACCCACAATTCTCTACTTATTCCCAGGGAGCAGGGTTACTCCAAGTATGTGAGCCTCAGGGACCCCAGGCTAGAGGATCAGAGCCTGGGATCAGGGCAGTCAGGGACATTGCCTGTATGTAGGGAACTCATGGGGAACCAACACACGTGGGGGATTTAAGGCTCTGAGGTCTCTAGACAATGGCCACCATCATTGGGTTTTGTTTCATCTGAAGAGTTTCAGATGTGGTGGTTACTTTTGTGTCACTGTGGCCACAGAGTCTCACAGGAGCAATTTAAGGAAGGAAAGAGTGTTTTGGGCTCCCTCTCAGAGCTTTCAGTCAGTCATGGTGAGCAGCTGGGATCAGGGTGAGGCCAGGGGAGCAAGCTGCATGCAGGCATTTGCTCTAGACCAGAACTGGTTGGGGGCTCCCTTGGAGCTGGTTGGGGGCTCAGGAGACTCAAGAGTCCACGAACCCACAAGGAAATCTCACGGAGCTGCCAGGCTCAGAGGCCCCATCCCAGGTTATGTGAACTACTGCTGTGGGAGAGGGGACAGTTCCATGGACATTGTTCAGGGTGCCCCAGTCACACGGCTTTTGTGAGTCCTCACCCATGCCGGGCAAAGCTGTTTGGGGCTTTGTCTACCAAACTTGTCGACCAACCGACGCTCCTGTAAGTGACCCTGATAAACTCTTTGGCTCACCAGCTGGGCCCAGAAGAGAAGCTTTTCTGTGGTCAATAGCTCTTCCCTGATGGAGTGAGTAGAAAAAGACTCCTCAGGAAAGTCACTCAGCGACAGGTGGGGTAGGGGGTAGACGGTTCACATGGGTGGTGGGCCAGGATGCTGACCCAGATGTGGAATGAGGGGTGGGCGTGGACTTTTGTCCCAGTTGGCTTTCTATTGCCATGATAAAAAAAACACCAGGACCAAAAGCAGCTGGAGGAGGGAAGGGCTTATGGCAGCTTACCTGCTCCAGTCATGCTCCGCCATAGAGGGAAGTCAGGAAGGAACCCGAGGCAGGAACCTGGAGGCAGGAGCTGATGCAGAGGCCATGGAGGGGAGCTGCTTACTGGCTTGTTCCCCATGGCTTGCTCAGTCTGCTTTCTTATAGAACCCAGGACCACCAGCCCAGGAATGGCACCATCTACCATGGGCTGGACTCCCTACATCAGTCAAGAAAATGCCCTTTGAACGGCCCACAGGCAACCTGACAGAGGCATTTTCTCCACTGAGATACCTTTTCCCAGATGAGTCCAGCTTGTGTCGGGTTAACAAAAACCCCACTAACATAATTGACCCCTTACCAACTTGACACACGAATGCATAGCTATTAAACCATAAGCTTTCCTTTCTGTTTGTCCTCAAGGTGTCCTGTGAATATCAACATCGCAGCCTGAGTGTCCAGCCTGGGGCTTGGAGAGTTCACCAAACATCCGATTTAATCTAGGGAGGCCTCAGGGAGAAGTCTCACTGGACATGTGACAAATAAATAAAGCATGGGAAACTCCAAGCTTAGGCTCACATGGGATCCCGACCACCCTAACCCACTCCACCCCACCCCACCCCCACTGCCATGGGCCTCTTGGAAAGACAGTGAAGGCAAGTCTCTTCTTTAGGAGAGGATTGGAGATACAGTTTCTTCTTAATTTTCTTTTATACATTTGTTACCTGTTTTGTGTGCTGGGGAGAGACACTTGCCTAGGGTTCAGAAGGCAACTTGCAGGAGTTGATTCTCTGTCTCCACCACTTGGATCCTGGGAACTCAGGTCATCAGGCTTGGCAGCAAGTGCTTTTGCCCACAGCCATCTCACTAGCCCGAGACTCCATTTATTTATACAAAGCAAGCTGTCATGTCCCGATTAGCTCTCTCTGCCTGTAATCTGCCTGTATGCTGACAGTGTACCTACAAAGGGCAGTGATTGGCTGTGTGCAACCTGAGAGCATGGGTCCCCTGACCACAGGTTGCCTGATGACAGGAGACCCTGGCTCTGCTGGTGGATGAGGACACGGAGGTTCAGAGCTGAGCAGTGATTAAAAACCCTGACCATTGTTGGTCAGGATGGAGGGCCAGGGCCAGGGGATTCTCCTTCTCATCTGGAGGAGGGGCCTGATGGTGCAGTGTGTGTGTGTGTGTGTGTGTGTGTGTGTGTGTGTGTGTGTGTGTGTGTGTTGTATGTATGATATGTATGTCTCTGTATGAGATATGTGTGTGATGTGTCTGACGTGTGTGCGTGTGTGTGTGTGTGTGTGTGTGTGTGTGTGTGTGTGTGTGTGTGTGTGTCTGCTTGTATGGGTGTGTGTCTCTCTGAGTGTATCTGTGTGTCTGTATATCTATGTGTAGTGTATGTGTTTCTGTGTCTAGGTGTGTTTGTGTTTATATGTCTGTGTGTCTCTCTGCGTGTTTGCGTATCTATGTGTCGTGTCTCTTTGTATGCCCGTGTTTGCGTGTATGTGTTCAAGTGTATGTGTTAAAGACAGCAACTGCTCACCAGACCCAAACTACAAACAAGGCCCCTTGGAGTAGGGAAGGGAGCCCGAAGGGTAGGATGCTCACACTAGAGGCCCTCACAGTATGTTCCCCTCCCACACTTGTCCCAGCTGGCTGCTCTTGAGACTTCCCTGCCTGCAAACCCAGTTCTTATCTGCCTTGAGCATCAGGTAAGGCAGCCTATGCATGCAGATTCTCACCACCCCCGCATCTCTCCTCAGCCCAGCAGCCAGCTGCAGGGGAATGCAGCGGGGTGAGCCAAGGAGCCTCTTCTTCACCCGCAGAGGGACTGTTTGACTTCACGCCAATGTTTTGTTGATTTAAGAACTCAGTATGCCTGTCACCCCGAAGGTACTGCACATTCTGAAAAGCTCCTGCCCATCCAGAAGCCATTAATCACTCTCTGTAATTAAATAACACAGCAACCTGTAATTAGGACATTGATTTCCTGGTTTGATTGTTTACTCATGGGCTGCCCCCAGCATATGAGCTTCCTGAGGGTAAGGATGGGCTCCATATCTGCTGCAGGGAGCTCCCTAGTGTCCCCCACACAGAAGCTCCAATAAACGTTGACTGACTAGACAAGTGAGGGTTCACGGCCAGGTTTCTTGCAGGTATCAGAGTAATTCAAGACAAGGGTGGGCAGTTAGCAAGGAAGCTCAAACTAATGATTTGTACATCCATGCTTCAAGCTTAGATAGCTCCAGATACTGATGAGCATGGATGGTGGTGATGGCTCTGAGAGAGGAAGAGATGGTGGTGATGGTGGTGATGATGGTGATGATGATGGTGGTGGTGATGATGATGATGGTGATGATGATGGTAGTGATGGTGATGATGGTGATGATGGTAAAGGTAACGATGGTGGTGATGACGGTAGTGATGGTGATGATGATAGTGGTAATGGTGATTATGATGATGGTGATGATGAAGGTCATGTTGATGGTGCTGGTAGAGGTAGTGATGAAACTCTGTCTTGACCCTTTGTTGCTCACTACACAGGCATCACCTTGCTCACACTACGTGCATCATCACCACAGGCCTCTTACAACAATCCTGTGTATGTTCTTTGCGTTTTATGTTCGAGGAACTGAAGCCCAGAGAATTTTTTTCAGTGTTGTTAGCAGGTAATGCACAGAGTTGAGGCTTTAGCTCATTGCTCTCTGTCTTTGCAT
Source organism: Peromyscus maniculatus bairdii (assembly GCF_049852395.1). Classification (NCBI taxonomy): domain Eukaryota; kingdom Metazoa; phylum Chordata; class Mammalia; order Rodentia; family Cricetidae; genus Peromyscus; species Peromyscus maniculatus. Next base: position 2,136,834 of record NC_134874.1, on the reverse strand, counting down.
GACCATGAAGCCGACACCAGTACCTCCTGCCAATTGTGGGCAACCAAGCCGGGTCCACACTCACAAGGGGGCATGGGCATCCCAGCCATACTGTTTCTGGAAAAACCCATCTCATTTTCCGGTTTCTCTCCACTTGTTAAATCTGCTGTCACCCTTTGCTAACGATGTCTGAGGAAGTGTAAAACCACGTTTCCCAGATCTGGAGATGCAAGAGTTTGTGCAATTATAACCCAGCACACCAAAGAAGTTGGATGGGTGTTCGCTGCCTGCATAATTCATCAGTCAGTCATCTTCCTGTCAGGACCTCAGACCTTCCATATTTGGGAGACCAAAAAAAAAAATAATAAGTTTATGTTGCTTGATTAAAAATTCAGAAGCTTAAGGGCAAGAAAGGAGACGTGAGCTCTCTCATGATTAAACAGACAAAACAAACACAGCAAGCATGTTCAGGGTGGACCGTGGAAGAAAAGGAACACCCAGTTTTTTCTCAGACCTAAGAATGCCAGTAGAAACATCACAAATTCTTCTTCCCAGTGGTCAAAATCTGGGGCTGCAGTGGGATGGGTAATGGAAGGCTTTGGGACCCAGGGGAGACTCTAAGTCACCTCCCTTTCTCTGTGCTCCCCGATCCACCCCTTGGTTGGGATGAGGGCAAGCTCAAGTCTCTGGGGACCTGGAGACTGGTCCTTACAGCTGGCCCCTCCTAGAGTAAACTGTTCCTTGAAGCCAGGGACCTGCTGCTGTCCTGTTTTCCTTAGCCTCAGTGACTAGCCATTACCTGGTACACAGTAGGGATCAGTGAGGGTTTCTGGACTACAATTCCGGAAGCCACTGGAAACCTTGGGAGGATCTTTGGCACAAGAGCAATCAATCACATCCGCATCATTGACGATGATTGGACAATAGCTTGGAAGAGGCAGAGAGGAGCTTCCCGCAGGCTTGGGGACCATTCTCATGACTGTAAGGGTCCCTGGCTAATCCAACTTCCTCTTCTTTCTTTGGGAAGCAGGATCCTCTGGGGCTCAGCAGGCCCAGGACTGCTGCTTGGCTAGGGACTACATTTCCCAGGTGTCTTTGCAGCTATGTGAAGCCACAGACCAGGTTCTGGACACCAAAATAAGGGTGAGATGGTGAAATTTTCACTGCTGCTCTGAAAGGAAGATTTCCCCACTTTCCTGTCTCGAATGTCCTCATGGTGGAGATGAGGTTTCCTTCCTCAAGAAGGTGTTGGATACTTCCATTTCTCAAGCCAACCAGTACTGCCGGCCATCTGACAGAGGATAGTGTGTCTGGAGCCCAACGCGGCTCATCCCTTGTGGTCTGTGGCCACTTGTTGATTGACAACAACAGGGTTGAATAGTTGTAGCAGAAACTCACAAGGCTCAAAGCCTCGAGTATCAGCCGACTCCGAGGAAGATGAATGTGCCTTTCTCCACCGCAACTTTTCTCTTGAGGGTTTTCCTAGCTCAGGGCTCCAGACTCTTCCACCTTCCCACCGCAGACCGGTTCAAACGCCGAAGAACCACCCGGTTAGGTGAGTCCCACTCCTTGGTTCTAATCTTCTCTATTAGTGACCTTTTCATTGCTCTCACAAAACAAAAGCAGGAGAGACAAGTTTATCTTGGCTTGTCATTTGGAAGTGTAGTCTGTCACCGTGGGGGACGCACGGTGTCAGGACTGTGCTGTGGAAACAAAGAAGAATTCAACAAGCGGAATAAGGACCCCAGCCCCTAAGATGACGTCATTTAAGACAGCTCTTCCCACCTCAGCCAACCAATTCTTCAGGTTCCTTCAGAGGCATGCCCAGAGTTTGTCTCCCAAGTGAGTCTAGCACTAGATCCTGGTGAGCTCATGATCCATATTCACCACCACACCTGCCAATTCCTGTTGTTGAGAAATGAATCTTGAATGGGGGTATGTTTAGCTTGGGAAGACTTCACCTTGCTAGGAATTACATTTCCCAGGGGCCTTTGCAGCTAGGCATGGCCACGTGTCAGTTTCTAACCAAGGGAATGCCAGTAGGTGCAAAGGATGCCGGTGAGAAGTGCAGGACACAGCTCAGTCAGTTTCAAAAGACGAAGGACGTCCCCAGTGCCTCCTGCAGCCACTGCCCAGGGACCCCGTGGGCCCTGCTGTTTTTGACAGCCATGCTCCCGGGTCTGTCTCCTCCTGTGATAGTTCTGAGAGTCCCCACACTCCTGCAGTGACAGATCCTGCATCCCATCATGACCTAGAACCCCAGTGTGAATGCGAGTGCCTGGGACTCATCTTAGTATGCTGTCCCTGGAGGCTCGTTGCCATTTCTGGCCATCATGAGTGAAGTTGCAGCATGCACCTTCTGGTGAACATATGCACACATTTCCACTGATTGCAACTTAGGAGCAAGCTAGGAAGTTGTGGGGCATGCATGTTTTTTTTTTTTTTAACCTGTGTGTGTGTGTGTGTGTGTGTGTGTGTGTGTGTGTGTGTGTGTGCATGTGTAAGGGTGTTCACATGTGTGTGGGTGCACATGTGTGTATGTAGAGGCCTGAAGCTGACTTTGGGAGTCTTCCTAGATCACTCTCCACCTTGCTCATTAAATCAGGGTCTCTCACTTGAACCAAGAGCTTGCCGATTCGGCCAGGCATCTAGTTAGGCAGCTTGTTCAGGGGACCCCATCTTGGAATTCTAAGTGCTGGAATTACAGGCAGGCCACCATGCCCACCCAGCATTGACGTGGGTTCTGTGAATATAAACTCACACTTGTGCCATGAGTACTCTGCCCACTGAGCCATCTCCCAGCCCATATGTTCAGCTTTTATAGATTCGGAGAAGCAGCTTTTCAAACTGGTTGTACCAATTAGCACTCCCACCGGAAGGCTGCACGTATTGGCGTAATGTGTCCTCGCTGGCATTTTCTCTCCTTCTTGTTGGCCTTAGGTCTGCATTACACTGTGGTTTTGATTTGCAAGGCCCCGAGGATGCTTGGCAGGAAGGCATTTCCATGTGCTTCTTGATCTTTGCTCATTCTCTTTCCTTGAAGCTCTGAAGTTGTTGGATGTGCCTGTGAGCTTTCTCACACCGTGGCTGGTCCTCTTTCTGATGTCCCCAGAGAGCTGAAACTTTGGTCCTGGCTTAGCAAGGCCAACCAATAGCGTGCACCTTGGGGACAGGTGCCAGATGAAATGGGCCTGAGGGTAGGGGAGGAGACGGACAGACTTGGGTTGCCCCATGGCCAGGGCTCGGTACTCCTCTCCCCAGAGGGAGCTGGCATGGAGCATTTGCAGAGGATACCCTAAGGATAATGTCACAGCCCTTCCTGGCTCCAGTCCAAGCTGACACTTTCTGTCTTTACATAAAGTCCCAGAGAACAAGCAGGTGGTTTAAAGGGATGCATGCTCTTATCTGTCAGGCCTGAGAGCTTGGGACAAAATGGGAGAGCCACCTATTTGGTGACTGAGAAGTGGCCTGGTTCCCTGAGGTGGAGAATTGGAAAGTTCAGGTAGAAGACCTGGATAGTGGACCCAGCTCTACCTCAGTGTGTTCTGGGGAAGGTCTTTTCCCACCCTAGGCCTCAGTTCCCTTCTACACAGAGAAGGCTGTAAGGTTCAATGAACACTCAGTGTGAGAAGGTTTGTGCGGGACAATAACTTTAACGGTTGTCGAGTATGTGAACCCCTTGTCCCAGGAAGCAGAGCATCAAAGGATTGTGTCTCTGTATGTCAGAGACATCCTGCCTCGGACTGGACCACGCCCAGAGTCAAAGCCATCTGCTGCCCACCCTGCCTAAGCCGCCAGGATTTCCCACAGGGCAATGCTCCCCTCTGAAGTGTGAGGGTTCAAGTCTGGGATGTGGATATGAAAAGTGTGGAACATGTGTGGAGCCCTCATATGCCAGCCATGCTGCAGTGAGCGCTCAATTGAGGGGGATCCACCTGGGTGCCAGCGGAAGTGAGCGAGCGACACCCTTGGGTGCCGTATCTGACCCTGGTGTAGGGCTTGCTTGGCTTGGTTGTTGTAAGGTGGGTGACATGTATCATTTTATAACAGTCCTTTAAAAAATTAGCTCTTTGATTTGTGTGTGTGTGTGTGTGTGTACGTACACATGTGGGCATGCATGTATGTGGAGACCAGGGGACTCCTCGGGTGTCATTTCTCAGGTACTGCCAACCTGTGTTTTTGAGATAGTCCTGGAACTCATTGGGCAGGCTAGGCTGGCTGGCCAGGGAAAGCCATGATGTGTCTGCTCTCACCTCCCGGCAGTGGGATCACAGTGGTGTCTGTATTGCCATGTTGTCCAAGGAGATGCTTAGCGTCTGGTGCTGGGGATTGAACTTAGGGCCTTGCGCATGGTAGGGTGGGCTCCCTCGCGCTGAGCCAGTCCGGCCCTAGATGTTTCTCTTGTTCCTGTGCCCTGGCATCTATTAGAACCCCGGTGTTGGTGGGGACTAAGTGGGGCTTGGGAGAGACCGGGGCCGTTATTGCCTTGCCTGGTGGTCACAGGAAGTTGGAAGTGGACTCACAGGCTGTTCTCCTGGAAAGCCCAGAACCCCAGAGAAAGCCCAGAACCACGGGGACCTGGCAAAGAGATCCCGGGAGAAAGAGCTTGGAGAGCATTGGCAGCATTCATTTATCTAGGCTCCTCATTCTGGCCCAATCATTCCTGAAGGAGGCCTCATGACGCATCTCAGAGAAGCAAGGAGGGGCCTCTCAATCACTCGGCAAACTTGGGAAGGAAAAACAGATATTAAAGAGCGAATGCTTGGCCTAGCAGATGACAAAGAACCAGTCTGTATCCTTGACGGCCGCCATCTTGGTGCCTGCTGTGCACTGGTAGCGATGGCAGAGACCATTCTCTCAGCTCTCTGCATAAAGTCTCAGAGAAACGTGAATGGATAGCAACGTGGAATGGTGGAAATCGGTAATTTTGCACAGGAAACTTTGGGAGTTTTGTTTGCTGTAGTCTTCCTGAAGTTGGTGTAAAATTGAAATAAAATAATGATTTTGGTGATTTGGAATGTGTGGAAACTGCCATTGAACTCTCCTCAGTCAGAAGTAATTGGAATTAATGAAGCTCACACAGAAAATCCAGGCCTTATATACAGATCTTGTTGTGAAGATGGTTGGCTGAGAGATGACACTGAATATGTCTTCAAGACTAGATGAATTAATATGTGAAGAAGCAGATGGTAATTTATACGTAAATCTGTTGAGGCGGCATGAGCCCTTTAGAATAATACTGAAGTAAAAGCCACAGTGCCGTCCTTTAATCCCTCTCAGAGGAGATTCTCTGAGATAGCAAAGCGTTGCTGTCCTAAAGGGATCCGAAGGTCCAGGGAATCAGATTCAGTGCTTTTACTCCTAGGGGATGATGGGACTAACAAAGAAGCCACAAGCACAGGAAAGTTGAATCAGGAGAATGAACACATCTATAACCTGTGGTGTTCTGGTCGAGTGTGCTGTGAAGGCATGCTCATCCAGCTGAGGTTCCTTAAAAGACAAGACTTACTTAATGTCCTGGCCCGGATGATGAGGCCAGTGAGTGATCAAGTGCAAATAAAAGTAACTATGAATGATGAGGACATGGATACATTTGTGTTTGCTGTTGGCACTCGCAAAGCTCTGGTGCGACTGCAGAAAGAGATGCAGGATCTGAGTGAGTTTTGTAGTGATAAACCTAAGTCTGGAGCAAAATATGGACTGCCAGACTCGTTGGCCATTCTGTCAGAAATGGGAGAAGTCACAGAAGGAATGATGGATACAAAGATGGTTCACTTTCTTACACACTATGCTGACAAGATTGAATCTGTCCATTTTTCAGACCAGTTCTCTGGTCCAAAGATTATGCAAGAGGAGGGCCAGCCCTTAAAGCTGCCTGACACCAAGAGGACACTACTGTTTACATTTAATGTGCCTGGCTCGGGTAACACGTACCCAAAGGACATGGAGGCTTTGCTCCCCCTGATGAACATGGTGATTTACTCTATTGACAAAGCCAAAAAGTTCCGACTCAACCGAGAGGGTAAACAGAAAGCAGATAAGAACCGCGCACGCGTGGAAGAGAACTTCCTGAAGTTGACACACGTGCAGAGGCAGGAGGCTGCACAGTCTCGGCGCGAGGAGAAGAAGAGAGCCGAGAAGGAGCGGATCATGAATGAGGAAGACCCCGAGAAGCAGCGCAGGCTGGAGGAAGCTGCTTTGAGGAGAGAACAAAAGAAGCTGGAGAAGAAGCAAATGAAAATGAAACAAATCAAAGTGAAAGCCATGTAAAGTCACCTCGAGGGCTCCGCCCATCCACCTGTAAGCTCTGCGCCCACCGGAAACGGGAAAAGCACGAGTCCGTTTCCCCCTAAAGTTCACATATTCCTGTGACTGAGAAGTCCTTAGTCTACCCTCCCCTCTTGGTTTAGAGTTCTACAGAGGCTGTAGATACATTGAAAGGGCTCTTTCACTTATTTCCTCCCTCATAATCAAATTAGTTTGATTATTTTATGAAAGAATGGTATATAAAGTACGTGTAGTTTAAAATATTTTTAAATTATAACGTGAATCATCAGTGCTTTGGTGTTTGAAGAACAATCATGAAATTTCTAGATGGGTTGTTGCTTTTTGTTTAAACTGGGCAATTGGAGTAACTGTGGAGACTGACTCTAAACCAAGACCCCCAGAGAATTGCACAATAAACATTGCTTGTTGTTTTCCTGTGTCACATTAAACTTGTGAAAGAAGTGGAATTTAAAAAAAAAAAAAAAAAAAAAAAAAAAAAGAGCGAATGCACACAGCAGAAGTCAACAATACCGACGGGGGGTGCTGGTGTTTGGGAGGCGGCGGTTGCACCCGACAGGCAGACATGCAGTTTTGACATGTCTTGCCAGGAAAGACTCACCCGTTCTACTTTCTGCTCCCAAACCAAATCACAAGGAAGCTCAGAATCACAAATAAATCAGTCAGGCCCCTGGCACAGAAATGGAGGCTTGGCATGAGCTGAGGAGGAAATGGGAATTCAGGGCACCCTGGCAGGTTGGGTATGTGTGTGTGGGGGGGGGGCGGGGGACCCACAAGGCTGGGGAAGCTCTGTGGTGAACTGTCCGTGGTGCTGAACTCACTCTAGGGGATGAGATGGTGGTGGTGGTGGTGATGGTGGTGGTGGTGGTGGTGGTGTGTGTGTGTGTGTGTGTGTGTGTGTGTGTGTGTGTGGTGTGTGTATGTGTGTGTGTGTGTGTGTGTGTGTGTGTGGTGTGGTGGTGGTGTGTGTGTGTGGTGGTGGTGGTGGTGGTGGTGGTGGTGGTGTGTGTGTGGTGGTGGTGGTGGTGTGTGTGTGTGGTGGTGGTGGTGGTGGTGGTGGTGTGTGTGTGTGTGTGTGTGTGTGTGGTGGTGTGTGTGTGTGTGGTGGTGGTGGTGGTGGTGGTGTGTGAGTGTGTGTGTGTGTGTGTGGTGGTGGTGTGTGTGTGTGTGTGTGTGTGTGTGGTGTGTGTGTGTGTGTGTGGTGTGGTGGTGGTGGTGGTGGTGGTGGTGGTGTGTGCGTGTGCGTGTGCGTGTGCGTGTGCGTGTGTGTGTGTGTGTGTGTGTGTTTTCATATCCAGAAGTTACAGCCATGTGAGCCTACGAGGGTCTTCCTAGAACGTGAGCTAAAGAACCAATTGGCACAGCTGTTGGGAGTGGTGGGGACTGTGTTTAGCTGGGGTGTACTCATAGTTTACCGAGAGAGTAGAATTTGGGCATGGAGACACATGTCCGTCATTCTAGCACTTGCAAGTCTGAGACAGAAAGATCACGAGTTTGAGGCCAGCCTGGGATACACAGAGAGAAAACAAAACTAAAATTAAAAATTAAAAAAAGAGGGCAAAACTCCACCACTCCCGCTGCCAGAGGCCACGTGGGAACATGAGATTGGCACCGGTGCTCAGAATGTGTGAGCGGAGCTACGAACTGCTTTCCAGGGATCGCTCGGACTTAGACGCCGGCATCTCATGTTAAAAGGATTTTTAAGTCGACAAAAATCAAGGTTCAGAGAGGGGAGGAGACTTGCTCAGTGTAGCTCAGCGCACTGGCCACACTCAAGGTCTAGGATCCCCCCATCTTCTCCTCAGCTCTGTTGCTTTCTCTCCCCTCCGCCCTGCCCCCGGCATGTTTTCCTACTTGATCCCAGAGTGAGGAACGGCAGGGGACTGGATGAGACAAGAGGGGAGATGTGTGAGCAGGCCAGTCCGTGGTGATTGTTCCAACACATCTCCATCCAGCTCACATTGCCAGGACAGAGGAGAGGAGGAGGAAGTAGCAGCTGGGGAGGGAACACCTTTGCTAGGGTGCTGGCCTCCAGGGTCACCCACACACGGCATCATGGGGCCTGGCACAGGAGATGCTCTTGCAGGCCTAAGAGCCAGCTGTGAATTTTACCTTTTGTCCCAGCCAAGCACCACAGAACAAACCCAAAGGCTCCGACTTGCATGCTGGTGGCCCCAAGCTCTTCTTGAGGAATTTCTATACCAAAAATCAGGGGGAGCCTGGTGCACCTGAAGGGCCAGGTCCCCCACCTTCCCATTCTCTTGCTTTCTGCCCTGGACCCACTGGCTCTCACCCCTGAGCAGATGTATCTTTCTCTCCACATTGCTGGGGGTACTGCGTGCTGGAGGTGGATCAACAAGGCCATCTCAGAGGGGACCAAAGAGGAAATAAGAGGCCCCATTGCCTAATGGGACTTATCAATTATGATCTCGGGCCATATTTCTTTGAGGGGTGATTGTTTCACGGAGTCTGACATCTCATATAGCTTTAAATTACTCACAACCGGGACGGCTTACAAGATAGCAGTAAAATCGGGAGGGGATGGCGCAATGTAATTATAGTATGGAAATGGTGTTGATCACTCAAGCAGGGAGCAGACCTTGAGACAGAGCCCGGCGTGGCCTCCCCCCCCCCCCAGCTGCCACTCTGCACCAGCCCTGCTCAGGGCCTCAGCCTCCCACCTAGAAACATGGGGGTGGCCTCATTCTGGCTTTGAAGCTGGAAGGAGGTCAGGTCATGGGATTGGTGAACGATGAGGTCAGGTGGATGTGGGTGCAGGGCCAAGGGCTCATCTTATGGAAACCCATAGTTGGGGAGTTTGAGTCTCTAGGGGCCTGCCAGCACCACTGTGGTGGAAATATCCAAATTACTTAACACCTGTCAAGAGTCATATTAGGATCTGAAATTAACACAGCTTTTCCCTCCCTCCTTCCCTCTGTCCCTCCCTCCCTCCCCCTTCCCTCCCTCCCTCCCTCTCTCCCTCCCTCCCCCTTCCCTTCCTTCTTTCTTTCATCCAAGCATTCATCTGCCCACTTATTATTCCTGTCCATCCATGGATATATTCATCATCCATCTATACATACACACACACATACATACATATATACATACATACACCTGTCGATCCATCTATACATACTTGTATACATACACCTTTCCATTTGTCCATATATTCATTCATCCATCTGTACACACACACGTACACACATATATACCTGTCCATATATCTATCCATCTATCTATTCATCTATCTATCTATCTATCTATCTATCTATCTATCTATCTATATATCTATATCTATATATATATACATAAATACACCTATCCATTCATCCATACATCCATATGTACATACATACACACATACACCTGTCCCTCCCTCCCTCCCTCCTTCCCTCCCTCCCTCCCTCCCTCCTTCCCTCCCTCCATCTTCTGAGTGCATCTCTGAGCCAAGCACCACGTGAGGACCCAGAGGCTTTGGTGCTCTCTGAGAACGGGCCACAGCAAACTGTGCCGCCATCCTGACAGATAGAACACTGTCTGTATGACTCTTGGCGCTGACTGATGGGGCTGGAGAGCTGGTTCAGCCATTACAGGACAGGCTCACGGTCAACGTCAACTGGTGTTCCACGGGCCGGCAGCATTGCTCACTGCTCATCCGACTCATGCCTTTCCCTAAGCATGCAGTTAAGCTGCATTCCCCGGCTTCCCACGCAGCTAGGCGTGGTCACGTTACTGGGTGATAGCCAGTGGAATACGGTCAGTCTTTAGCCTGGCCCTTAAAATCCACCTGCACTACCCATGTGATTTCTCCTAGCTGCTCGCTGGGTCTCAGCCTTGGGTGACTCGAGGAGGCTATTTATTGTAACCAGTGGAGCCGCGGGGAAGCCGGATTTCAGAGTGCTTTCCTGCCCAGCCACAGCTGCCTGGGGAATCTCCCACCATCAGTTAAGCGAAGCAAACCTGCACTTCCTGAGCTGATGACAAGTGTGGAACTTGTCAGGATGGAAGTGACGACACACTGGAACCTGTGCTGGGGTGCGGTCGCTCATATCCGAGCCTTCCCTGGCTTCCTGACCGTGGGAGCATGGAGCGTGCTTCACACGTTCACACACTGCAGATCTGGGCCCTGAGTCCAAGACCAGAAGGAATCATTGATTAGTTTCACAAGCATCCACCAGGCAATTAGGTGCCCTAGTCTTCGATTAAGCTCTGGGGACACAAATAATGATCCATCTGAAAATGGACTTAGTTTTCCCCAGGTGTGACCCTGGTCGGACATTCAGGAGCAATGTCCCCAAGGGGTTCACTGTCAGTTGGCAGCATGGCATGGGATATGACAGACAGAATGTTCTATGGGATTCCACAACAACATGGGAGACTTGATGGGCACAGGGAGAGAGAAGGAAGGTTTTCTAATCAAGTGGGGTCTGGGCTTTGATAGACATCTTAGTTAGGGTGTCTATTGCTGTGATAAATGCCATGACCAAAAACGTATTTGGGAAGGAAAGGAATTAGTTCAGCTTACAACTCTCAAGCCACACTCCATCACTGAGGGAAGTCCGGGTAGGAACCCTGAGGCAGGAGCTGATGCAGAGGCCATGGAGAGAGGTGCTGCTTACTGGCTTGCTCCCCATGGCTTGTTCAGCCTGCTTTCTTATAGAACCCAGGACCACCAGCCCAGGGATGGCTCCACCCACAGTGGGCTGGGCCCTCCCCATCCACCATTAATTAAGAAAATGACTGGCAGGCCTGCCTATCTTGTGGAGATATTTTCTCAGCTGACTTCTCTCTTCCCAGATGACTCTAGCTGTGTCATGGAAACTAGCCAGCACAGGGGAGGAACGTAGGGTTTCCAGGTGGAGAGTGTGCAGAAGAGAGATTCACGCAAAGGGAACATGATACGCAGAGGCAATGTGAACCATTGGGTGGGGCTGGAGCTCAGAGTCACTGGTGAGGAGGGAGCAGGTGTGCTCCTCTACCCACAGGGCTTGTGGTTGGAAGTAGCAAGGTCCTGGGCTTGACTTATTTCCACCTGGGACTGAGGTAGGAGCAGCCTCCCTGTGTTCTATGTCCCTCCCCGTCTGACTGGGAACTGTCTTGTTCTTCCTTTTCCAGTATTGGTTATGACTATGACACAACCACACAAACATTATCCCCACAGTATGAATAGAGAGGTACACGGCCCGGTCAAATCACAAAGCTGTGTTCCTAGGGTTGGTACTTCATGCTGTGGCCCTTGTAGAACAGGGAATGATTCCCAGACCCAATGGGGCAGAAGTTCAGCAGCCTCGGGGGTTGATTGCTTGTGCTTAGAAAGGGTCAGTGGGTGTCCTCTTCCTAAGGCTAGTCAGAACTCAGCTGTGTGTGTGTGTGTGTGTGTGTGTGTGTGTGTGTGTGTGTGTGTGTGTGTGTGTGTGTCTGCTGAAGAGCTCAAGGGTGGGGGTGTCCTAGCGAGCCCCAGCCTGAGCTATGCTGGGAAGAAGTAAATCTCTCTCTGAGCCAACATTAATACAAGCTTGGCAGGTTCTGGGCAGCCCGAGAGTGATTATGCCAATGGACGCTGGAGAGGGGAAGACTGAGCTGAGGGGGTGGTGTGGGTGCACATGCTGGGTAACGCCTCTAGAATATATAGCATTTAGGCAGGCAGGCAGTGGAGGTGGGGGATGTGGTGGGGGCAGCATCTGTCTGTAATTCTGATGGCCAGATCCCACAGCACAGAGCTTAGGGTCAGACACCAAGGCCACCTACTTCAGTTGTGCGGCTGGGAGCCAGACATGCATTTCCTGGGCACCTACTCAGTGCCAGTCACTGGGGGTCCAGGGCTGACGCCCACGCAGCCTGGTCCTCTGGAGCTCATGGGCCAGCAGTCCGATTGGATACATTAAGTAGAAAACTCCTCTGGGAGGATAAGAGGGATCCTGAGGGTCCACGATGCTGAGGCGGGGGTCCCGGGAGAGCTGGCATTTGAGAGGAGGCTGAAAGGTTGTATTGGGCTAACTCGGGGTGTGCGGGTATGTGTCAGGAGAGCAGAGAAGCAGTGGGGTGTCAGTGCGGGTATGTGTCAGGAGAGCAGAGAAGCAGTGGGGTGTCGGAGCATCAGTGGGGAGGCGAGAAGATTGATGCAGTGTTAGGATGCAGAGTGGCCAGGAGGCAGCCAGTGTAGCGGGCAACACCACAGCTGCCCCCACCTCCTGGTGGGACCGCGAAACCCTTCCCCAAGGTGTCAGTTTACTGTAAGCTATAAGACAGCCGCACACTTCCTCACGGTCCAGGAGGGAACTGCAGCCATTTGCCTGATGCCACCCAATGGGACTGTTTTTATCCCAAAGGTAAAGACTGAGTGTGGCTTTCCTGGCCCCCAACTCTGGACTTCTCGTAGAAAATTAGTTTGGATGCTGAGACGTGAAGGGCTGCCCTCATCCCCACTCCCGTGTGCAGTACAGGAGAGAGCATGAGAGGATACGAGACTCTGTGTGGAATTTGGAGGTCAGGGGATGATCTGAAGAAAGAGCTCGGGATCGTGACCTTCATGAAAGGACGAGCTAACCACGGAGAGCCAGGTACCTCAGGCCAGCAAAGCAGGGAAGCTGGCCCGGGAGGAGTCTACCTTCTGCGTCCGTTCCAGGACTTCAAAAGGAAAAGGCAGAGATGAAAAGAAAGACTTAGGACGGCTTCCACAGAACTGTCTTCTCACCCAGTGTGTGGGAAGAAGAATTGGATCTGCCTCCCCATAGTGCAGGATCATCTCAGTCAAAGTGGTGGTGTCTGTGGACAAAAACGGCTTAGTTCAGCCACCTGTCAGGGAGCCAAGGCTAAACCAGACCTGGTCCTGAAAGGGTTAAGGCTGGCACAGAGTCTGCCCTGTGGAGATCACTCCTTTGTCCAGCGTGCTGTGAACTACCCTTGTTGAGAACCTACTACGTGTCACCATTCAAAATGACACCAATTTCCTCTTCTGTATCTGCAGGCCTTCATGTGTGAGGACAGGGGATGGGCAGGGTTTATGCTCTGCCTGAGATTTGCCTGTGACCTCACACCTTAACTCTTAGTGAGGTCCAGACACGTCGGAAATCATCTCTCTTTTGTCTATGACCAGCCTTATTGACTCCCCATGCCCGGGGGGTTCTTTGTTCTCTTCTAATGGTGGTTTAAGACATCATTCCCTTCCTAGCTCAGTTTTGGGGTGACCATCAGCACAATCAAAGGCAAAGGTGGGGAGGGGTATTGTGGTGGTGGGATGAACTGGGAGCTGGAAATCAGACTCCTGGATGAGTGCAATCTTGGGACGGTCAAGCTCAGCCTGGGCCCCGAGTTCTTCCCCTGTAAATGGCGGGGGGGAGAGGTGGCGGAAGTCTGACCCTCTGTTTCCTTCTCCTCTGAGATGACTGCTCCTCCTAAATGAAAAACGTGCAGGGGAGGGGACTAATGGCTTAGGCAAACTTCAGGTACATGTTCTAGGACAAGATCTTCAGGACTCGGACCCAAGGCAGATGTTTATCACGAGTCTCCACACCCCATTATCTGCACAGCACTTCAGCAATGCAGCCAAGGTTTTCTGGATGAATTTCTGTGTCCCCTGACCCCTCCCCTTCCTCCATCCCAGTCCCCAGGCCTCTTACATCCTGCCGTGTGTGGCTTCTTTCCTCAGACTCCGCCGTGTAGGACTAGATGTCTGTGAAGCTACAATCATGCCGCCCAGTGCCAAACCCACACAGGAAGAGAACTCCGCGGTTCCCCCCACATCTGAGTTTTGCTTCAGAATCCCTTCTGTAAGCCGTGTTTTCTACTTGGTGGTGTCCGCATCCTTCTGAGGTCCCTGCTCCCTCAACTGTCCCTTGGGGCTGGAGGCGTCAGCCCATCCCCAAGCCTGGCTCCCCTGTACCCCTCAGCCTGATGCCCCCTTGACTCAAGGAGCCACTGTCTGAGCTGGTTCTCACACCCCATGCCGGAAAGTGTAAATCCTAACTAAAGACTGTCCGGTCATTAGAAAACCTGCGGTTCTGGGAAGAAGAAGTGTCACCAGGGTTAGACTCAGGAAAAGAAGCTTCCTCCAGAATAAAGGTTGATGGACAGCTGCTCATCACTCTGAAGTTCTTGTGGCCTGTGTATGTAACACCTTGCTGGGCATGTTCTAGAAGCCAGTTCTGCCTTAAGAGCCCATCTGCTCAGATGGGTGCCCTGGGTAGGCTGAGTGCTGGTGGTCCTCAGAAGTGGAGCGTGGTGTCCACCTGCTGGACCTCCCTGGCTCTGATGGACAGAAGGGGTTTGGGCTCCCTCTAAAGATCCTTTCTGGGTGTTCTTACAACTCCACTTCGCCAGCCCCAGATTCCTATCACACTAGTACCGAGAGGTTGCTCTTTGAAGGTCTTAGCTGCAGAAAGTTCTGCATGTGTGCATTGCACACGTGTCTGTGTGTGCGTGTGTCCACTTGAACGTGCACAAATATGTGTACAAGTGTGTGTGCATGTGTGTATATGTGTGTTTGTGCATGTGTGCACACAAATGTGTGTGTATATATGAGTGTGTGCATATGTTTGTGTGTATGTACATGTAAACAAATGTGTGTGACTGCATTTTGGTGTGCATGCATATGTGGGTATGTGTGCAGGTGCATGTGTGTGCGTGTGTATATGTGTATGCATATGTGTGCATACTTGTGTGTGAGAGTGTGTATGTGTGTATGTGTGTGTGTGTGTGCAAGCGTGTGGAAGCCAAGATTAATATTGGGTGTCTTCCACTGTCACTCTGTACATCTGTCTATCTATCTATCTATCTATCTATCTATCTATCTATCTATCTATCTAGAGACAGGGTCTCTCACTGAGCCTGGCTAGACATGCCGATGAAGCTGCTGGCTGGTCAGCAAGCTCCAGGGATTTACTGTGTTCACATCCCCAGCCCCTAGGACTGCAGGAACACGCCACTGTGCTTTTTACAGGGGTGTTGAGGATCTGACCTGAGCCATCTCCTCAGACCCCACTGAGGTTTCTGCCGATGACCAGAAATGCTGGCATGAGGGTGCAGAGGTGAGCATGGGGGTGTGTCCACTGGAAGCCAGCAGATACAGCATCTGGGGAGGTGCAGGTCACGTGACCCAGGAATGCTTGGGCTGGCCATCTTTCGGCAGCTTCCTGACTTCAAAAGTGATCTGTAGCAAAGCCTGCAGCCTCCTGGTCTTGGGTGATGTCACAGGGAACCATTAGCCTGGTAATTACACTGAGAAACATCTTCAATCTCATCCTCAGCAGGGTCATTAATGCAAGACAACCACACCAGTAAGTGTCTCATTAGTCTACTTTAGACTTATGTATTTTTCAGAACTACAGAATTTTAATAGTCTGCCTCCCCCTCCCTTTCCTGCCACATTAATATCTATTCCACATGCCTGACTCCTCCATCAGCCACTCTGATGCAAGTACCACAGAGGGAGACCAGGAAAGGAAGAGAGCCTGGGAGCAGGGTCCAGGCTGCCTCTCTGCCTCCTTCACCACACTCAGCTCTGTGGCTGGCCCCACTCTCTTTCCAGGATCCCCACTTTGGTTGGCAGCTCCATCTTTAACTTTATTTTTATTATTATTTACATGTTTGAGATTTTCTTTGTATTTTATGCATGTAGGTGTTTTGCCTGTGTGTGTGTCTGAACACCATGTGTGTGCAGTACCCACGAAGGCCAGAAGAGGGCGTCGGATCATCTGGAATGGAAGCTACAGACAGTATGAGCTGCTATCTGGGTGCTGGGAATCGAAGAACTTAGGCCCCCTGGAAGAACAGCCAGTGTTCTTAACTTCTGAGACATCTCTCCAGCCCCTCCATATTTAATTTTAACCCCTTCACACTTCTGACCTCATTGTTAGAGAAATGCATTCTGATTACAAATACTAAAGAATTCCAGGCACCTTGGGAAAGGATTCTCCCTCCTCCTCTGACCTCAATTGTTTTCACTTCCCCCTTGGGCTTGCTGTGGAATGTCCCTGTCCCTCTAAGGCAGTGGTTCTCAGCCTTCCTGATGCTGCAGCCCTTTGATACAGAGCCTCACGTTGTGGTGACCCCAGCCATATAATTATTCTGTTGCTGCTGCATAACTGTAATTTTGCTGCTGTTATGAACTGTAATGGAAATATCCGATATACAGGATATATGATGTGTGACCCCCAAAAGGGTTGTGATCCTCAGGTTGAGAACCTCTAAGGGTCTGTAAATATCGTTCCCTCTGCCTCTGGCATTGTCCTCTACCACTTCCTATTCGCTACTCTACACCTAGGGAGCCGCTACCTGCTTTCCACACAGCAGATCCAGCACTATTTCATTCTGGGAGTCCTCCCTGCTCCCCTCCCCACTCTGTGAGTTGACACTGTCCCTACAGGACACCTGTGTGACAGAGACTGACCGTGATCTGCCTGACTGGGCGGCAGGGCACACCTGGGCAGGACTATGCCATGTGGTTCACTGACCACAGGTATAGACTCAGAGAAGACCTTGGGGACAGTAGGTGCTTGCAGTGGTGTGCAGACACCTGGTGAATGAGTGTGGGGGCAAACGGGAGGCTGGAGGGCTGTTGGGAACATGGAAATGGGGCATGAGTGAGTAGATGAGTGGGTGGATGGGTGGGTGGGTGTGTGGATGGATGGGTGAGTAAATGGGTGAGTGGATGGGTATGTGAGTGGATGGGTGAGTGGATGGATGGGTATGTAGATGAATATGTGTGTATATGAGTGAGTAAATGGATGAGTGAGTGTGCAAATGAATGAATGGATGGATAGATGGGTGTGTGGGTGTGTGGATGGATTAATTCATAGGTAAATGGGTGGGTAGATGGGCAGGTGAGTGAATGGGTGGATGGATGGATGGATAGATGCGTATGTGGATGGGTAGGTGGATGAATGGATAGGTGGGTGGATTTATAGATGAATGGATAGGTGAATGGGTAGGTGAATGGATCGGTGGGTGGACTGATGGGTATGTGAATGGGTGGGTGGGTGGATGAGTGAATGAATGGTTGGGTAGATTGTGGCAAGCCAGGTGTTGTTTATATCCCAAAATGGAATCATACCACATGGTTCCTTTAAGAATATCTATGTTTAGGGTTTTTTTTTTTTAACTATCAACCCCATGTTATAAATTTTAGTTAACATTTTTTCACAGATATTACAGATTTTTAACCATACCCAATAAAGATAAGTTTATAAATCCTGAGGTACAGAATATTCATGTAAACCAAGTCTAATTTTTTGCCTGTTCTGCTTTGCTCTCTCTTCTCTGTCACAGCATCTGGTGGATCTCCCGACACAGGACAGAGAGGAAACTTTTAAATACACTTGGTTCTAGAGAAGGGAGAGCCATAACCCAACTCTAGAGCCAGCTTTCCAATGAAGTAGAATACTTCATTGGACAATGAAGTAGAACAATGAAGTAGAAGCAACATTAATGTTGTCCACACCCAAAACACATCTCAATTCCTGCTAACCTGAATCCAGTGGCCAAAAAAGCTCAGAGATCAATTCTGAGCCCCAGCAATGAAAGCAGCGACGGCAGCGGAGGTGGCTGGCAGCCGGTGGCGGCTGGCGGTAGTGACAGCAGAAATAACCATTTCTGTCTCAGCTTTATGTTTGCAACAAAACTTATGGATACCCCAGAAAACGCAGACCCATTCACATACACAAAACAGACAGACAAAGCTTTCCAACCCACCGGAATCAGGTGGGCAGGTGAAGTTGTGCTTTTTACCCTGGACGGGAGAACATTGGGGTCCCACTGAATCCCCTCCACATCCCAGATTGGGACCCCTCAAAACAGAACCGGACTAGGACTCACCAGGAGGCCTCCGTAGATGCTTGCTGCCTTTCTTAGCATGGCAGTTCGTCCCAACAGTCACTAACCAAAGGCAGACTCGGAGCCTTGGAACGTCTCAGGGCACATGCCTCCTGAAGCAATCCCTCAGCCACAGAGTTCTGGAGTGAAGACCCAGCTTTAGAATTTGGGTGGGTGGCCTGAATCTCACTGGGGGCCTCCAGAAAATGTTAATCCCACTGGTCAAGAATAAAGACCATTACAACAACTTAAAGCCGAATTTGAAGCAGGCCTTGACGCCCAAGCTGCGTGGGCGGCGCAGCCAAGCCACGTTGGGCACCGGGTAAAGTGGGATGGAAGTCTGGGGGTCAATTCGGGCTTATTAAAGGATGAAATCAACACAATACACTCACAAACACAGAACAAAGCTGCTCTGCTGCCTCTTTGTCCCCAAGGGAGAGATGGCGAAGGTCCAGAGCAGGTCACCAGGCCACGGCTTCAGCAAGCCCTCCACAGTCCAAGACAGGGGGCTGCCTCTTCTCCCCAGCTCTCATCTGATCACGCGTCTGCAGAGAAGACCACGCCCATGGGGCCAATCCGCTCTAATACAATTGGCTGTCCGACCAAATTCCCACAACAAATACTGGCCAGGTTGATGGACTCTCTGGCCAGGCCCATCTCTGGGTTACCAGAAAATGGCCAGGAGTCACATTTGCAGGGGCTTAAAGGGGAAAACCCATAAGTCACAGCATTTCCCATCAGGGGCCAAGCCACACATCCTGATGTATTTCTTACCCACGTACCTCCCGCCCACATGCGGTGTAGTTGGGTCAAACACATTTGTTTGGGGGAGTGAAAACATGTGGCTTGTTATCTCCCACAAACAACACCCCCCAGCATTTCAGGAGTATCTGTCCTTGGGCAGGGGGCTCACAGGTTAGAGGCATTTTTGTTTCATGGATCTCTTAGGCACAGTAATTAAAACTTCAAATGTAACTTTGGCTCTCACACCTTCCCCACCCCGACCAGCAAGAAATTCCACTCAGCCTATCACTTTAGCTCATAGACTCATGTCTTGAAGTCTGGGGACCTTTCCACTGGAATATATGACCACTGGGCACAGGGGGCACTGATGTTTCCGGCACTGGCATGCAGAGACTGTGCTGTGGTACCTGGCTTGCACGCCGGTCTTTTAAATGAGTGAAGAAGCCCCATTTCACCTGTAGAAGGAACCGTGAGCGTGGGAGGGGAATGTCATGTGAGCCAAGCAAAGCCCACTTTATGGCACTGGTCCGCGGTCACCCGCAGTGGAGAAATGGTCAATGATGGATCTATCTCGGTGAAAATCAGAAGCCAGGATCTGAGGGCCGAGCACCCGCCCAGAGAGCTGTATGGAAGAGACAAGCCAGCTGTTCACAGCCCTGGGTAGGAAGCTTGGGATATGGGGAACATGCTCAGGAGATTTTGAGACTATCACCTCAAGGGATGCTTTGATGGTATTGGGGACACACTCCAAGCCAGGCTGTGACTGGCTCAGAGTGGCCACAGGGCCACCGGTCTCAGTGTCTGGACAAGGGACGCACAGTGTATCTGTCCATCCAGGGAATAAGAGAGAGGATGATGGGGAGGAGGGGCAGGTGGGGAGTCTGGCCAGAGGTGCGATGGGTGCTGACCACTCGGACCACACAGTGCAGCCCCAATCTGGGGTCACCTCTTTCTCTTCTTCCTGTTCAGCCCCCTCATGGTCCCTCTTAAGGGGAGAGGGCTCTTTTAAGGGACAATGCCACCACCACACCACCCCGCTCCTGGGGTGGGGAAGCTCTGTGTCCTCAGGGTTCTCACCCTCTCCAGGGAAGGACAAGGCGCTCCAGAGGTTGCTTGCCCGCCTTTGAGACAGACTTCACTCTTGCCGAGGGCTCAGGGGACAGAAACAGAATCCCAATACAGGACTGTGGCTTCAAATAAGCGTTCCTGCCTTGACAAGGTCACAGTGATGCTGCAGCTCCAGGAAGTGGCCACCGAGAACAGCCCCTGGGGATTTAGGATTGATTTAAAATCTGGCTGGATGCAGGGAAAGGCAACCACAGCTGTGATGAGTTGGAGGTGCTGTTGCTGGAGAGAGGCTGGTGAGATGCAGGGGCAGGGCCAGCTGCAACCCTGGCCCTGGCAAGTTCTCCATCCTCTGCCTTGGCCCTCTACCCTGCTGCACCCTGGGAGGGAAAGGGAGGAGAGGGAGGAGAGGGGAAGGAGGAGAGGGGAGAGGGAGGGAGGGGAGGAGAGGGGGAGGAGAGGGAGGAGAGGGGAGGGGAGAGAGGAGAGAGAGAGAGGGAGGAGGAGAGGGAGGAGAGGGGAGGGGAGAGAGGAGAGAGAGAGAGGGAGGAGGAGAGGGAGGAGAGGAGAGGGAGAGGAGGAGAGGGGGAGGAGGAGAGGGGAGGGGAGGAGAGAGAGGGAGGGGAGAGGAGGGAGGAGAGAGAGGGAGGAGAGGGAGGGGAGGAGAGGGGAGGGAGGAGAGGGGAGGGGAGATAAGAGAGGAGGAGGGAGGAGAGGAGGAGAGGGGGAGGGAGGAGAGGGGAGGGGAGGGGATAGGCTGTTTGGGGCATTGTAGGTTGTAGATCAAGGACTAACTCTAAATCTCCACAACTCCTTCATTTCCAAAGTGTAAGTTCTCCACCGTTAAATGATAACTTCCCAACCCTCTTTCTCCACAGCCTTCATCCACCACCCCCCTCCATTTTCTGCCTCTGTGAATTTGATATTCCCAGGGCCCTCATCTAAGTGGGCTGTCTTTATGAGATGGACTTAATTCACTCAAGGTATGTATGTCTTCAAGGTTTTTTTCTCCATCATGCCAAGTGTTAGAATTTCCTTTTCAGGGTTAGATAGTATTCCACCATGTGAATATTCCATGAGGTGCTTTTTCAACCACTCCTCAATGAGCATTTGAGATAAGATATTTAATTATTTTTTCCTCCTTTTTTGAGACAAGACCTTACTTTGTAGCCCAAGCTGTCTTCAAACTTACGATGCTTGTATCTCAGCCACCTAGGTCCTGGATCACAGGTGTGAATGTTTCTTTCTTTCTTTCTTTCTTTCTTTCTTTCTTTCTTTCTTTCTTTCTTTCTTTCTTTCTTTCTTTCTTTCTTTCTTTCTTTCTCTTTCTTCCTTCCTTCCTTCCTTCCTTCCTTCCTTCCTTTCTTTTTTTTTGTTTTTGTTTTTTCGAGACAGGGTTTCTCTGTGTAGTTTTGGCGCCTGTCCTGGATCTTGCTCTGTAGACCAGGCTGGCCTCGAACTTACAGAGAGATCTGTCTGTCTCTGCTTCCCCAGTGCTGGGATTAAAGGCGTGCACCACCACCGCCCAGCTGTGAGCTTTCTTTGTTTGTTATTTAAATTTTTATTCTGTGTGTGTGTGTGTGTGTGTGTGTGTGTGTGTGTGAGAGAGAGAGAGAGAGAGAGAGGGAGGGAGGGAGGGAGAGAGAGAGGGGGGGGGAGACTGCATGTATGCATGTGGAGATCAGAGG
Organism: Peromyscus maniculatus bairdii; assembly: GCF_049852395.1. Lineage (NCBI taxonomy): Eukaryota > Metazoa > Chordata > Mammalia > Rodentia > Cricetidae > Peromyscus > Peromyscus maniculatus. The sequence goes on along the minus strand of NC_134874.1, from coordinate 2,115,262 downwards.
TCATCCTTGGATCATTTTCTATTCCCTCCCACCTTGTGTTTTTGAGGCAGGGTCTCTCACTGAGAATCACAGATCAGCTAGACAGGCTGGTCTATGAGCTCTGGGATCTGCCTGTCTCTGCCTCCTACTGCTGGGATCAAACCCCAGCAGGCACCTTACCGACAAAGCCGCCTCCACAGCCCGGCTTTCTGTTCTTACCGGTCTAAGTCTGGGTGGAGCCCACAGTGCTTCCGTAATGGTTTGGAGACCTGCCACACCGCTGGTCTAATTTACTTTCAGGCTGACAGCACACAGGGTTTGAGGTGAGAGACCCACCCTAAATGTGGTCAGCACCATCCTGTGGTCTGGGGAAATGGACTAAGTAAAAAAAGAGACCGCGGACTGAGCACCAGCATCCATCTGTCTCTGTTCCCTGACTGCAGACACAGTGTGACCAGCTGCCTCATGCTCCTGGCACCTTGCCTTCCCAGCATCCCCTGCATCCCCATGGAGCTGTCAGTCAAATCCAACCCTTCCTTCCCCAGGCTGCACTCTCAGGGAGTTTTTCCTCGGAGTAAGAAAAGTGACTCATGCACTTGGCATTTTCTTTCTATTAAAGACAATGTAGCTGTCTCATGTGTGCGAGGGAGCTCCTGCTGTCTCTTGGCTTCAGCTCTCCAAGGAGCCCAGGTGTGATCATTATTCTCAAAATGCTTGGCCATTTGTGAACCCTCTTCCACGCAGAGAAAAAGAATTTGGTCTTTGGGGGGCCAACAGCCTTCCCTCCTACTCTGGCACGGCTTGAAATTTCATACCTTCACTGTGTGCCTTTGGGCAGGTAGCTTCAGCTCTCTGCACTCCAGTTTCCTCCCCGATGGGATAAAAATTCTTGCGCCAGGGACTGACGGGGATCTGAGAAAAGTTGGGAGGCCAGGGGCGGCCCTCCATCATTCCTGGTTCACCTCTGTCCACACTTCACTGTCTCTTTGCATCTGGAAGGCTGGTGATGCCAATGGGCTTGCATCGTCTCTGCTAGCTAGTTACAACAGTAAATGGGGGTGCTGACTGATCCAGGCAGGCGTCTGTTGACTTCTTTGGATGGTGGGATCAAGGCTCTCCTGCTTCCAGCTCAGCCTCCCCAGAGCTCTGTGCTTGGACCGCTCCCCCGGAATAGGAGTTCTCTGAAAGCTGGGGGTCCCTGTCTGTCCACCATCTCTGTTCTTGTGCTTTGGCTCTGATTGTTCAAACTCAGACTGTGTCATGGTTACCAGGGCAGAGGTGAAGCAAGGGGGGGAGACTTGAAGAATCAATGCCCACCCTTTAGAATAGTTTAGTATAATTATTTCTGTGTCTGTGCATATTCACGGGTTTGCAAGTGTGTGTGTGTGTGTGTGTGTGTGTGTGTGTGTGTGTGTGTGTGTGTGAATGTGGAGGCAAGAGGTCAACCTCAGCTGTCATTTCTCAGGAACCACCCAGCTTGCTCTTTGAAACAGGGTCTTGTTTAACCCTCTTGCTTTATAAACAGCTGGTTGTGTGAATGATGAACGTCTGTCACAGTCTCCGGCATCTGAAGGCTTGGTCTTCAGTTAGTAGCCCTAAGGAGGCTTAGGAGGTGTGGTCTTGCTGGAGGAAGTGTGTCACTGGGAGGCGGGTTTAGGGAGCTTAAAACACTTGTCATTTCTAGTGCTCTTTCTGTCTCTGATTCCTGATTTGTAGGTAGAGATGTGAGTTTGCTGCTGTTTGCCTGCCGTGGTGGTAATGGGCTCTTACCCCTGTGGACCCATAAGGTCAAAATAAACCCTCTCTTCTATAAGTTGCATTGATCACGGGATTTTTATCACAGCAACAGAAAAGGAACTGACGCCATGACCCAGTCTCGGATATTTCGTCTTTTGTCATAGCAACAGGGACCGGATGATACAGCCCAGGTGACCGGTACAGGAGAGGAAACAACGGTGGCTCTTATTGGACAGGTCTGTTTCCCCCTTTTACGCAGGCCATCGGGCTACATTCCCATGCCTTGGTTTGGGCCAGGGTTATTGATGGACACCATTGCCCTGCTGAAGAAGGCAGGGCCCCTGTGGCCTGCGTTGCTACTGTGACCATCCATCCCTACGTCTACCCCGCAGTCAGAGCTGCAGGTCGGATACACCAGGACGATGCTGAAGCCACGGACACTTACTGCAGTTGGAGTTCTCTTCATGCACCAGCACATCACAGGTCAGGCTTGGGCACCTTGCATAGCTAGTGCCCAACTCTGCGCCCTCAGACCGCCAGTTGATTTTCACCAAGTGACTCAGTAGTGTATGCAGCATGCAGCAGGTGCTCAGTAAACACTTTCAGCAGGAAGCTGATGAGGGAGGGACCTGAGACTGTCCAAGTCTCAGATTTGATGTAGTGGAGTGGTCAATATCGTAAGACAGATGGACCACCCCTAGGGTACCTGGGCTCCAGCAGGGGACTTGGGGATGCTCCAGAGCTGGTGATGAGGTGTGGGTTACTCCCACTTGAGTGTTCCCTGTGACTGCCACGGCACTGCACACAGTATGGCCTTACCAACAGAAATGTGCTCATTCTCAGCCAGCTAAGGGAGTCAGGAGTCTGATATCAAGGTGTTCGTGAGACAGCATCTTGCCTGCTTCAAAACACCAGAGAAGTTCTGCCCAGAGAGCAGGAGAGCCAGACCCAGCTCATGGCTCAGAGGTTTTTAGTTCACGGTCACTTGGATCTGTTTCCTTTGGTCATGTGACACATGAGTAGATTGTGGTATGGGCATGTTGTGTAGGGGATTGCTCACCACCTGACACCTTGGAAAGAGGAAGGGAGGAGGGGGGCCAATATCCCCTTCCTAGTCATGTCTGCAATGTCTTAACTTCCTCCCACCAGGCTCTGCCTCTTAAAGGTCCTGCCAAGTCCCCCAAAGCCCCAGAGACCAGGAGCCAAGTCGCTGAGGTACATCAAGCACATGGAAGAGCAGGCTGGCTCTCTTTGAGGCATCCAGGGCACGGCTAGGAATCTTTGGGTTTCCCTGTCTTAGGTGCATCACCTGGGCCTTGGTCTCCATCTTCACATGATGCTCCTTGTGTGTGTGCTCCCATCAGGAGGACCGGCAGGGAAGGACTTCCATTCTCCCCCATCCACAGGGACATGCCTTTGAAGCCTGCCTGGGACCTACTTCTTTCCCAGAGTGGTCTAAGCTCCAACTTGGAGAAGCTCTGACCACAGACACTCTCTTAGCCTTCCCAACCAGACAGACCCAAAGCTCAGTGTCCAAATCCAAGGTCTGCCATGGTCTCAGTGTGTGAACTCAATTCTGAGCCTCTGCTTCCTCCTTTAAAAAACAAGGCTAAAATCTCCACGTTGTCAGGTTTCTGTGGAGTGGAGATGCAATGGTAGCTGAATGAAAGTTCTGGGAGGTTCACTTGGCCCCCGTAAAGCTTGCTGAAGCCCTGTGAAACACCAAGAGTGAGCCTTGGGGGAACACAAATCAGTAACTACACCCTACGGGCCAATCTGGCCCACCATTTGTTTCTGTCAATAAAGTTTTATTGGCACATGTTGTTAGCTTTTGAAAGACACAGGCAGAACTGAGCAGTTGCAAGAGCTGGTTTGGCCTGCAAAATCTAGGATAGTTATTATGTGACATTCTGCTGACCCCTGGTATAGATTAGAACCACAGAATCCATAACACCAAGGGCTAGCTCAGCCTTCACCCTAGCTGAACACTGAAAACACATTTCCCCATTTGCCAGATGATGGAGACCGTGAGGTGCTCAAATGTCCTGTCATGCGCTGCTCTGATCCTGTACACAAGGAAAACTCAATTAACGCTGAGTCTTAGCTGTTCTGTGTTATGCCCTGGTATGCAGTAGGTATCTAATATGGATCTTTCCTTCTCCCCTGCCTGCCCAGGGCCTGGGAGGTCTCACCCTTGGGTGCAGGGTAGCTGCCAGCCCATGGGGACATGCTGCCCCCAGCCCTTTTTGGCTCCCTCACCTCAGGGGTGGGGGGTACTGCTCCATCCCAGCAGGGTACCAGCACTCAGTCCTATCACACGTCAGGCAAGTGATGGAAGGGAATCATTGGGAGGAGGAAGACAGATCGGGAGCCTCTGAGGGCCTGGCATTTCCCTCCAGATCCCTAGATTTCCATATATTTGAAAACCTAATATAAACAACAGAGGAGAAATTTGCATCCCAGGCAGCACGGGATGAAAAATCGAGGCGGCGCGGTGTATTGCCGTGTGGAAGAGGAATGGCGGCCGTGTGGAGACTAGCCTCTCTCGATGGCCCTGCTCGGCCCCTCGGCTGGTGGCAAACTCATTTCCTGGCAGAAGAGCTTGCCACTGGAACATTTAACAGGCCTCCGAGTTCACGACCGCCTCTCCCTGCTGCCGGAGATGCGCTCTCCTGCCTCTATTCCGTTTTATTAAGCCCCGCGATGCGGGTTTAATACAATATGTATGATGCTCACGGAGACAAATAAATTCTTATGTACTTTTCAGGATTCGGGGGGTTCTGATGGCGAGGTGAGCATTGTTGGCATTTTTTTTTGGCGGAGAGACATTAACAGGATGATGTATCAAAATAAGCAACCCCAACCGATGGGTGGTTTACTCGTGGAATGGGCGAAGTGGGAAGGTACACAGTTAATTTCCAGATGTGTGGAGGTGGAGTGCGGTGCTGGGCCCCGCAGGACGTGCTGGGGCAGCGGGGCTTGGTTCTGACAAAGGGTGACTGCTGGCGTTTCCCTGAGCAGGCTTGGGGAGGGGAGGTTTAAGGAAGCTGTATACCCAGGGGCAGTCTGGGGGTGCTGGTTTGACCAGAGACGTTACATCAGCTTTCCAAAGTACCACAGCATCGAAGGGGCAGAGTCAGAATGGGAAGCCCTCTTGTGGCACCTGCAGTGTGTCACAAAGCTGCTTAAGACTCTGTCACAGCTCTGACAGCTTCCTCTGCCACCTCTGGGTGGCAAGGAGACATGGGTAGGTCTGTAACCTGGGTAGCTGTCATCCTGGATACTACCCTGGCTGTGTCGGGGCAGGGAAGAGCGGGCATGTGCAAGGACACCGGGCCTGGAATTTACCGGATGGCTCTGGGATCAACTCACAGAGGGACCCGAGATGCAGGAGCTCAGACATGCAGTTGTACACGCCGCCGCTTGCCTAAGGATGCCAGCTTGTGGGAAGAGGGGTTTGGAGCATCCGTACCAAGCTGTCAGCCTGCTTCTTGCCTGTCCTGTAACAGCGCCGCGTGCCTGACCCTCCATGTGTGATGTTCATTTAGCTCTTGGTTGTCAGTGATCCTGGGGACAAATACACCGTAGTGGGGGAGGGCATGGGATCTGGGTTCAAATCCCTCCTCTTCATGGAGGATTCCCTTCATGTGGCCTAATCTCCCAGCCTGTGGGTGTCAGAGGCTCTGATCTCTTCCTAGAGAAATGTGGGGACCTGGGGAAGAGCACTGAAAAGTGGGGACCACCTCAGAACACATGGCTCTGTCCCCCACCCCTATGTCCTGGGTCTTGTCCTGGATTTGGATCTTTGCTTCTGTCCCAATGGTCTTACTTCAAGCACATCTTTGTCCCTCTCTGGGCCTCAATTTCCCCATCTGCATTAAATGAACTGAAGAGAGATCACCTGGAACCACCAGCCGGTGTCTGGGTTTGAAAGGATCTCCAGCATCTGTGGTGCTTGAGGATCAACAGTGGCATCTGCCTTCTCCCTCATGCATCAGAAGGCACAAAGAGTTCGTTCTCTCTGACTCCTGGACTCACCACCCTGTGGATAAGTCACGGGGACACCGGAGATATAGTCCCTGCAAGGATTCTTTCATGCTCACCCAAGTGAGGATGGCGAGAAGTTCATCAGTGCAGCCCTGAGGTGGCAGAGGACCTGTGGCTGGTGGGGCAGGAGTCTCTTAAATGGCCTTAGCTTCATTACATTCAGCCTTCAGGGAGCCCAGAGCAGAGGAGCTTGGGGCTGAGATGAACAGCTGGTAGGCAGCAAGGCCCAGAGCCGCTTGGATCCCTGATGCCCAGCCTGGGATGCTCACCAGTGTCTCACTGCTCAGGTGAACATCAGGAAAATGGCTCTTAGAAAATGGGACTTATTGGTGATGGGTGTGGGTAGAGTTATGTCATTGAGTGTACTGTGCCGTGAAGCCACTGCCCTGTGATGTTTTTGTGGAGAGACCTGAGCAACTGTTTATTCGGCTCAGTTAGGGAATTGAAGACAGACCAAAGTATTACACGAAGGTCCAACTTAATGAACCAGTGTGTTCTTTTCCTCCCCCCCCCTTTGGTTTTTCGAGACAGGGTTTCTCTGTGTAGCTTTTAGAGTCCGTCGTGGAACTCACTTTGTAAACCAGGCTGACCTCAAACTCACAGAGATCCGCCTGCCTCTGCCTCCCGAGTGCTGGGATTAAAGGTGTGCGTCACCACCGCCCGGCTTCCAGTGTGTTCTTATTGGGGCTCTTTATAGGATTGTGGATGTGAGGTATCTTCAAGGAGTGACATAGATAGCTCCACCACTTAAAGCCTTTTCCCTTGCCTGGGTGATGGCACACCACACCCGGGGCCCTAGAGCTCTCTGCACAGCCTGAGGTCCCTGGGTGATGGCACACCACACCTGGGGCCCTAGAGCTCTCTGCACAGCCTGAGGTCAGTCAGACAGGTCAGAGTCTCCTCTCCACGGCAGGCTGCTCACATACTGTGAGGAGGGAGGGTCCTCATGCATCTATCAGTTTCAGGGACTTGCTGAGACTTGTGAGTTGTTGACTTCCCAGGTCTCATGAGACTTCCTCAAGGAGGGAGTGTTTCAGTTCAGAGGGAATTGCCACCTGGCAGCTTCCACCCCTAGTGTCAACCTCTGTCACCTTCTGTTTGTAAAGTTACCTGGGCCATCTGGCCATGGGTCTCATACTGTAGGAAAAGGTCATCTTTTGTTCATTACAGGTTCATCATCTAAGATCAAGCCCCTGATGATCCAGGGCTACCTCTTAATTATGTTCTCTATCACCTATTCATGAAGCTTCTCATAGACCACAGCAACCCACACACCCATTCTACCATTCACCCACCTATCTGTCCATCTGTCTATCTACCCATCCATCCATTCATACATCTGTATGTCCATCTGTCTACTTCTTCTTGTCTATCATCTATGTATCCATCATTTGCCCCTATGTCTACCCATCCTCCTATGCATCCATGTATCCGTTCATCTGTCTGTCCACCCATTCATCATTTATCCATCTGTCTGTCCATCCATCCATTCATCCACCTGACCATCTGTGTTAGGAAATAGAAGGACAATAAAGGGCTGGAAGATTGGAAGTTGGCTTGACAGTGGAGGTGGGTTTATTGGGGGGAACCTGAGAAAGGCTGACAACATTCCAGCAGTTGGACATTTTTCAGACCAGGGATCTTTTTGGAGGAGGGAGTTGGGAGGGCTGTGTGAGTAGGCGATGGCCCAGCTTCCTCTCTGTGAGGTGTGCAGCACTCAGGATGTCCCACAGGATGGGATGTTGGGCCCAACACCCTGTGCTTCTCTTGGAACCAGAACTTCAAGCTTGAGACGATGGCAGGATTTAAGTAAGATGGTTGAGTAGTTGTTCTGTCAATCTGTCCTTCCTTCCTTCCTTCCTTCCTTCCTTCCTTCCTTCCTTCCTTCCTTCCTTCCTTCCTTCCTTCCATCCATCTATTTGTGTCCCTGCTTGAATGTTGAATGACCGGTTCTCTTATTCATTGAATCACCAGGTGTTTGTTGAATCCCTGCTATGACCTAGGCAGTGTGCTTGTCACAGGTTTAGACATGAACAAGTGGGGCCTTGTCCATACCTTGAAGGAGCCCCTGGAGCATCAGACTCCTGAAGAGATGAGGAAGCAATGGTGCTGGTGTTGGCCTCACGCTGTGCCGATTTATTCTCTAGCATACAGCCTGACATGTTAATGCCTGCTTATCAGGTTTCTATTCAGCCTTTCTCCCATCTCTTCCCAGAGGGACAACAGCCTTTTACAAGAGTGAGTGTACACTGGAGGGAAAGAAACAGTTAGACTTTCTGGGGTCTGTGGGATACTGGTTCTGAATTGATGCTTATTCTGGGAGACCCCCCAAGAAGCACTGTGACCCTCCAGTTAAAGCAGGGACTCGTGGAGGTCAGGTGATTAATGAAGTTTTGGGTGAAGTCCAACTCACAGTAGGTTCAGTGGGTCCTGAACTCATCTTGTAGTTATTTCCAGAATGTATAATTGGGATAGATACACTTAGAAGTTGGCAGAATTCCTACCTTGCTTCCCCAACCTGTGGAGAGAGGGGCATTATAGTTTGAAGGTCTAAGGAAGCCTTTGGAGTTGTCTCTACCAGAAAAAAAAAAATAATGAATCAAAGACAACATCACATGCCAGGAGGAACTGCAGAAATTAGATCACCAGCAAGGACTGGATAGGTCAGGAGTGGTGGTTCCCATCACATCTCCAGTAACTCTCCTATTTGGCCAGTGCAGAAGACAGATGGCTTGTGGAGAATGACAATTGACTACGACAAATTTAATCAAGTAGTGATTCCTGGTGTTAGAGCTACTTCAGGCGCTATTCCACTGTAGACTGAGACCAGCTGAGACTTCCAGCTTTGCGGGCTGAACAGCTATTAAATTCTTGGACTTTCCATTGGGAGACAGCCATTGTTGGACTAGTTGGACCACAGCCTGTAAACCACTCTAATAAAGCATATGCATGTTTGTGTGTGTGCGCGCGCACACACACACACACACACACATTACACTTGTCAGCGCCTGTTCACGTGTATCCCACACTAGCTCCATGAGCTCAGAGCTTCTGTGCATCTCTCATTTTCAGAGATTATTCACTCAGTTCAGTTTCTGAATGAATGAATGAATGAATGAATGAATGAGTGAGTGAAGAGTGCATGGCCCCACATAGCTTGTCTTCCCGCCCCAATCCGTAGAAACAGGATGTTAATTTGGAGACGCATGACACATAAGTAGAGCCCACAGCAGGGTTTTGGCTAGTTAGGAGGTTATGGGAGGGCTTTTTGGAAGAAGCATTTCCCTGTGGTCCTGTGGAGCAAGCCAGGGTTTCCCAAGTGAAGGATAGGGTGAGAGGGCACACAGGGAGTAGCATGTGGGCTTCAAGCTCATCACTTCTGGCTTGGTGAGGAGATTTCTTCCCCACAACCTCCCTTGAGACGCTTAGGACCTGTCTGTATAGTCCAGGCAAGTGGCCCTTGTCCCTTATCTTTCCAGACATAGATGCTGAGCCCCAGGATGTAACATGGCAGGAGCTGGTGAGGGAGGCTCCCCGCCTTTGAGGTGGGCCTGCTTGGCAACGTGGCCCAGATGCTGGGCTCCATGTTTACCCCTGGGGTCTGCAGCACCCGCCAGTGAGTCCTAGAAGATGAACGTCTTGCTCATGTGTGGGTGGAGCTAGCCTGGAGTGGCAGGACTGAGGCAAGGCTCGAGTCTGCACACAGGTGTGTGTGTGTGTGTGTGTGTGTGTGTGTGTGTGTGTGTGTGCCCTCCCCCGAGTCTCCTGGACAGACCTGGCCTTTCACTGCAGAGCCTGCAAGGATTTAATAACTTTGGACAAGCCATTGAATCATTCTGGCCTCAGTTTCCCCACATCTTCAAGGTCTCTTTGAGTCAGGTACTCAAGTGTCTGACTTTGAATGACACCAAGATGCTCTGGGACCTTCCTCTGGCTTATGCACCTGTAAGTACTGGGAGTCCAGGGCTGACCACAACCTTTCAGGGACTACTCACATCCCACGAGGGGGCTCCAAGGAGAACACCAACCCCAAAAAGGGCTGAGGTGGGCTTGGGAGCCACACGCTCAGACTCTCGCATGCTTCAAAGAGGTCGCTTCCTATTGTGGTTCCTGCTATGCTCTGTTTTTTTGAGGTTCCCTCAGCCCTGGGTTGAAGCTAAACTGCACTGGGCCAGCCACCCCCATAGACTCACATTCGCCCCCTAGCAGGGAATACACGTGAGCAGTCTAACAGCTGACAAGACCCAAAGGTGACTCTGGGCTCTGCTCTTACTCGGAAGAGAGGGTTTTGAAGATAGAATCAAGACTATAGATGGCATTAACCTGGCTAAGATTGGTGACAAGGTCTCTGTTAAAGAAGAAAAGGGAGAAGCAGATTGTGAGGACTGAGGTGGGCCCAGAGTGATGGGCAGGGCAGCCAAAGGAAGCTGACCCAGGTTCAGAGCTAGGATGGACCCAGTGAAGAGACTCAACTTAACCAGTTTCCTGCTGGAACAACCACCAACCCCTCAACCTCAGAGGTATAGCCTTGGTGCTGGGGGAGAGTGCTTTTCCCAGTGCTAAGCCATGCAGTGTGTGGTTATTTGCTATGGTTCCCTAAGGAATGAATACAAATGAATACCTCTGTCAACTCAACCTCGGTTTTGCCATCTACAGAATGGGTTTCCTTCGTCTCCATTCCCAAGAGCCATTAGGAGAGTGAGTGGAGCCCATGGACGGCTCCTCTGGCTATCTTGGTGCACAGCTGGTGCGTGGACCTTGTCTGTGATAGTGAATGCCACCACCCGAAGCCCAGGTACCCCTTGATCTTACCACAGCAAAGGAAGAGGTGAGAGGCAGGGGCTGGGTGAGGGGGTGGGGCAGCCATGGAAGGGGTCAGGTGTCCACCAGTGCAGACCCACACTCCCTGGCTGCTCCCCCGTCAGCCACATTGACACCCCTGTGGGCTACAGGGGCATCCTGAGCATCCTTCTCATCATCCATTCTCCAAGAAAGACAGGGCTCTTTTTCAGGGCCAGTGCTAGGGAGCAGCTATCAAAACACAGGCCTTGGTGATGAATGCTGTTACGTCAATCTCTCTCTCTCTCTCTCTCTCTCTCTCTCTCTCTCTCTCTCTCTCTCTCTCTCTCTCTCTCCCCCGCCCCCCGATAATCTGCTGAAAGTGCCCGTTCCCCATGTGTACCCAGGGCAGCCTGAAGCCAGCATCAGCACCAGAGATCCACTCTGCAGCCGCATGCCAGCCCAGGGTGGACCCGTAGCCATCACGGTTCCCCCTCTTTTCTTCCCTCCACCGGTTCCCTGGCCCCTGCCCAATACCATTCTACTTTCCGGAAGGCTCCCTTGACCCCTGGGTCCTTCAGCCACAACAGAGGTGGCGCCGGCTGGAATCCAGGCGTGAAATTATGAAAGAATGGGGGCCGCCACAGGCTGCGGGTGCGCTCTGGCCTCAGATGTGAAATTGCCATCTTTCCCTCCCCCCCTCCCTCGCACCGGCCTGTCGCGTGCGGGGCGGAAAAGATTGTATTTATCACCTGTCAGGATCTGCCAGAACTGAGTTACGTGAGGCAGGACAGCATAAAATTATCATACACAAGCATGAAATTACAAAATCGCTCGGAACTGAACAACAAAATTATTTCATTTCGGAGGGAGGCCATTCCATTTTTTAGCCGTGACACCTTCACTGCCAAACTTTGAATTGAAATTGAGTGTGCGGGCCGCGGGATAGAGACAGCAATAACCAGAAGAAGCGTGTAAACTGGCCATGCGGACACGCTACACGGATGGCCCCAGAGCCTCCCTTGGAGTCACGCGGCTAAGCAAGTGTCACACGTCCCCGTTGCTCAGCTCGCCTTCCATGACCGGGAACAACTCAAGTTGATGTAGAACCCGGGCCTAGCATTGGGACATTCCTGCAAGGCCTTAGGAGATGTCTGGGCTCCGTGTGGTGGTGTGGACCGGACAGCAGACACATTGGCTGTGCACTCCTGGGGATGGGAGGTGGAACACCCGCTCCAGGGTTCCTTAGCTGTGTGAGGATGACCTGGTTTCTGAACCTCTCTGAGCCTCTGTTTCATCTTCTATGAGCAGATCGTTGTTTCGCGAAGTTGTGAGAACAAACCTCTCAGAGTCTGACGCCCACTGTCCACACAGGAGTCCTGTGGGCTGGGATGAAGGGGTGCCTGCCCTCTTTCTCCACAAAGGTTTTGCGTCTTTGTGTTTTGTTTGGGGATAAGGTCTTGCTACGTAGTCCTGCGTGGTTCAGAACTTACAGTCATCCTCCTGTGTCTGTTTCCCGGGTGTTAGGTTTTCGAGTGTGAGCCACTGTGCCCAACTTTTGTGCCATTTCATACTCGGCAGCGGAAACATTTGTCAACAGACTTTCTACAAGTGAGGTGAGGCTGAGCACCGATCGACGCCCCCAGGTTCCCCACTCTTCCTTGGCCACTCAAGCCCTTGACTACCTGATGTCAAAGCTCTCCCAGCTGCAGGCAGGGTCTGGACCTTTGTGCTGTGCTGTCCGTCTGCGGAGGAGGAGAGGCAGGAGGTGGTCCTGAGCCAAGTCCCGCAGACTCCCAGGCTCCGGGAGGAAAGGCTGTTGCTGCCTCTTGGATTCAAGGATTGTTTGTTAGAGGGCAGCCACTGACAGTCTGAGTCAGAGCATGGCCTCAGAGCATCACCTCTGTGGACACCCCGAGGAACAAGTAAAATTCTTGCGGGACTCGGGGCAGTCCCTTATTGAGTGTGGTCATCCTGTGAGCTGCGTCACACCCTGGACACAGCCACTTCAGGGTCAACGCTGCCCCCTGAATCCAGCGACTAGCCTAGGACAGAGAGGTTATTTGTGACATGCATTTTATTCTCCTGAAACAAAACACAGATGTTTTATGTAAATATAGAGATAGTTAAAAAACAAACAAACCAACAATAGAAACCCGAAAACCTGATTTGCAGACTGCAACACCAGGGAAGGCTGAGATGAAAGCGATAATTTTAATAATCAATAAATACTGAAATATTATATACCCGATGTGTAGATGATTGAAACCAAGGCTTGTCGGAAGAGTGACTGCTGCTAGTGGCAGTGGACATCGCGGCATATTGAAAACGCTGTCCTGGGGTGACCTCCTAGGACAGTGGCGGGTGCGGGGTGGAGCTGGCCTGACTCTGCGACATAAACTGTGTGTGCTGTGGAGGGCAGACCTGGAGAGGTGGGGCTGCTACACCAGCCCTTTGGAGCGCAGAAGATCAGGAGAGAGTTCCAGATGTTGGACCCTGAACTCCTCACTCTGTTGGAATTTGATTTTGCTTCACTCTGCTTATAATTGCCCTGGTTTTCCTCTCTGGGAATAAGAAAGTTTACAATTTATCTTGGATTTTAAAGGGACCTACAAATAGTTAAGGGATTTAAAGCAACGTTGGGCTTTTAAAGTATTGAACGATAGTTTATATTGTGATATTAACATGAGATCTTGGGAACAAGGGAAAGCTATTATTAAAGTGATGTGTCCATGTCAAAGTTGGCAAGGGTGGAATGGCGTCATTTTTTTCTTTTTTTCTTTTCTATATGACTCAAACCTAGACATAGTTGAGTAAAGAGAATCTCAATTGAGGAATTGCCCCCCTCAGATTGGGCTGGGCATGTCTGCGGGGCATTTGATTGATTGCTCATTGACGTAGGAGAGGCCAGTCCACTGTGGGTGGTGCTGCTCCTGGGTGAGTCACCCTGGGCTACACAAAAATGCAAACTGAGCAATGTATGAAGGGCAAAGCCAGTAAGCGGTACTCCTCCATGGCCTCTGCTTCAGTTCTTGCCTCCAGGTTCCTGCCTCTGCTTGCCTCAGTGATGGGCTGTGACCTGTGAGCCAAAGGAATCCTTTCCTCTGGGTAAAGCAATGGGATGGGGTGGGCACACAGCTTCTACCTCACCCACACCTTCACCACCACCACTGACACGAAGGCCACTCTATTCTGGGGCTCCGAGGGGCACTTCGCAGCTGGGAGAGCTGTGGGAAGGGGCAGGTTTGCCCTCTCTGGGCCCTAGCACACTGGAGTAGCTGAGTCAGGGCTTCTCATCTTCCATGATACAGGTTGCAGCTCCCAACTGGCCACGAGGCTGTGCCAAGCAGCTAGAATGCCGAGCTCAGCTGTGCTGAGAAGCCCTGTCAAGTTGGTGCAGACAGACAAACCCTGGCCATGCACAATGCTGAGGTGTGTGCCAGGACATCCTTCCCCAGGCCCTTTGTGTATGACACTTGTTCAGACGGGTTCTGGGCCATGCATTGTGCTCAGTATCCATATCAAGCCACAGGATCTGGACACCTGCCCCATACCTGGGCCCTTGCCTGTCACTGGCTGAGGGTCTGACTGAAAACAGATAGGGCTCAACATGTGACTAAGCCCTGGATATCATGTTCTGAGTGCAGCAAGAGGTCATCCAGGTGCACATTTGGGCTCCCAGGCAGCTTCCCAGTACTGCTGTGGAGTCCCCAAAGCAGGCTGCTTATGGAGAAAAGAAGGTGACTGAGTTTTCTGCATCAGAGGTTCCACTTCCAGAATCGGGTGACCTCACCGTGATGGTGTCACACAGTGGTGGGGGACAACCAGGATGAGTGTAGGGGTCAGGAGGTTGAGACACAAAGTAAGAAATACCCCAGTGACCTGCCAGGCCCCATCTTTTGAATGTTTTTGTATTTGTGTGTGTGTGTGTGTGTGTGTGTGTGTGTGTGTGTGTGTGTGTTTGCGTGTGTGTTCATGTGTGTGTATGTGTTTGAGTATGTATATGTGCTTGAGTATGTGTGTTCATGTATGTATGTCTATATGTTTGTGTGTGTGTGTGTTTGCGTGTGTGTTCATGTGTGTGGATGTGTTTGAGTGTGTGGATGTGTTTGAGTATGTTTGTTCATGTGTGTATGTCTATATGTTTGTGTGTGTGTGTGTGTGTGTGTGTGTGTGTGTGTGCGCGCGCATGTCTGCATGTAGGCTTGAGGCTGATGTTGGGAGCCTTCCTCCATCACTTGCTACTCCATTCACTGCAGCATCTTTCAGTTGAACCCAAAGCATGCCAATAACTGCTTGTCCGGAGAGCCAGCTTGCTCCAGAGATCCCGTCTCTGCCTCCCAAGTGCCGGGATTGCAGGTGGGCACCATGCCGGCCCAACATTCATGTGTGCCCTGCGGATCTGAACCCTGGTCCACTTTACGAGCTAATCCATCACCGCCCTGGCCTCAGGTCCTTCTCTCAACAGCTCCAAGGCATCTGCTGATGCTGTTCCTGAGGACCCCTCAACTCCAGCAGCTGCGGTGGGAGGTCCAGACTAGGGGGTATCATGAGGAGTGTCTACCACAGGAGCTCTGGTTTCCTGGGTGTCATCCTTGCCTTGCGGCTTCTGGAGACGTGGAGGCCACCACTCCGCGGACAGACAGGTGCAGCACCAGATGTGGAGAAATGTAGCCTATCCCTCCACTTGCTGCTCAGGGATCCCTCTGCCACAGGGTTGAGACTATGTTCCCCAGATGCTTGGGACCCCAAAATGTGTTCTGGGTACTTTCTGCTACTCCCAAAGGCTCCATCTCCCTCCACAGCCTTTTTCTGTCCAAGTGTGCCATCCCCTTTTGTCTGAGCCCCTCCCAGGAGCTCCCAGCTTCCTGCGAGCCTTAGAAGTATGTCCCTGAACACCAAGCCCGTAAGAGACTTTTTCCTTCTGAAGAACAAGAGCATGACAGAGCATGTGTGGGACAAATTCTGCAAGGTGGGCACTTATTAAGTACCAGCTGTATGCCAGAGCTCTGCCAGGTTCCGGTGTATGAGGTGAGCAAATCTCTGGCCTCCCTGTGCCTGGGATCTGGTTGGGGAAGCAAGGAGAAGTTTCTAGCAGTCTCTTCCCTACCTCTTTACCAGCACTTTGCTCCATGGGACTCCAGAAGGAATTCCTCTCAAGTGTATCCATATCCACACAAGCACGCGCTAGACCACGTGGCTCTTCAAAGCCCAGTGCCAGGACGCACATACCACCCGCTTTACACACATCCCCCTGCACTTAGAACAGATCCAGAGCATTCTGTCATCCCCACACATTCTACCGCATCTCACTCCACTAAAGGGTGATAGGTGGCCTGTGTTTCTAATCTCAGCTCCTGTGCAATCCTGGATATGTTAGCTAACCTATCTGGGCTTTGGTTTCCAATGGAATCTACCTCATGGGGTTGACACAGAGCATCATGCCAGGTTTTGAGTACCGGATACGTTGGAGGACAGCCCCGTTTTGAGCTGTCTTGACTGTATATCCCAGGTCTGGGCAGGGGCTGGTAAAGGGATCTGAACACACTGAGCGCATGCCATGCTGGACGTGAGCTGGACAAGTTCACATGCTAGACTCCTCGAGCCGAGGAGCTCCCCAAGTTGTGGTCACAGACGGAGAACAGCACACAGCTGGGATGATGCTCTCCCAAAGCAGAAGCCCTGAGTCACAAACCTGATGTCAGCACCTCAGAACCCCGACGCTCTCCATCACACTCGCCCCGATCCTTTCTGTAAAGGTACGTTTTTCAGACTGTCCTCACGACATGGCGACCCTCTCAAGGCTTCACGTGACAGATCACGAGTGGCTTCCTCGGCGTTTACATGTATCAGTGAAACATTGGCAGAGGGCATCAGAAGCTGTGGCTCCATTTGTTCAGTTGCTCAGCACATGGGGGAGAATAAAGCACTGTCCCACTGGTGTGTCTGTGGCATCCGGGTCTGTGTTGCCTCAACGGACCTTCATTGTTCCCGTTTTAGAGATGAGGAGACGGCAGCTCTCAGAGGCAAAGTGTGTTGTCTCAGATCATTAAATGTGCAGTTGATGGAGCAGACAGGAACTTGGTGTGTGCCTGATGTATTTATCCATCTGTCCGGCCATCCACGCCTTCATCCCATCCACCTCCAAGTCCATCCATCCTTAATTCATTCCATCTGTCCATCCAACCATCTGTCCCAAGCCTCAAACGTCTCCCTCTCTCCTTCCTTCTCCCTTTCTTTCCTCCCCTTGACTTCCATCTACCTGTCTGCCTCCCCCCCCATTCTCCCTCTCTCCACATCTCCTTCACTCCTTCCCTTTTCTGTTGTCACAGGGGTGGGTATTAGTCACTTTTCTGTTGCTGTGAGAAGACCAAGGCGACTTATAGAAGAAAGATTCTGTTTGGCCTACGGTTCCAGGGTCAATTAGAGTCTGCCACAGTGGGAGTGTGTCAGCATGCAGGTGCAGAGGCCAGCGTGGAGGCTGGAGCAGAAGCTGAGAACTCACTTTAAAAAAAAAGCACATCGTGAAGAATTTTATTTTATAGTAATTCTTTGGTTTATGTATAGTTTTACTATCTATTAAAGACAAAATCAAATTTGTATATTAATGAGATAGATATTTTTGCTTATTTTTACTGAAAGAATTAACTCGTGGCTGAATAAATTTGATGCCATTGAATCTACAGAATCTTTGGTGGCTTTTTAAAAAAATTGATTTTTTCTTAATTTGGAGATTATGATACAATCACATCATATTTCTCCCATGTATACCTCTCTACTCTTAAATTCACCACCTCTTTTTTCATTAATTGTTGTTACATGCATATATGTACATGTGCATGCTCATATCTATGTGTATGCTTATATATTCCCTAAACACAGCTTGCTCAGTCTGCATCGTGTTCCTTGTGTGAATTTCAGGGCTGAGCATTTGGTGTTGGAACAACCAGCGGATGTGCTCTTGCCTGTAGGAAGAATTCACTCCCAGCATCCCTTTGTTGCCTGTAGGTTTTGTGTAGGGTTAAGGCCCTTCCTGTCCACGTTGGCATGGATATTATTGTTGTCCTTGTTCAGTTCGTGTCTAGGCAGCCGTGTTTGTGAGATTTTATGGGCATGACATCTCAGATTACTAGGAGACACAATCTCTCAGCAAACTCCTTGATCCTCTCTGGCTCTTACAACCTCTCTGCCCCCTCTTCCACAATGTTCTCTGAGCCTTAGGTGTGGGAATGTTTTATAGATGTATCCACTGGGGCTACATTGTGGTGGTATTGTGTTCCCCAAAATATTGTGCACCCTAATAAACTTATCTGGGGTCAGAGAACAGAACAGCCACTAGATACAGAGGCCAGAAAATGGTGGCACTCACACCTTTAATCCCTCTGGATCTGTGTGAGTTCAAGGCCACATTCTTTAATCCCAAGAAGTGAGCCTTTAATCCCAGGAAGTGATGGCAGAAAGCAGAAAGATATATAAGGCGTGAGGACTAGAAACTAGAAGCTTTTAGGTGCTTAAGATTTCAGGCTGTGAGTAGCAGTTCAGCTGAGATTCATTCTGGATGAGGACTGAGAGGCTTCCAGTCTGAAGAAACAGGATCAGCTGAGGAACTGGCAAGGTGAGGTGACTGTGGCTTGTTCTGCTTCTCTGATCTTCCAGCATTCACCCCAATAACTGGCCTCACATTTGATTTTATTAATAAGACCTTCTAAGATTCCTGCGACACTACATTTTGATTGGCTGTGATTTTCTGTAATGGTCTCTTGGATAGCTCATCTCTTACAGCACACGCAGGAAGCAGAGAGCCCATGCTGTACTCCAGCTGTGCAGTTATGAACCTCGAAGCCTGTCCCATGCGACAGTCTTCCTCCTACAAGTCTGTACCTCTTACACCTCCCCAAAAAGAGCCACCAATTGGAGACCAGATGCTCAAATGCGTAAGATGGTGGGAGGCGCCGCATCCAGGTCACCACAGGACGGAACGTGTCTTAAGAGGCACATCCCTGTCCAAACCTGTGCTCTCTCTCCCACTGAGCGCACACCTGGAACTGTTTAAACAGAATTTAAAGTGTGACCCCTCAGCCTCTCCCACCAAGTTTCATTCCCCCCGCCTTCAAAACACCTTCCTCACAGACACAAAGAACCACAGCACAGCCAGCTCCACAGAAAGTTCTAGAACCCAGCATGAGTCTAGAGACAGCAGGCAAAAGATCCCGAGCATGGAAACATTTGATAGAGGGAAAAAAGAAAAAGAAGGGTGCAAAGAGCTTCAGATGCCGTTAGCCACAGGGACACTTGAGGTGCAGTGTCAGGGGCTAGGGAAGGCCGAAGGCCCTTCAGGATCCCGTGGTTGGAACAGGGAACTGGACTTTTGTTCCCTGTCAGAGTCATACTTGATAAGACCAGCAATGGACTGGCACCAGGCTCCTGGGGACCAAAGCTATGACCTGGAAGTTGTCAATTTCCTTGTGAAGCTGTGGTCAGATGGTCAGACACTGAGATGTGAAATTGTTTCGGGATAGTTGATCGAACCGTGAAGCCCCGAGACTGT
Source organism: Peromyscus maniculatus bairdii (assembly GCF_049852395.1). Classification (NCBI taxonomy): domain Eukaryota; kingdom Metazoa; phylum Chordata; class Mammalia; order Rodentia; family Cricetidae; genus Peromyscus; species Peromyscus maniculatus. Next base: position 2,096,172 of record NC_134874.1, on the reverse strand, counting down.
GTTAATAAAATCGACCTTGGATGGGGAGGGCGGAGCCAGTGACTAGTCGACAGGAATCAACCATAGAGAGGACAGAGGAGCCAGGAATAGGGATAGAGAGACACACAGGAAGAAGTAGAGAGGGACTCAGAGTTTCTTGTTTGTTTGCTTTGTTTTTTGTTTTTGTTTTTGTTTTTTTCCTCATTGGGAACCTCTGGAGAGAAGCTCTCTTGTGGGTCTCTGACCAAAAAGGAAGGCTAGCCGGTTGCTGCTCGTCCTCTCTGAGCTACAAGTATTCACCCCAACATCTGACTCCCTAGTCTTTACTGGTAAATAGACCGACAGAGACTTTGTTAAAAACAACATGAAATACTCGTTGTACCAGCACGGGCCTTGCGGAAGGGGAACTAGACGTTCTCTGCATGTCCCATGATTCCGCTGCCTGCAGAACCTGCCGGCTTGTTTTCTCCTTCCCCACGTGAGGGTGCAGAAGGAGCTGTGGGATTAACTCTGGCTTGGCCATCACCCCTCGAAGCCCTCCTGACCGCAGCTTTTGACTTTTTTCTCATCCCCATCCTCCTGCTCCGAATCCAGCAATGATGTTTTGTGAAGCCTGTGGGCTACTGGAACATTCTAGAACCTTTAGTCAGTTGAATTTGGATACCATTTCACAGGTATGGAAACCAAGACCCAGAGAGCTACAGAGCTACCCACCGGGTGAGTCTCCGGGGTGACTTCCTCATTGGCCTTCTTTAAGCATCCCTTTCTATGGTGGATGGCCAGCAGAGTGTCCTGCTTCGAGCCTATGCCCCTTCCTCTGACCCTCACGACCACTCAAAGAATTCTCCCTGAAAGGTAAAAGGCAAACCTTTGCTCTGACTAGCCTCTTCCATGGCTCCCTAGTCCTTGCAGGGTCTAGTTGGAACTTCATGCTAGAGCCTGATAAGTCCCTGCCCCCCTACTCCAGCTCTGTCCTCTCACCGCGGCCAGTCCCTCCATCTGACCACCCTTAGGCAGGTGCCGGGGGAGGGGAGATGCAGACATTGATGCCTCTGCATCTGGCATCTGTGGTCCCCTTGACTCCTCCCCAGGTGGAGAGCTCTGTCCCGTTCTAGAGCTGTGTGGGACAGAGAGGCCTGGGATGGGGGGGAGGGGGAGGCTGAGAGGAGAACCAGAGAGGCTGGAGGAGGAGAAAAGGAGAGAGGAAGGACTGAGGGAGGACGAGGGAGAAGGATGGTGAGGCAGGGATGAGAGGGGAGGGGAGGGAGGGAGCTGAAAAAAAAAAGGGACCTTCAGTGTTCTCTCAGGGACGGAGACTTTGGGCCTTTTCCTTTCAATTTTGCATCTTAGAATTGATTTTTTCAAAGCCCATTAACAAATACAATTTCCCCCAGAGCAGCCAACCATGGGAAAGTCAGTCAGCTCCGAGCAGGTGGCCTTGGCTACCAATCTTGTTCAGGACCGGATGGCTAAGGCCCTGCCTACCTCGCCTTGGAAGAAGAGGCACCCACCACCAGGGAAGGAGGCAAGATTCACCTGTCTAGAGGATCCCCCGAGGCCTCCTTGGACTCTGGTCAGGGCCGGTGGGGCTGTAACCTTTCGAGGATCTGATTAATGATGTAGTGATGCTGCACAGACTCACAGACAGCCCAGGACAGACAAGGGTGAGGTCATTACAGCAGTGACCCTCAGTGAGCCTTGGAGAGGAGGGTGCTGGATGACAAGACACCTTCTCATTTGGGCTGTTGATCTTGAGTTCCGTGCCTGTGCCTCCCTCTCCACACCTCTTCCCCCTCTACCCCCCACCTCTCCACCCCGACTCCTTGCATGTGTCTTCCTGGGGATTAAATCTACTGACATAGGTTTTGAGATAGACTTCATCTAAGTTTCAGGAGCTGGACTTGAACTCACTTTGCAGTCCAGGCAATCTTCCTGCCTCAGCCTAGAAGGCATCTGTGGCAACAGGCCTGCACCTCCAGGCCCCTACAAACTGACTTCTTATTTGAAGCTAGGCATGGGCATAGTGAGCAGGGTTCTGATGGCTCCCTAATTTATGCCATCAGCACCTCTGGGACCTGGTTAGAAGTGCAAAGTAATTTGGGGACCCCTATGAAACTTCTGAATCAACATCTTGGGGTGGGACTGGAGATCTGCTTCCATAGGCCCTGCAGGTGGCAGGTGCAGGCTCAAGGTGGGAGTCAGTGGCTGGAGGGTAACTCTGCTCCTGATGAGTGGGTCCTGCTCCTTGATGGCTCCGTGTCTTGGGCTAAGTCTCCTAGCTTCTCTGGTATCTGTGGCCATCTGTGGGAGAATGCCAGAGAAGGTCTGTGCCTTCCCTGACCCTGAAAGACGTGCTGGCCTGTATCCGTGGGGTAGAAACTACCTGGCTGATCTCAGGTAGAAAAGCAGGTGGGGATTAACGTCAGAGCATCGATCCTCAGACATTGGTGGGCCCTGGAACAATCTGTACATCTGTACCAAGTTCTCAGGAAGACTCACTGGCTGTGGACCATGCCTGGGGTACGGTTTAGGTGATTCCCCAGGGCTTACAGGGACTGGAGGTGAGTTAGGGTGGATACAGTTGGCTTGGGGAGGCTGGTGAACCAGGACCTAAGGCACTGCCATCCAGTTTTAGAAAAGACAGTGGTTGTTGCATGTCCTGGAGATGTTTGTGGCTTGTATCTCTTACCACATTCCCGTCCTTGGACTCTTTCTCTGCAGAGTGGATCCTTGGGGCCCACCGGCAGGTCCCATTGTAGCTTGAGAGAACCACACACACACGGTGGCAGATGTTTGCTGCAGCTGTCCTCGGGACCATGGATCCGCCAGTGTCTAGAAAGGGCGAGACCACAGGGGACATGACAGGAATTGGGGTAGGCAGTCAGCTGACATGGTTGGGAAACGTGGCCACCGCTGCTCCGATCATTGTCGGGGTGAGTGCCAGACCCAGCTGAGGGCCTGAGGGCCACATCTGCCTAGGCATGGCCAGGTCTCGCAGGGCTACACCTCTGCTCAAATGCTCTCAGGGTACCAACCAGCTGCTCTTGTGGGTGGGCTGGGTACTTACACAGCAAGCCCCAAGCCACCCTTGTCTCAGTGCCTAGTCCTAACCACTATCCTGGCAGCCCCTGTCAGATTCCGGGGCCCTCCCCCTCCAAGGGGACATGATGGCTGAAGAGAGAAGGGAGCTGACACACTCTTTCCAGAACGAACAAAGACCATGTCTGGGGGAGACAGAATCCCTCTTATCTTCCCCTTCTGACATGCATGTGTGTGTGCGCGTACACACACACACACACACACACACACACACACACACACACACTCACACACCACTGTTGGTTCCCAGCCCTACAAGCCACCATCACTCAGTCCCTTCTCACTTGGGGTTCACAGACAGCTCCCACCGCTGTTCTGGGAAGTGGGAGTTGCTGGGGGAAGGCGCTGAGGGTGGAGGCAGGGGGCTCGGGATTGAGGGGAAGGTAAAGGGGTCTCTCAAAGAGTTAAAGCCTGGCCTCTCCAGCCTGCGGTTCTCGCCTGCCTCTCCCCCCCACCACCACCACCCCGCCCCCCTCGATCCAGCCAAACAACAGCTTGACATTTTCCATCCTTCACCGGGAAGACAAAGACTGCAAGATATTCCCATGATCCCTTTCTGCATGCCTAACCGTGAGTTCAGGTGCCGTAGCGTTTGCCCCGCGCCGGCCCCATCAACATGAAGGGCGAACTCATCCCTTCTGCAGCCTCCCTGCGCCCGTTCTTGATTAATTGGCTGACGGCTACGCGGGCTGCATACCCAATGCTCCCCTTCCCCAGCCTTCCTTCACAGGTTTTTTTTTCCTCTTTCTTTGCTCAATTTACATATACTTTATATTCCATAATTTTCACCCAAAAAGAAAAAAAAAAATAGAGAGGGAGAGAGAAAGAGCAGGCCCATCTCGGTAATTTGATGTAATGACGGCATGTCACCAAAAAGAGGAATTAGAAAAACCTGCAGGTACTTAATTCATTCTTTTTTTTTTTTTTCAAGTAGATCTTTCTGAGAAGGACATTAATATTCATGGGCCAGGGAAAAAGTATACTCAATAGAAAAATTCTGGATTTTTTTTTTTTTTTTAGGGGAGGGAGTGGCTAAACGCAATGCATTTTTAAGCACCATTATTTAACTAATAGGGCCGAAGTTCCCTGATCTGAGCCTCCTCTTCAATGGAAATCGGCCGCCTTTTCTGGAGCCTTGGAGTGCTCACACCCACGCTGTTGAGGTTGTAGAGCCTGGCTTGTTTTTCTCCCTCCCAGGGAGGAACACAACAAGGAATAAAAACACAAATAAAGGCCCTGTTTAGAGTCCCCAGGCTGGAGGACTGTCTAGCCACATTTGCAGGCTGTCCTGGCATCTGGTGGCCTCTGTAGACAGGGCCACTTCAAGGGTTTTCAAAATACCTCTTCCTGGCTTTGGTGCTGCTGGTTCTCAGGGCCAGGGCTGAACTCACCAGAAAAGTTCGAGATGATGCCCGGAGAAGGTGACGCAGCCTCAGAGAGGTGTGTGGGGTGAGAAGTGGGTGGGGGCAGAGTTCTCCCCAGATAGGCCATTCCAGACTCTCCGGGGTGCTTGGCTGTTGTGGACGTGACGGTGTCTGTGGGCCTGCGACCTCACTAGTCCTGTGGGAAAATGCTCACACCTACCTCCACCAACAAGAATACAAACATTGTAATCAGTGGCCACGATTGTGGTCACAGTAATTCATAACAACAGTGAAGGCATGTGTGGCGTGGCCTGTGAAAAGAACAATATTCATTGAGAATAGTCATAAGCATTAGTGCACGATTCACTTTTTTTTTTTTTTTAAAGTCAAACTCCCATATAACAGGCTGCTCAAATCATCAGCAGGGTGGTCTGTGTGGACCTGTTCTGTCTGGACCGTTTCAGCAGTTGGGAGAGCCTCTGACCTCCCAGAAGATGGCCACCTTCTGACTTGGAGCTGCACACAATGTCAGATCCTTGTGTTCTTTATGGTCATGGAACTTTATATTCTTTCTTTTAGTAAAATAATAAAATTTGAGGTTAATCCATGTTGTCAGTATATCTTTAAAAATGAGGTCTCTCTCTCTCTCTCTCTCTCTCTCTCTCTCTCTCTCTCTCTCTCTCTCTCTCTCTCTCTCTCTCTCGGTAGCCCAGGCCTTGAATCCTCCTGCCTCTGTCTCTTAAAGAGCTTGAACTTCAGGCCTGTGCCACCACACCCGACTCTGCCATTCATATTTGTAAGTGTGGGGTACCTACGGCAGCCTATGACCACACTGGAATCTGGCTCTCCTGGGACTATCTGACTGTCATGAACCAGGCTGGCAACAGCTCCTGGGCACTTGGGAGGAGACGAGTCCTCGCTGCTCCTCGGGAGTCCTGGAGACATCGCCCACTGGGAGCTGGAGTGGGAGCTGCCCAGAAATCTTCAAAGTGGCTAAATCAGTTCACACACCTGCCAACAGAGCCTGGGTCCCCAGGACTCCAAACCTTCATCATTTTTGGAATCCTCAGTTCTGTGGCTTTGAGCCCCCATGGTCAGATATAAAGAGGGACAGGAGGAGACCCCGACAGAGGTGGACAGGCAGGAAGGTACAAAATGACTTGAGTTCCACCTGAGAATGATACTGAGAAGGGATGAGGGAGGGTAGGGAGACAGGGAGGGAGAGGGGGAGGGAAAGATGAAAAGGAGGATGGGATAAAGCTGAGAAGGGAACAGGGTGATGTTAACACAGGCCAGCGGAACAGAGGCAAGGAGGAGGGCAGGAGCTGAGCCAACTCTGGGGGCTGGCCCAGGGAGGAGGGCATGCAGAAATGGGTCTCTTGGTATTTTTTTTTTGAAACATGGCCTTTAAAAAAAAGTGCTTCTTGGTATTTTTATGTTTATATGTTTTAACTCGGGCTCGGACTCATGGAAAATGCATGAGGAATAAGTGGTGGCTGGGAATGTTTTATACATGACCGGGGAGTTGCAAGATGCGGAGGTGGTGGAGGGAGGCGGAGAGGAGGGTGTGGATGGATACTGCTAGATCCTCCTCCCACAGGACTCAGAGTGGGCAGGGCAGATGCCAGCAGGCTTTTCTCAAGGTCACGTGGAAGGTGACAGGCTAGTGTGCCAGCGATGTATGCTCAGCTCCACCAACCCCAGGACTTTGGGTAATTGCTAGCATCCCCCTGAGGCTCAGTTTCCCCCTCTGCACCAGGGGATGCTCATAGTTAAGGTCTGAGGAGAAGATGCTGAGGAATCACGGGGAACCCCCCCTCCCGCCAACCCCCCCCTGACTCCCCCCCTCACCCCCGCTATTGGAAACAGGCTACCAGCCACTGAGAGCAGAGGGCTCAGGGAAGCCACACCCTCCAGTCCATCATCCTGCTTCTCCCTCAGCATTCAGACCTAGAGAGGAGGCTTTTTAGCTACAAGAGCCAGACCCCAGCATGCCATGCACATAGGTGGCCCTTACCCCTACCGCATTTGTCCTTCGCCAAAGGCGCGGGAGGTGGGGGGGGGGGGCGCTGAGGCTGTGGCTCAGTTGATAGATGACTTGCGGAGAACACACGAAGCCGGGGGTTTGCTCGCCAGCATCATATAAAGCAGGTGTGTGGTACACATCTGTGATCTCAGCATGAGGAAGTAGAGGCAGGAGGATCAGAAGTTCAAGGTTATTCTCAGCTGAGTAGCAAGTTCAAGGCCAGCCGGGGACACTTAAGATGCTGTCTCAAGAAGGCAAAACACAACAAAATAATAACAGCGATCAATCCCTTTCTAGGGAGGGAACGGCACCACTGTGTGACAGCCCCATGGACAGCCGTGCATCCTGCAGGAGGAAGGCTCGGGGTTCTCTAGATTTACAGGAGTTATAGAATGAATCTCTCTCTCTCTCTCTCTCTCTCTCTCTCTCTCTCTCTCTCTCTCTCTCTCGCCAGTGAAGGAATGAACTTGGCAGCCTGCCCTGTTTGAGTTTCTGTCCTGACTTTCTTTCATGACGCGCTGTCGGCTATAAGGTGAAATAAACTCTTGACTCCCCAAACTGCTTTTGGTTGTGGTCACATCACAGCGACAGAGACTCTGAGACACAGACCTTCCTGTTCCTGCACAGTGTCCCTGGCATGTCTGGCCCAGCTGTTTGCAAGATGGGTTTTTGCTTTGAGAACCCTGGCTCCATGGAAGCCTCTTCCTGGTGGTCCAGGGACTCAGTACTCACCCCCCATTGGTCATGTGTCTCTGACCTCTACCTTGGAGGCCATCGAGGAGGCTGCCTCTCTTTGTGTCCCTGGAGGCCACCAACCTTCCCCGCACTCTGGGAGGCTTCAGTGAAACTCAGACGATGACCTCAGCCTCAGAGAGCCCAGGCTCCAAGCGTTATGTTCATGGCCACAGTAGGTCCTGTCTACCGTGGATCCTGTCTCTTAGGTCGATGCAGGCTTTAGTGGGAGTGGACTCGGGAAGGAAGATTCCCCGCCACCCCCACATTTCCTGGAGGTCACAGCACATGTGTTTCCTTCACTCTCACACTGGCGGGGGCCACACGAGGCGGGGAGAATGATGCATTGATGGCCTGGGAAGCCCCTTCTCCATCCTGGATTCCTGCAGGACCCTCTTCAGGCCTCAGTTTCCCCATCTGCAGACTGGGGTCTCCACGGTTTCTTCAGCTCACCTTTAGGGGTTCTGAGTTCTGGAGAAGCCGTCTCGTGATGTGGGAGAAAGAGAGAAAGACACACGTATTTGTCCAGGGCGGTCTCTTACTGCCCTCCGCACATTATGGTTTATTTTCCCGGCGCACGTATTCTATACCTAAATTTTAAGAAAAACCGATGTGGCATTTGTCTCTCAGAGAAGACACCACATGCGCGAGGGGGTGGGAGTGTGTGTGAAAATTTCAAAGAAATAAGAGGGAAAGAGACCAAGAATCCTCTTGTCTAGCGTTTGTTGAATACCTACTGTGCGCCCTTCGCTGCAGAAAAGCCAGTATGTGTACTACCAAAATAGAGCATTGATATGCAGAAGCACAGCGGCAAACACAGAAGTGTGTGTGTGTGTGTGTGTGTGTGTGTGTGTGTGTGTGTGTGTGTGTGTGTGTGTAGGATGGGTATCATTACTCAGGCGCACTGTCTACTTGGTTTTCTGGACAGGGCCTCTCACTGGCCTGGGATTTGCAGGGAGATTAGGCTGACCAGCGAGCCCCAGGTATTCAGCTGTTCCTGCCTCCCCAGCTGGGATAACAAGTCCAGGACCCCACATGCTCTGCTTCCTACATGGCTTCTTGGGGTGGGACTCAATGCCTCATGCTTGTGTGGCTAGTAATTTCACCGACTGGGCCATCTCACCAGCTCTGTTCTCAGCTTTACAAACCAACTGCTCCAACCTCTGAGCTAAGAATGTCTCCATAATTTGATGCGGGTCCCAGATAGTCCCGCCCCCATATGCGTTTCCAGGATGAAGTGAGTTTGTTTTGTAAACTTGGTTTCTTTTATTTTCATTTGCCTTTCAGTTGGAGACTGCAGGGGTAAAGGAGCTTCTCCACCAGAAGGCCGGTCTGGGGCTGAACCCCATGTCTACCCAGCTTGCCTTCAAACTGTTCAAAGACAGTTGCTCTTTAGCCCTGACAGGTCCTTTCAAGCCTGAAACCATGAGGCAGGTTCCTCTCGCCCGGACAGCACCTCCCAGCTCTGCCCTGTGGGGTTTCCTCTTCCTTTCTATCTGAACACTGTGGTAAAGGATTAGGAAAGACACAGAGGGTGCTGACTTGTGTGAGGGTGTCCAGAGTCCCTCCGGAAACCTGGTGTGATCACTGACCACCTCTGGAAGACAGCACGCTCTCCTGTGCTTCCCCACCGGGGCTTCGGAACAGAACACCACTACCACGGCCAGAGACTTGGAGGGACAGGGTGTGTGGGGAGGTTCTACAGGGTGGGACATGGGGAAGATCTTGATGGCTCCTTCTAGAGCTGTGAGGGGCAGCTCCCCGACCACATGGTGGTCTTAGTGTTCTTTTTTTTTTTTTTTTTTTTTTTTTTTTGGTTTTTCATGATAGGGTTTCTCTGTGTAGCTTTGCGCCTTTCCTGGAACTCACTTGGTAGCCCAGGCTGGCCTCAAATTCACAGAGATCTGCCTGTCTCTGCCTCCCAAGTGCTGGGATTAAAGGCGTGTGCCACCACTGCCCAGCGGTCTTGGTGTTCTTTATCCATCCCTCTGTCTGTGTCTGCATCAAAGGTTCTCCTTTTAGAAGGACACAGTTATATTGGACAGGGACTCACCCTAGGTACCTGAAGGTCACCCCACCATTGGCAAACGCCTTATCTCCTAAGGTCTCCTTTTCCAGTTCAGGAAGTGAGGACCTGGGTGCCTTTTTAGGGGACAATATTAATGCTATAACATCACCCCAAGTACTGGAAACCGTACACAGAATGGTCACCTTGCCAAGTTCCTCCCCTATCTCTCCTCCTCGACCCTTCCCTCACCCCTCCCCATCCCCCTCATCCCTCCCCATCCCCCTCACTCCCCCACTCCCCTCCTTCTTTCCTTTAGTCTCAGTGTTGAGGACTGAACCCAGGGTGAGGGCCTTGTACATCCACAGCAGCCACTCTACCAGTGAGGCCCAAGTAAAATGTCTTTTTCCGCCCCTTCTAATGAACACATGGCGGTGATGTGCTTTCACGGGCAAGCCACCACAGTTCCAGAGATGCCCACGCGCTGACCAAATCAGGAGTGTCCTCATTGTGTGTTTTTTATTGGGGGCCGTGGCCTCTCCAGGGTGCTAGCGACTGACTACTTCAGAGTGAGGGGGAGGAGGGAAGAAGTGGCGGGGACCCCATGCTGGGTGGGACCACCCATTCCCCGGGGTTTCTATAGAGCATCCTTGGCCTGGACCTCTGTCGGCCAAGGGAGTGGAACTTGGAAATCGCCAAACTGGAAAGGAGACAGGCTGCCAGGGGGCCCGCGGCAGAGGGGAGCTGGCAGAGCCCGAGGGGCTGGCAGAGGACACAGCTCCCCTGACAGCTGAGTGACACTGGGGCGCTAGATTTGATGACAAGGATGTGAGCTGTCCCCTGGAAGCCAGCCCTTGTGCAAATCAAGGCAAATTCCAGAGCACAGAAGATCCGCCTTCCTAGGTGTCCAGCAGGGTGGGTCCCCACAGCCCAGCCCCCGGGACAGTTAGCAGACCATCTGGGAGGGGACAAGGAGCTGTGTTTCCCTGCTTCCATGCCAGCTGCCCATCCCCCCCAGGCCAACACACCAACATCCTGCTCACGAAGCCAGTCCAGAGGTGCCCAGGCACCAGGCATGGTAAAGCCAGCTGGCAGCTTTGTGGACAGCCAATGGAGCGACCGGCCCATCTGCTCTACACTGCCAGCCTCACGCCTGTGGTAGGCGGGCCTGTGGCCCATCCCAGTGACCGAGGTGCCAACCACCAGGTGCTCAGGGCCAGCTGGCAGGCTGGCAAGACTGGCCAACAAACCCATCTGCTTGCTGGCACCATATGAGCATGCAGGGGAACTGTGCCCAGGGACCCTGGGGTGCCAGTCTGCCTGGAGTTCCCAGGCATCAGAGGTCCTGAGTCCTCTCTTTCTGCTGTCCATTACCCCTCATGAGCTGGTGCCAATCAACACCCTGCTTTACAGGGAGGCAAAGTAATGGCAGTCACGGGGTATCGCCTGCATGGTGGGGTGTGTGCAGCTCCTGAGTAAGTCCACAGAGTCCTGAAAGACAGCCTGTGAGTGGTGAAGTCTAGGCCCAGGTCACCCTTTCTGGCCCACAGGAGCCTAGTTGCCCAACCCTGAAGACCGTACAGGAAACTCTGCTTCCTCATCTGTAGATGGGCTAAGGGGGTGGTAAGATGTGCTCGGGACACCCAGAGTGGTGAACTCAGCACACGGGACCTCTGCTTTTTGTGCTTAAACAGCACAGGTTAGAATCTGTGAGCACGAGCTAGCCAAGCCTAGCCTCTGCTCCAAGTTGACCAGCCAAAGGGCAGTGGGAAAAGGCCTTGAGTTGGAATGCCTAAGTCAAGGTCCCCATCACCCTGTGAGTCCCACGGGGGTGCGGGCAAGCGATCATCAGGAACAGCGGAAGGAAGAGAGGGCAGACCTGCTGGGGCCTGCAGGTCTCTACACCCAGCCCGCTTCACCCTGGGACCGATGCTTGAGGTACAAGTGTGCTTGCGCCATGTGGTGCTGGCTGTATTTATCTCCTGGGCCCACTGTGTGGGCAAAGTGTCCTGTGTCCCCAGATGGACTCAAGTCCCAAGGGCGGGGACCTATGTTGCTTTGGAGCATTTTGCTGTCCTCCTGGCCTGTATGGAAGCTCCCAGTGCCATACCCAGACATTGTGTGGCACCCTGAGCCCCAAGCAGCCAGAGCACCACACTCCTGCCTGTGGGAGGGGAACGGGCTGTTCAGGGACACCCTCTGAGGTGAAGTTTGCAAGAGCATCTGAGCTCATGTTCATGAGACCCTGAAACTGGGCCCTTTAACATTCTCTGCTGAGGGGCATGGAGTCCACAGCCTTTGGGAGGTCCTCTCGAGGCCCCACACTAAGCTGGTATCAGAGGTCAAAGGCTGACTGGGTGGCTGCTGTCGCTACCATGCTGTGGCTGGACTCTTCAAGGGTGCAACTGCCGTGGGCCAACCATGCTTCTGTGAATAGCCAACCCTGTCAGTGAGGCCCCCCCCCCAACCAATCCATGCTTCCCTGGGAGGTTTTATGTCTATCCAGGAAAAACCATCTAAGAAAGAAGGAAGTATGGAGGAAGGGGTGGGGGTGGGGGGAGAAGAAAGGAGTGGAGGGAAAGAGTGAGAGAAGAAGGAAGGGAGGAAGAGAGGGAAGAGGAGAGGAAGGGACTTTGTTCAGCTGAGGTGTGGAGCCTCTCAGCCTCCATCCACAGCAAGGTTGCATGTCCCCGGGCTCTGATCTCCCTGGCCACTCACCCCTTGCTCCGAGCTCTCTGCATTTGCGCATGAGGGACAGTGAGCTGAGTTTCTTGTCTGCAGTTGGAAATGGCAGATCTCCGGGGAAGGGAGGTTGCTGTAGGAACAGCAGGTAGAGGAATCCCTAGATGTCTTAGTAAACTGAGGAGGCTGGGTACCATTGAGAGGCATCCCCAGTAGGGGGCCAGGTCCTGAGTAGACAGAACTCTGAGCAGGGCCTTCCACCCCTTGATGGAGAGTAAATGACACTCACAGCAGATCTGAGGCTTCATTCAGGGACCTCCATCCAAACTACCAAAGAACACGGGTATTTTGCCAGTATTTCCTTCCAAAATACAAATTTTCAAGTGGTAACTAAGGGCAGAGAGTGGTTGTCTGCCAGTCATAACTTGGCACTTTCCCTAGCCAAGGTCAGGGGTGTGGACATGTATGTGTATGTTGGATGCTGGTCATTTGTCCAGTCAGAGCTGGGCAGAAGTACAGAGTTTCAGGAGGTATCAGGACAGAGGGTATAGGGATCAATCTAGATTGTACTTTGCTCCTGATGTGAACTTGAATACAGGCCTTTTCCTGGGGAGATGTAAGACAATGCCTGCTTACCCCAGACAGAACACTGACTTAACACTGGACCATTTTCATGGCTGCTTCACAGCCTTTCCTGAGCCCTTTCTTCAGAGAATGGACTTCCTGCCGACTGGAAGGAAGGCTTACAGCACATCTGTAAGCCCCACAGTGAGATACAGGATGCCCTCTGCTGGAAGTACTGCCAGGTGCAACTTCCTCCCAGCTGAAACCATCCCTCCTGGAAGCAAGTTGGAAACTCACAAAGCTCAGGATGGCCCTGAAACTTACAGAGTTCACAAGCACAGCCACCCCCACCCCCAGGTGTATGCAGGCAGTAAAATGGCGGGGGGAGGAGACTCCAAGCTGCCTGTTCCAGGAGTGCAGTTTGCCCAGGTGTTTACCATGCTGGGTGGTGGGGGTGGGGATGGGGGGTGGTTAGGGAGGCAGCTGCCTTTGAGTTACACTTGCTCTGTAAGCAACTCCAATAAACGCACTGGCTCACTCAGCCACACTTGGGGTGGGGTACTCTCTCTTGCAATTGCTGCTCTGTCTGGGATGAACAGCCATTCACATTGCCATTCACATTTCCATTGAGAAGTCACACAAGTACAGGGTGCACGTCTGCAGACATTCACACACACGAGTGAGCTTGCAGAAATAACTGCGCGGGCATAGGAGTAACACACACCCCACCAGTTCCTAAGCCTCCTGTGACAAGTCTGAAGATTCCCAGGATACCTATGGCTAGTCAGACCCTGACTATGGTCACTCCCAGCTCTGTAGGATTACAGATACTGTGGTCCCCATTTCCTGACTGGGATCCTCTCCGCTTTGAACTTCCCAATCTAGGCCCTGGCTTTTTATGCTCGGCTTGACAATGTCTCTTCCGTTTTCTTCCCCTCTCTGTCCATCTTCGTGTTTCACGAGCAGTCTGTGAATGTGTTTTCCTCCTGCCAACCCTCAGGTCTCGCCTGGCAGACCCCCTCCCTTTTGGTTCCCTTGTTTCTGTCTTCCCTGTTTGAGCGATCCTGATTGGACACGCCACTGACCGCAGAGGCTGACAAGAGCCTCCCCATCGACCCACAGCGACGAGATTGGCCAGCAACAGAAAGAACGAGGCTCTGATTGGGGCAGAGCAAGCTGGGTCTCCAGCCCTGTCCTGTTTTTCTCTCGGTGCTCTCTGCCACGCCATCGGCATCCTCGGCATCCCCCTTTACAGATGTGAACACTGAGTACACTGTACCACTGGTCCAGCCCTCCTAAGATTCTCCAGACCCCGGAAGTAACTTGTGAACATGAGCGCCCTCTGCAGGAGGGCGTGCACAGCGCACCACCTGCGGTTCCTGAGAGGGAGGGTGCATTAAAGACCCGCCCACCACTCTAAGTCCCCTGGCTTCTCTCCTCAGTAAAGGAATGTTGTGACCTGGGAAGGCTCTGCAAGGACATGCAGCTCGAGTCAGGTTATGTTCACATTACCTTTCACCAATGAGGCTGGACGGTCTGGGATGTTTGTAAAAGGTTTTTCCGGCACTTGAGAGGCAGAGGCATGCAGATCTCTGCGAGCTCGAGGCCAGCCTGGTCTACATAGTGAGTTTCAGTTCAGCCAGAGGCACGCATGTGTATGAATGTGCACACGCACGCACGCATGCACGCACGCACGCACGCACGCACACACACACACACACACACACACACACACACACACACTGCCTCAGAGCTCTTCTTCTCAGAGAATGCTTATCCCTCTCCAAGGCTGGTCTCACTGCTCCATGTTGTAAGAAGCAGCTGTGGAGATCCACAGTATTGGAGAAGACACAGGCAGACAGCACAGAGTTAGAGGCTTCCCACGGGGAGGGAGGGAGCCTCCTGAGCAGCCACTGTGGGGAGCCTCAGCTCTCTTATGGAGCCTGAGGTTCACCTACCTTTTTCTTCACTCTACAAGAAGTCTCCAAAGATTCCAGGTGCTCACCGTGGCTCAGGGAAGGGCCTCAGCTGGGACCGGTGTGCCTGGGGCATGGGTGGACTTGGGGAGACCCCCAAGAAAGCCCAGATGAGTATTCAAAGCCCAGCACCACCTCCCAAAATGTGACCTGACCCAAGGCACTCACTGTTCCATTGTCCTCCTCCAGAGAATGCTGTGGGCACGCTTCTGTGGCATTGTGATGTCCCTTCACTGCTGACTCAGACCAAGGGCTTCTCCGACCATTCCAGTTTTACCCAAGAGGGGAGAGAGGACCAGAGAGGCCGAATGTCTTACTTGGGGTCCCAGAGATGTTTAGTGGTACAATGGGGACAGACACCAGCCAAGGGTGGATCAAGGTAAGAATTGGGGACAAGGTACACTACAGGCCTCAGCAGTCACACCGATTGTGCTTTGGTGAGACATCAAAGGTCTGTGTTGCTGAGAGTGCTCCACTTGCCTCTGGCTTCGGGATGGTTTTCCACAGCACTCTACTTTAAACTTTTAGATTTTGTTCCTAACAGATTTTTTTGTGCCCCTTACCTTTTGTGGCTGAAGATGAGTTTAATTGCGTCATCCTAATTCTGACCCTCAATATCTTGCTCTGTCCCTGCACCTATTCAGTCGGTCAGCAAACGTTTTGGAGTACGCACATCCGTAAACAAGGCCGTCACAGTAGAGGAAGTCGAGCTGGGTCAGCACACAGAGCTAAGTGTGGACTGTGCCCACTGCAGCAGAGAGACGTGATGGAGCCGTGGTCGGGGGTGGCAGTGGGCAGACTTCCCCGAGACGGCAGTACTTCCGTGGGAAGGACGATAAATGGTTAGGGTGGAAAGGGTTCCAGGAACACCAAGGAGACCGTTGAAGCCAGTGAGATGCCAGGGAAAAAACCACTGAGCCACAGGGTGGGAGGACTTGGCCTCTGATCCAGGGACAGCAGTGAATCCTGGGAGGGTCGGGGACACGGCGCCTTTGAACTTCCTCCTTGATGCCTGGCGGGCGGTAGCCTGGCCTTGTGGACAGAACCGGGATTCCTAGGCTTTAGGTGTGCTGTGTCCTGTGTCGTAGCGTGGCAGCAAGCAAGCAACATGCTGCTTGTCCTCCCTTTTGACTTCACCGTAGCGCGGTCGGTGCTTGCCTTCTCTGTCCAGGGCCCCTAGAGCAGGCCCTGCTCGCCATCATTGCCAAAAGGGGAATTTAAGCAGCAGAACAGAGACCCTGTGGCGGCAGGGCTGCATAAGCTTGGGGTGGCGCAGCCGCCCTCCCTGCCTGGAAATCCCTGTCCCCTCATTAGCGGTGGCTTTTCTTCTGCATATGCTCCAGGGAGGAGAGGGCAAGGAGGCTGCGGGGACGCAGTGAAGGTCTTAAAGGAAATTATGGTCTGCATAAAAATACTCCAGTGGAGGGCCTTAAACCATTCCCCTGGGCATCGAACAGTGACGGAGAGTCTATCACTGCTCACTTATGCGACCGCCGCCACCCAAGGTCAGAGAGAACGGAAGAGAAGCATTTAAGCATTCAAGTGGCCCAAGGAGGGAGTGTCTCCACGCTGCCCTCTCCCCAGCTGCTCTGAAGCAGGGCAGGGAGCAGGACTAGAAGGAGGTGTGGGAGGGGAGGGTGAGGAGGCCCCTGCTCTGGGACCAGCGGAGGCTTCAAACCTGACTGCGCTCTCTAGGACCCAAGTGACCCCCCCCATAAAACAGGAGCCCCCTGATTAGAGTGAAATCAGAGCCTGACGTGGTGGCTTATGCCTGTAATCTCAGCACTTGGGAGGCTGTGGGGTGGTCGTGAGGGCGGAGGAAGCATTCTGGGCTGTTGCATGCTGGGAGCAGAGGGCCCAAGTCTTCATAGGCTTTACCATGTTACAAGGTGGCTTTGCGGACTGTTGCTCCTCCTCTCCTCCACTCACCAGCGAGAAGAAATTACAGCTCGTGGTCTCTGCAGTGTGGAATTACCACGAGGTTTAGTCAGTGCTGGGTCTCAGTGAGTCTGCACACCTCTGTGTTGTAACCCGGCACCGCGCCCCACCCTTAGAGAGGGTCCTTGGCATCCCCAAAGACTAAGGAGTGTGATGTCACACAAGGAAAGGTCCTTCGAACCAGGCTCAGGAATGGGCTCCCGAGAGCAGCTATGAGGGTCAGGTGGGGTCAGCTGCAAGGCACTTAGCACACAGTACCAGCAGAGGTTCTATTGGAAGGGCTACGGAACACACAGCGGATCCTGTCTGCACAGACAGGCCTGCACGTGTGCGTGGCTGTGGCTTCCTCCGAGAGCCTCAATATGAACAGGTAAGCCCCTGAGGGTGGACAGACACATCCTCACCACCCAAGAATGGCTTGTGGGACTGGGCACTAGAGAGATGAAGTCTGCGTCCTTCCCACTGGTGGAGGTGTCCCCGCTGCTGGTGGGAGGCAGAGGGGCGCTCCTGCTGAAGGTAGCTTGGACCCTGGGCATCAACAGGAAAGGACTCAATTGCCCAGAGTTCTCTAACTCCTGTGGCCAGAGGACTGCATGGGGCACCTTCCTGGAGCACCACCCATCTCAGCAACCTATGACTCAGTTATTATCATATTTCTAAGATCAGACCTCTTATCTCAGGCTGGCTGCTCACTGTGCAGTCCACACGGTCTTGGAGCTGGCAATCCTCCTGCCGCAGCCCTCAGAGTGCTGGGATCATCCGGCTGGCCTTGAACTCCCTCTGTAGCCTAGGCTGGCTTCGAACTCATTTTCCATCTTTCTGTTTTGGCCTCCTGAGTAGCTGGGATGATGTGTATCACCGTGCCTGGCTCATTTTCTTTTTCTTCAAATATCCCTTCTCCATGTTTACTCTTGCCTGGCTTGGTCACCTTGACAGCATGGTTTCGTGGTCTCCGTTTTCTCTCCACGTCTGTGACTTAGCTGGGTCTCCCGACGCGGCTTGGATGCACCCTGGGCTCTGGGGCACTTTGGTGTACCCTGTGCTTCAGGGCAGACAGGTTGAAGACCTTAGGCAGTCCACGGCCCTGGGCCGTGTCTAACTCGGCTTCTTGGGGCATCCATTTCGAGCTCTTCTGATCTGAGATCTGAGACAGTCAAGGGGCTGGTGCTGCAGGGCTTGATGGAGTATTTGCTGAGTGGCTGCAGATAAGCGACGCTTCCTGAGGACGCTCCATCATCGCTCCCGAGAACATGTTAGCAGTGATTGTTTGAATGTCTCCGCTAATAGGATATTATTCATAACACTTGGGCTGGCTTGACTAGAAGATGATAAGAAATTAAATCCTTAATGGCTTTCCGCGGGAGAGGACTTTCCCTAGGGGAACTGGGGACCCTGGGAAGTGGTTCCCTATGCCCTGCCCGTCTTCACAGGGAGGGGACCCACATCAGCTTTAAATGACCCTCCCAGGGAGACGATGGAAGGAGATGCCCACAACTGGGCATTTGCTGCTTGCTGAGTGCAGACACACTTGTCCTCACCTGTCCTTATTGTCACAGGTGCTGCAAGTGTGTATGTAGGAGACTGGGACATGAGAAGCTGATGTACTGGCTGCTACTATCAGACCCGGGTTCTGAAGCAGTCTCTCCAGGAAGGCACCCACAGCAAAGGGTGTGGGCCTAGAAGAAACATCCTCTGCAGCTTTGGAAGCTGGGGAGCCCCACTGTTCCAGAGGGGTAACAGGCATGCTGAGTGGGCGCGTGGATTCTGAAGGTGGCTTCAGGATGATACAGACAGCAGTCCTCACCTAGATACCTGTGATGTGTGTGTGTGCTTCTGGGGTGACACCCCAAGCTTACTTTCCGGACCTTTTCAGAAATCTCTTTCTGCTAGAAATCTCTGAAAAGGAGATGGAGCATTCCAGCCACCAAAGAACACACATACAAAGTTGCATACACATGTGTACTTACCCACATACACAAAAGCACATATACATGTGCACACACAAATACATGTGCATATACACGCAGAATCAATCAACTGACCAGTGTGGGTCATCAAGAGCAGAATCCTGGGTCCCACATCCTGGGGCTCACCAGACTAAGACCAGAGCCTTCTCTGCAGCACACATGCCTTCTCTGGACACTTCTTCCCACACATCTGATTTTCTATACCGTGAACTATCCCTGCTTATGGAGCAGGTGGACAGGACGGCAGAACTCTTCAGCAGGCCAAATGCCTCATCAAGAACTAGACACTGCAGCGTCTGTGGATATTTAGAAGTGAGCACACTTCTTGCTTGCTTTTCATTGTTGTAGAGCGGGGAGATCCCTGGCTCCCCAGCCCCCATCCTCTCCCCTCTAGGTCTCATTGGCTCCACAGTGGAAGCCAGTCTAGATTTCCATTCTCAAAGTCCACGATTCACTCAGCCATGAGCTGCGCCTTTAACCACCGCTAAATTGTTTCCTGACAGCCCAGCTCCAATGTTCTCCCCTGACATTTGATTTACATATGATCTTTAAGCACCGCCATGGCGGCAATAGCGATTTGGTTAATATTCCGAGCGCTCCCCCACACCCTGCACCTTGCAGGGCCATTTCCTTGCCGCAGCGTGGCAAAATGCATGTACCAAATAAATGTATTGCTAATGAAATCAGCGGATTATGGGGAAGAATCAATTGCCCTGCTGTGGGGACGAGGCACCAGGAGTTAATTTTGTCTGGATCTGCAAGGGTAGCTGTTAATGGAACAGGCTTTTTACCTAATTGGAGGGGAAATAAATGAAGTATGGTAACATTCCACGATGCATGCGGCGAGTGCATTCCAGCCCCTCCGTCCTGCCTGACAGAGTCCACAGCACAGTAGAATCCTGCCTCCTTCCTCACCTCTCTCTTTGATCCTCTCTCTAGTCCCTGCTCTCCCCGCTTTCTTTCATCCAGCAGCCCATTCATTCTTCCCTCAATCCATTCATCTACTGTTTCTATCCTTCCTTCTTTCTTTCTACCATTCATTCATTTGCCCATCTATTCATCTGTCCATCCATCTATCCATCCATCCATCCATCCATCATCCATCCACTCATCTGCCTACCTAACCATCCATCCATCATCCATCCATCATCCATCCATCCATCCATCCATCCATCCATCCATCCACTCATCTGCCCACCTACCCATCCATCCATCCATCCATCCATCCATCATCCATCCACTCATCTGCCTGCCTAACCATCCATCCATCTACCCATCCATCCATCCATCCATCCATCCATCCATCCATCCATCCATCCATCATCCATCCACTCATCTGCCTGCCTAACCATCCATCCATCTACCCATCCATCCATCCATCCATCCATCCATCCATCCATCCATCCATCCACTCATCTGCCCACCTACCCACCCACCCATCCATCCATCCATCATCCACCCATCCACCTCCCATACAGATAATGAACTAGGGTCTTGCACACAAATATCTTCCTGAGCCTGTAGCCTAACTGAATGAGCCTTGGGCACATCTATAGCGTGTGGATCATATCTGGTGTTGTCATCTGATTGCCATAACCCTCACTGCCATCTTGCCATCAACATACCTGTCACTTGTCTACTCTGCCTGCCCACCTCCCTTTATTCCTATAGAGGGTCAAGTAACTCATCAAGACCCATTTACCTTTTGTGAATATGCTTAAAGACAACCATGGAGGCCGAAGCAGGAGGATCTCTGTGAGTTTGAGGCCAGCCTGGTCTACAGAACCAGTTCCAGGACAGCCAAGACTCTGTTACTCAGAGAAACCCTGTCTCGAAACCCCCCCCCCAAAGATGGTTATTGAGCTGGCAAAGCCTCAAACCAAGCCATTCTACAGTGCCTAGTGCCGGCTTGCTTAGCCAAGGGCATGTCTCTCCTCGCTCTCTTTCTCTTCCGCCCTCCCTCCACCCGGGACAGCACCACGGATAGCTTAAGGTCTTGAGTCTGTGGTTCTCCTTGTTCCTGGCAGATGCCTCTTGCAATGATCTCTGCCAAAGAGTATTCCTGCTAGCCCCCGTGAACACCTGTGGCTTGCGGATGTCAAGCTCTCACAGGTGGACTCCATTGTCCAACTGTGGACGGGGTGGGAGGGTTGGACACAGGGGCTCACGGCGCCGTGTTGAGCAATGGACTCGTGTGCTCGATGAGGGCGAGGTCAGGATTCACACCCAGGACTCCCACTGTGATTCTCCAGTTTCAGTATAAATGACTCTCCTTGGGAGTAAGCAGACAGTCCATTGGAGTTTCCCCCCTGTGAGCTATAACTGCACATATTAAGGCCTCGAGGGAGGCAAACTCTGATTTACAGAGTCAGGGTGAGGGGCAGGACTGGCGGAAAGCAGCTGTACACACCATTCCTTGTCTATGGAAGGGATAGGGGGGCTAGTTGAAGCATGGGGCAGCATAGACATTCGGCTTCTGGACGCCCCTTATCCAGGACTTAGATTCTTTTTGTGTCCACTATCCATTAAGGAATAAACATTTTCTGGACACCTACTAGGCACCAGGCACCCTACTGGAAGCTGGGGATACAGACACCAACATGCCCTCCAGGAGTTCAATGCCAAAGCCACAGTCCACCTTCCCTTCTGCATCTGAGGGGCCGGGGCCCTGGAAAGTATTTATCATCTCATTCAACAATCTCGACTTCTGCTTATGTAAACTTTGCTGAGATTTGAGCAGAAATAGTAAATAACAAAGCTCCCGAGGGCTGCACTAATTTCCCAGACATTTAATCAATACGGAGCTGCCCTGTTCATTGCAGCTGTCAAAAGTATGCAAAATTGCCCATCTGGTCCTCTCAGGTATGGAGCCCAGAGTGGAATCACCAGTTGCTCGGCCAATTACCACACCCCGGTCTCCCTCCCTGCGAGGCCTCTCCATTTGCCAGGGGCTGCTGGCTCCAGGAGAACTCCAAGCAAGAAATATTTGACATGGCATCACCCAGGCTGGGGGCCTGCCATGGTGATGGGTTTGGGGGCCACAGATGAGGAATACAGGTAGAATTTCGGGGGAGCTCAGCCTCCCCCACCTTCGCTGCCCACGGCCACTGTTCCCTGTGCCGCTTCCTTCCTGGGAGGCCCCTCCCTGCGCCTCAGATATTTAGACCTATTAAAAACCATTGGGGGGAAAAATGGTCTCCACAAAAGCTTTGCATAAAAAAGTGATCAACGCGAATTCCTCTGAGGAAATTGCTTCAACAGATGGAAATGGCCCATTTGCAACAAGCGCCGCTGGCTGTGCAGATGGTGATTATGGGATGTATGTAAACACGCAAGCTCCGGCAAGCAGGGAGAGCCGCACCACTGAACTCAGCCGGCACAAGGGCCACCCACCCTGGCGCTGCTGGCCCTGCCCTGGCTGGCCCAGGGCTCCAACGGGGTCCAGGGGCCAGGGCGCAGCTTGGAGTTCCCAGAGCTATTTCGCTTAGTTGCCATTTAATTACAGATCTGTCTGTAGTGTTGCCTGGGAGCAAACGGCACACTCCATAGTCCCAGGGTGACTGAGGCAGAGAGAGGGCTTCCTAGACAGAAGAAGCCAGCGCATCTTTCCTGCCCACCAGGGCTGTGTCGCCTTCTCCTACTCCATCTCCACAGAACTCTGGGAAGTTGCCTCACCATCCTCGTCACTCCTCTACAAGTGGGTAAACTGAGGCTCGGAGAGGTGAGGTGATTTTTTTCCCCAAGACCACAGGCTTAGAAAGTAAGGGAACCGGACTAAAGAGATGGCTCAGCACTCTGCTCTTACAGAGGGTCTGAGTTCAGTTCCCAACACCAAAAGCACTGGGTGACTCACAACCACCTGTAACTCCGGTTCTGGGGAATACAACACCATCTCTGGCTTCTGCCTATACCTGTACCCATGTGTACACACAGAGACATACAGACAGCATTTTGAAAAATAGGATAAGTTTTTTAAAAAATGTAGAGGAGTGAAAGTGTCCGCTAGCTAATGCTGAAGAACAACAGCCCCCAAGCTCCATGGCTTAGGAAAGGTCTTTGCACAGCATTGTGGGAAAGGTGGCTTCTCTCCTCACTTTCTGTGGCTGAAGCAGGTCTGGGGCCACCACAAATGGATGGCATGGGACAGGCAGAGCATCCTGACGGCAGGACTGAAAACACACCACAGGCCATGAGGAGAGAAGCAGGAGGAAGTCTGAGCCAGTTTTGCAAGCTGTCTGCTGCATGAAACGGAAACCTGTAGTTCTTTCACAGTCCCCAGTCCCAACATCCCCTGAGGAAGGGGGGCCCTTCACCACCTTCCTTCAGTCTCCCTGGCACAAATCTCTCAGATGAGTCCCATCCTGACCCTACTGTCTTCCCTTGACATCGGGTGGGCTGTGTTGTAAGCATAGTATTCTGTCAGCCTGAGTTCTGGTCCCACCGCCATCTGAGGTACCCCTGCCTTTGGGTCTCAGGCTGTCACTCACCACACCCTCGCCTCATCAGGGTACCTGTTCCTGAGATGGGAATGTCTTTCAAGTGAATTTCTGATGGTTCATGAGCAGGGGCGGGCCCCTGCACCCAGTGCTACAGTGCATTGGCCCTGCAGCTCCATGCAAGGCCCACACATGTGCACAAGATGTCACGGGTGCCCGTCACAAGAGCACTGGAAGCCTGAGTTCTGGAGGGATCAGGTCTCGGCTTTCAGGCAAGGGCCACCATCCAACGGCTGGGTGGCTTTGGACACACTGCTTCTCTGCCCTCCTAGGGCTAACCTAGGCATGTTCTCTTAGTACCCACTGTGTTTGGGACAGTGAGCAAAGCTGCAGGGATCACTGGTAACCTGGGATTGGATGCTCTGAGCACCCCTTTGCCATGCTGGCTGAGCATTTGCTTCTGTGCTGGCTGTGACCGGTGTCTAAACAGGAAATGGCAGAGCCTCTGCCTGAGCATTGTAGCTATTCCTTCAGGGTCGGAACTGCCTTGTCGACACATCACCTCTTTGGGACTTATGCTGGGCAGGTGGACGTTTCACCACCATCCACGGAGGAAGATACACAGGGCCTCAAAGGGGAAGTGGCTTGTCCAGTCATTCCCAGAGTTGGGGCTGACCTCGTGACCGTGACAGTCCACAGGTCTGGACTGTCCCACCTGCTACCCTGGTTCCAGGTGGACCTAGCTATTGAATGGGGAAATGGAGAGGCTGGGGTGATGTTACGGTTGGGATCCCTGTTTATTGGTGGGCCACCCTCCCTCTCTGAGCCTCGGATTCCTGATGTGCCAAGTGTTTGGAGCCAAGGTCAAGACAGACAAGAAAGCCCGTGTGTGGGTGTCAAGCACTCAGTGGGGACAGCCGTTTGAAAGTTGTCCTCTGACCTCCACATGTGTGCCGTGGCATCCACACCTGCACACATACACCACAATGACAGTGTTAGCAAATAGATGGAAACTGGAAATGGGAAGGCTCATGCAGAAGGGGGCGTGTGAGAGAAGCGAGTACTTCCCGTTATGTGCCTCCCCTCTGGTGGCCACTGCAGAGCTCCGGGGGCCATGGGTGTGTGTCTGGGGTCGGGGAAGCTTCCCAAGCTTGACGGTGACTGGACTCTTACGTTCCCACGAACATAAGCTCTCCAGCGTTGTGCCTCCGGAGTGTCCCACTCTATACGTCTGTGGGCGACACTCAGGGGCCAGGAATTTTTAGCAAAAGGTCTTTAAACTACAGTTTGAGGATCATCGGCACAGGCACCGAAGGGCAGGGTGCATGGAAGCCTTGGGGTGCCTGCACAGAGCTAGTCTGCACTTTTACGGCCACCCAACCGCCCTGTGATCCTTCCCATCAGAGACTCTGCGTGTGCTTTGGTTTCCTCCGGGCCGATCTCATCGCTGGGCAGCCACATTCACTTCCTCAGGTGAGCCCTTCCCAGTATCTCTCCCCCCCCCCCCCCCGCCCCCCGGACCTTGTTGCCACAGCTGGAATAGGACACACGTCTGTACAGCCCGAGAAGTCCAAGTTCATTCAGCTGTGTGTCCAGTGTGGGTCACTGTGGGATAAACAGATATCAGACCAACAAACGCACACACCAGGCATAGTGAATCCCGGATGTTCAAAGACACCTGAGGCTGTGGGTAAGTATCCTCAGAGACACATGGCCCTCTGCCCCTTGACCTCTGCCATTTGACCTCTGCTCCCCGATGCCTTTTCTAAGGGCTGCTGCAGATGGTCAGAGAAAATGGCTGATCTTGAGGAGGGTGATGCATTTGGAAAGCATGATCCCAGGGTAATATACCCCTCTACCCCCACTGTCTGTCCTGGGCATGCTTTTGCATCTGCCAGCTGCAATCTAAGTGCACTGGGTCTCCCAACACTATGTCTTGTGTGCTTTGGGCGAGTGGTCCTTGAATCTTTTTAAGAATTAGTAACTTTGAAACTGAACTTCAGAGAGGCTCAGTAACTTGCCTGAGGCCCCACAGCAAATAATGAGCAGGGTTTAGCAGAATCTATGATGGGAAAAGTCATAGCTCCAGTGCTCTGCTGTGCGTGCGTGCGTGCGTGCGTGCGTGCGTGTGTGTGTGTGTGTGTGTGTGTGTGTGTGTGTGTATGTGTGTGTGTGTTTGTGTGTGTTTGTGTGCAGCTCCTGAGTGTGCCAGGTATTAGCAGAGACCCAGCCACTCCCTCTGGTGACCACCAAGGAAGTGTTGAAAGTGGCCGAATGGTGGTGTGCAGCCAGCAGGAACACTTACTTTTAACCCCTGCTGACTTGTGAAAACTGAAACTCTGATTGTTTTGATGCCTAGAGCTGGAAGCTCACATGGCAGCTGCAGGCAGAGCCGTGAGGGGCCTGTTTCCATCAGTCCCCATGACTCCCCATTGCCCTCCAGGGGTCTCTCTTCCTCCCATCCGTCCAATCTGCATCTACCCACCCTGGGGTGTCTTGGGACCTCCGCCCCCTTGAGCGTCAGAATCATGGCTTCTGTTTCACCTTCCCATTTCCTGAACAAAGAGCATTCACTGCCCTTCCTGGGGAGAAGACCGAGGCTTACTGAGTTGAAGGGACTTAGTGGAGGCCTGACTGACCTGGAGACAGAATGTAGACCCCTTGACCATGTCCGCTGAGATTCAGGGATGGAGGTCCTCAGCCAGGGCCTCCCTGTGTCCATGGCTTACTCAGCATCCTTCTACTTCAGCTGTACAGCAAAGCAGGCAGGATCCGCTGCCCGCTGTCCTCAGCTCCCCCTCATCGATCCCTGGCTTTACGAGGGTGACTGGCCCCACCTTTTAACTGCATTATTACTTCTTTATGGGCTGAGCATTGAGCAGGTCTCCTCCACTGGGCAGCGGGTGCTGGAATTTATATGCGAGCTGAAACATTTATTGGAGTCATATTGATAAAGGTTTATTGTGCAATGGCCTGTGGCTCTTAGAAGAGGTAGGGTCCTCAAGAGGCCGGGAAGAACGCAGGTCAGCGCACTCCAAGGGCAGCTGTTCACGCATGAGAGGAGCTGCTTCTAGCCCTTGCGTCTGTTGCCAAGACGGGAGGGTCTGTTGAGAGAAGAGGACGAGCGTGGGAGAGACCCAGGGAAGGGCTGGGCGATTGCTGCAGTGCCTCAGAGTTCAAGTTCATAGGCAAGTTGGGATTGAACTCCACCCATGGGGTATTGCGCTGTGGGAGCCTAAAGCACAGGAGGCAGAGGGAACATCCGGCTGCCCCACCCCACACCAGCAGTATGCAGGGCTCACACGTCCCCAGTGAAGCTGCCCGCTCCAGCTCTGCTCACCTCAGGGAATAAACGACTCGCCTGCAGGAAGTCAGAGCACCGTGGGCAGACAGTCTCTTTCCTGTATTCTGCTCCACAGCCAGTGCAGTGGGCTGAACTTCCCAGGTGCTTGGAGATCCACAGTGCATCGACAGAGCCTGGATCCCCTGGCCTGGGAGTCTCTTAGCTTTGAATGAATGGTGTCAGGATTCACTGGTCTCACTTATAAGTCCATTACAAGCCCCAAATACCACCACGTGTGCCCATCTGCCCTTTAAGCCTGCTTGCCTGGCCCTGTCTCCCTAGTACGAAACAGACTTGACCATCTGTGTTATCTGTCTCACACCGGAACTCGTGTTCTCCATGGACAGGGATTCTGCTGGCTTCACCTGGAGCAGTAGCCCCAGCACTGAAATCAAAGGAAGAGATGTACGAGGTAGATGCTCACTAAACAGGAGTTTACTGTGCTCCTGGAGGGAACTGGTCAGACCCAGGTTCTAAGGAGGCCTTGGTAGGGCCTGGGGGCTCAGTTCTATCTGAGCTCTGATTTCTACCCTTCAGTGCCTACACAAAAGCAAAGCTCCACCCAAACCTAAGGCAGTGAGATGGGGAAGCCACACAGAGCCCTCCCCAAGTCTAAGACAGGGTGTGGGAGCCACACAGGGCCCTCCTCAAGCCTAACGGGCGGGGGGGCGGGGGGGAGCCACCCAGGGCCCTGCCCAAGTCTAAGACAGGGTGTGGGAGCCACACAGGGCCCTCCTCAAGCCTAACGGGCGGGGGGGGGGGGGGGGGGAGCCACCCAGGGCCCTGCCCAAGTCTAAGGTGTGGTGGGGAACCACGCAGGCCCTGCCCTCTCCAAATCTAAGGCAGGGAGCCACACAGGGCTCTCCTCAAGCCTAAGGGGGAAGCCACACAGAGCCCTCCCCAAGTCTAAGACAGGGTGTAGGAGCCACACAGGGCCCTCCTCAAGCCTAACGGGGGGGGGGGGGGAGCCACCCAGGGCCCTGCCCTCTCCAAATCTAAGGCGGGGAGCCACACAGGGCCCTCCTCAAGCCTAAGGGGGAAGCCACACAGGACCCTCTCCAAGTCTAAGGTGGGGGGTGGGGGAGCCACACAGGGCCCTGCCCAAGTCTAAGAGGGGGAGCCACACAGGGCCCTACCCTCTCCAAATCTAAAGTGGGGAGCCACACAGGGCCCTCCCCAAGCCTATGGCAGGGAGGAAGCCATCGCTGTACTCCTGCTGAGTTAATAATGTCAGTGCTAAGGAGTCAGCCCTAGGAGGGGATCTGGAGGAGGAATAGCGTGGGGTTAATTTAAATGTATCTCCAGTCTCAAAGCCAGCACCAGCACTTAGCAGGAAGCAGGAACCTGCTTAGCATACTAAATGGTGTTGGCTGTGCAGCCTCTTTCTTTACAGAGGACCTGGGGCGGCTGTCTCTTTAATTCTGAGACAATAGTGGTGCAGAGACAGAGGTGGGTGTCACATTAATTGGTGGCAACAGATTAGAGAGAGTCACCAGGTTTTGGATCTGAGCTGTGACCAGTAGGCACTCCTTTTGACTGTAGATGCACAGTGGCACACAGTCGGATGTGCAACCACAGACTCGCTCCCAGATTTGAGGATGAGGACTCCAGGGCTGAGCCCTGTATTGTGATAGCCACATTGCCAACTTTGGAACAGAGAGCTTGGGGCCATATCCCACCTTGACCACTTGCAAGCTGTGTATGTTAATATTACAATCCCGCCCTTTGGCACCATCCTAGGCCTTGATGTAAAAGCCTATTCTTCAGGGAAAACTCCACCCATTCCTTCTCTCTCTTCCACTTTCCTCCCACAAGGTGCACACCTCTCGAACCCCTAACCCCACCTCTCCATCTCTCTCTTTCCTTCCTTCTCCCCCCGCCAAATTAAAAATCTTCACTGAGCGCTGTCTGCATGGGGTCTCTGTCTCTCACCTTGGCTCTACCCACTGACACATGTAATATCGTAGCATTGGCGCCCAATGTGGGGCTCAAACCCATGACCCTGAGATTAAGAGTCTCCTGCTCTACGGGATCAGACTATCAACAGTATGTCCTTGTGCTGTGGGATGGTCTGTATGGCAAATGTGTTGCTCTGATTGGTCAATAAATAAAACACTGACTGGCCAGTGGCTAGGCAGGAAGTATAGGCGGGACTAACAGAGAGGAGAAAAGAAAGAACAGGAAGGCAGGAGTCACTGCCAGCCGCCGCCAGGACAAGCAGCATGTGAAGATGCTAGTAAGCCACAAGCCACATGGCAAGGTATAGATTTATGGAAATGGATTAATTTAAGCTATAAGAATAGTTAGCAAGAAGCCTGCCACGGCCATACAGTTTGTAAGCAATATAAGTCTCTGTGTTTACTTGGTTGGGTCTGAGCAGCTGTGGGACTGGCAGGTGACAAAGATTTGTCCTGACTGTGGGCAAGGCAGGAAAACTCTAGCTACATCCTTGGGCGATCTTTGACGTGGCCTGACTCTCAGTGTTCTCCAGAGGCTGATACTGAAGGGGTAGGGGGCGAGGCGAGGCTGGCTGCCACAAACCTGAGCCGGGAGCCTCATGTGGAGACGCGGTTAGCATTCGTAGGACCTCCCCACCCCACCCCACCCAGCAGCCTCTGAGTGAGTGGTTGTTTTGTGAATAGACACAGGTCAGACACTTCCAGGATGGACGGTATGCTCAATAAAAGGGAAGACAGAGAAGGGAGCCTCCGGGAGTAGGAATGACTGATACGCAATCGTGAAGAGCTGAGTTTGGATCCCAACACCTATGTTTAAAAAAAAAAAAAAAGCCGGTGGCCCTATGTATGACCTTTAACCTCAGCAGTTTGGGAGAGCAGAGAGAAGGATGGCTGGGACTTGATGGCTGGCCAAGCTACTTCAAGGTCAGTGTGCCTCAAAGGAAGGAGAAGTATAGAGGCGGGCATGCCCGGCATCCTCCCCTGGCCTCTGTGTGTATCCCACACATGTGTGCACACACAGAGAAAGACGGGACAACAGGGTGGCCTTGTCACGTGACAAGTGCCGGGGTTCCCTAAGATTGAAGACTCATAATGTGTCAGGCTTTCAGGGGCATTGCCTTTCAAGGCTGAGCATCACGGGACTGAGAAGGAAGCAGTTGCTATTTAGCCCAGGCTGGTGGCCCTCTAGAGGTCCATGTCCCCTCTGGGTGATGTCACCCAGATGTGGTCAGTCACCTGCCTGTGGTAAGCCAAACACCGTGATTACTCCGAGGGAGGAGGCAGCAGTCAGAAAAGTGCTTACACATCGACGGCACCGGCTGCCTGCGCATACAGGTTCTAGGCGGACTTCTGCAGGTTCTTGTCATGTGGATGAGTGTGGCAGACACACGTGTGGCGGTAGGCACACAGGACCTTGAAGTGCCAAGGAGGCGGTGGCTGAGTCGACCTCACTCACTGCCAGTTTCCCAGCACCTGGTTGGCGGAGTGATCAATACATTTGCGGAGCGAGTGAAAATGTGTGCTCACGTGTGGACGTTAGAAGTTGTCTGTTTCTCACTTGACAGTATGTTGTCTGAGATTTCCCATGAAGGGAACACGGGCAGAAGGTTCTCAGCACCACGACATGCCCACTTGTCTTTTCTAGTTATTTAGGAACTTTTATTGACAAGCCGCACACACTGGGGAAAATGTGCAAGTGGGAGCGTGCGTCTTGAAGAATGAGCTTCAGAAACTCAGCCTGAGATCTCTCCGTGATCCAGAATCAGGTCGCTGTGTCCTCCGTGGCTGACCACGACTCTCTGTCTCGAGTTTCTGTGACTGTGGCCTGCCACGGATGCTCCCTTGTCTTCTCATGACACCACCGTGGGCATCACCCACACTCCTCAGGGAGGTCTCGGTTGTTTATTTCCATGTCTGCACAGTGGGCATGGCATGTTTATTCTGAAAGGGGCCAAATAAGAAAGCCCTCTGGACTTTATGGATCTTCTGTCTGCTGTGACCACAGCGCTGTGCTGTCATTCAAAGGCCACCTCCGATGACGGATTGACAGCTAAGTCTCAGTAGAGCGTTCCTTATGAAACAGGAAGTGGCTGGACCTGGCATCCTGTCACATGGAAGACTTTCAGGAATACCCGGACACCTGGGTAGTCCGTAGTTTTAGGCATCGGACTGTCCTGCTGTGGACGTTCCTAGGAGTATCCTCTGATGCAGGTCTGAGCCTGAGTGTGTTGGTGTGTACCTCACACGGACGGCCACAAGCACGGGTTCAGAACGTGCTGCAGGAGTGCTCACTCTAGCTGTGAGGTGGTGACTAAGTGAGCTGTCATGACTGCAAGCTAGGCAGTTCTCTCCTTCTCTTCCCCCTCTTCCTCTCCCCTCCTCCCCTCCTCTCCCCTTCCCTCTCCTCTCTCCTCCCCTCCCCTTCCCTCTCCCCTCCCCTCCCTCCTCTCCCCTTCCCTCTCCTCTCCCCTTTTCTCTTCTCCCCTCCCCTCTCCTCCCCTTCCCTCTCCCCTCCCCTTTTCTCTTCTCTTCTCCCCTCCCCTCTCCTCCCTCTCCTCCCCTTCCCTCCTCTCCCCTCTCCTCCCCTCTCCTTTCTTCTCCTCTGCCCTCCCCTCTCCTCCCCTCCTCTCCTCTTCTCTCTGCTCTTTCTTTCC
Source organism: Peromyscus maniculatus bairdii (assembly GCF_049852395.1). Lineage (NCBI taxonomy): Eukaryota > Metazoa > Chordata > Mammalia > Rodentia > Cricetidae > Peromyscus > Peromyscus maniculatus. Next base: position 2,065,449 of record NC_134874.1, on the reverse strand, counting down.
CATGGTCCTGAGGACTGAATCTAGCCACAACCTCACTGTGGGGTGCAGGGAGGCAGCCACCTGCTCCCCGGAGCAGTGCTGGTCCACACTGCTGTGATGTCAGGACATACAGCAGAGGGCTGCTCCTTGGGCAGAGGTTTCATGAGCTGAACTGGATTCACCCACAGCTTCCCATATGAGAGCCTACACCCCCCAATAAGCAGTAGGGCTTCCCTAGACCCCTGGCCTTCATGGGGGCTGCTCAGAGAGACCACTCTGTCCCCAAAGCCAGATGACTGCACCATAGCCCAGGACTCCTTAAGACTCTCCCCCGGGAAGATTCTACTCCAAACTTTTAAGCCTTTCAGCCCGAGCAACTGGCCTGGCACTTTATGCTCCAAAACAGCAGTCTAAATTAATATACTTTTGTGATGACCCTTAGCACACCTGTGTGAAGACCCTTAGCACACCTGTGTCACAGTATCCCTTAGCACACCTGTGTGATGACCCTTAGCACACCTGAGTGATGACCCTTAGCACATCTGTGTGATGACCCTTAACACACCTTAGCACATCTGTGTGATGACCCTTAGCACACCTGTGTGATGACCCTTAGCACACCTGTGTGATGACCCTTAGCACACCTGTGTGATGACCCTTAACACACCTGAGTGATGACCCTTAGCACATCTGTGTGATGACCCTTAACACACCTGTGTGATGACCCTTAGCACACCTGTGTCAGAGTATCCCTAGCACACCTGTGTGATGGCCCTTAGCACACCTGTGTGATGACCCTTAGCACACCTGTGTGATGACCCCTAGCATACCCATGTGATGACCCTTAACACACCTGTGTGATGACCCTTAGCACACCTGTGTGAAGACCCTTAGCACACCTGTGTCACAGTATCCCTTAGCACACCTGTGTGATGGCCCTTAGCACACCTGTGTGATAGCCCTTAGCACACCTGTGTAATAGCCCTTAGCACACCTGTGTGATGACCCTTAGCACACCTGAGTGATGACCCTTAGCACACCTGTGTGATGGCCCTTAGCACACCTGTGTCACAGTATCCCTAGCACACCTGTGTGATGGCCCTTAGCACACCTGTGTCACAGTATCCCTAGCACACCTGTGAGCTAACAAGTACCTCACTGTTGAGGGCTGGCACTGAGCAACCCTGAAGGCCCCATCCAACCCACCATGAGCATCAGTTCCCTGAAAACAAAAGACATTGGTTTGAGGGAATTAAAGGGACAGGATCCATTATTAACCACCAGACATAAAGCCTGGTGACCACACAGGTCGCCAGTTCTGTCCCATTCTGACGATGGGTTTATTAAGCCTGTCTGGCACTCAGCAAGGGCCGCATCGTGCTTTTACCTGGGAAGTAGGACAGGTGGGCTCTGAAGAGATGGTTCATGAATTAACTTGATTTAAAGATGTCAAGTAGCTCAATTAGCTTTCCATCCTAGTGTGGGGAGACTAAGGCAGGAGGATTGCAGTTTAAGGACAGCCTGGGCTATATCATGACACTCTGACTTGAGAGGGAGAGAGAGAGAGAGAGAGACAGAGACAGAGACAGAGACAGAGAGAGACAGAGACACAGAGAGAGAGACAGAGACACATAGAGACAGAAATATCAACAACAACAAAAAAGACCACAAAATTTCAAAAAACCTGTGCTCACAGATGTCCTTGGCAAAGACACCAAGCATGAGTCCAAGCACTGGAAAAAAACCTCACTGGTGGCCAGAGTCGTCAGGCCTCACCATACCTTTCCAAGGTCTCAGAGTCACATGCAGGCCTGCAGCTGCGGAAGAGTGGAAATGACATCCTGTGGTTTCCAGGATACCAAATGACCCCATGTAAAGATCCTGAACCCAAGAACATAGACCTGCTTTGCAGGACCAGTGATGATGTGGCTTCCCAACAATGCAGCCTGTGAGAAGCCAGTTACAGGAAGGGACTGGAGAGAATGCCTATGCCCGAGCGCCAGTCTCCAACCTGAACTTGGTGAAGTGCCACTCCGAGCATCCATCCGATGAACACAGCATTCCCCAGAGCCTCTAGCAGTGGGCTGCAGGCAAGTTGCTGGGAGAGAGAGGCATGATGCCTGGGCAAAAAGCAATGCCACGAAACTACCCAGAAACACAAGTCCGTCACTGTTCCTGCCATCCGCACAGAAATGCAAAGCTGCTCGCTCCCCACCAGCCTGCAGGCTTCTCCTGAGAGCCAGCTAACTGACTGTCCCCAGCCCTGGATCCATGAGCAGCCTGGGACCCTGGTCTTAGGTAACGAGCAGCCGGGCAGGATGAGGCTGGCGTGGAAATCCATCAGGGTCTCACGCCTGCCAGTGTCTACAGCTTAATAACAGCTCCCCGCTCCCGCTGCATTAGGGTTCAAGAGGCACACCAGCCCCTTCAGCAGCATTATGCAAATGGGACCCACTCCGTTCTGCAGGCATATAGAATATGTAAATTTATGGTGGTGGCGGGGGCTGCTTAAGACAGAAGATTTCTCAATGATGAAATTAGATTTTCTGGAGAGAGGTTTCCCAGGACCTATCTCTATGCTTCTTCCTCATGCTGGGCCAAACCCGCCAAACCACTGCTCTGGGAAATAATTAACCGAATTACAGGTTCAAACCCACTTTGAAAAAAAAAGCGAGAAGAAACAGACCAGGTTTCACGCGAGGCTGGAGCAAATGTGAGCTGATTCACACACGGTGTGTAAACAGCAGAGGAGGCAGGGAGGGGAGGGGAGGGGGCAGCTCTGTTAGCACAGTGGAGAGGGCTCGGATGTAGCCATGGCCTTCACATGCTGGGACCCGTGGGGCCTGCAGACAGGGGATGGGAAGAGGCAGAGCTCTGTGTCCCGTGCCTGAGAGGAAATCTTCCTGTCACTTACAGGTGCCTCATCATGGCTGGAATACCAGAATAGCTTGTTCAGAAGGAGGCTTAAGAGGGAGGCTGGCGGGGAGATTGGGGAAACTGAGGCCCAAAGAGGCCAATTGCTCACCAAAGTTTCACGGTGGAGTCAGGCCAGGTGAAGCCACGCTGTCACTTTTAGCCCCTCTGCGGCCTTCAGCCTTGTCGATATCCCTGGTAGCTTGGCACCAGAGTCAGCCCCGACAGGACCCCAGCTTTCTCCTCCTGATCACGGGAGCTCTGTCCTCTGGGGTCGGGACATCTCGGAGAATTCACACTCAGCCGCTCAGCTCGGAGCCTAGGCACAGTGAGGGCTTTGCTGGTAGATGAGTCGTAGGACCTGCAAAGAGCAGTGGGTGTGTGGGGTGAGCTTCCGGTCCACATCCGCGCCCCAAATTCAAGTCCCAAGCCCTAAGTTCACCTGCAGTGAGACCTGGAGACACTCAACCAGCCTCTCTGAGCTGATTCTCTGCGAATTGATTAACAATGCATGAAATAAACGATCGTATGAAATAAACAAAAGGAGCGGGGTGGCCGGAGCTTACAGAAGCACCACGGTCAGATGCTGGCATCCTTGGAGCCGAGTCATCCATCTCTTTCTCCTCATTCTCTGGGTGGCAACATTCCTCCTCTCCTAGGTCCTCACCCATCATCCTGCATTCCTTGCATCCCACCTTTCTAAAACTTCCAAATGGAAACTCTGTGCTGCCCTGCTCAAACTTCCCCCTAATTCCCTGCCAGGATCCAGTTTAACCCTCTCTGGTTGCCATGCCAACTCCTTCCTGCTTGGACCACTTGAGAGCCCCTCCCCCCCTCATCTGCCCCTCTGTCTTCCATTCTAACTTCCAATGATACATGGAGAGAATTGAGTATTTCCGCCTCCTTGCCTGCCCAAGTACCAACCTCCCTACATCCAAAACTCTCCGACCTTCGGTGCTCAGCCACAATGCCCTGTGCCCTGGGAGCCTCCCTCCCTTACTTCTGTCTGTCTCCAAGTCCAGTTGAGACAAGAGACTCCATCTGAGTTGCCCGCCAGTGTCTCACCCATCAGTTGTGTGGTGGTGGTAGCCACCAGTCCCCCCCACTGGTCGGTTGAGAAATGACGTGTACAGTCCCACCCATCAATTTTGGAGGACAATGTCCAGTTCCTGGGCTTGGCTTGCTTTCTGTGAGTCAGGGGACAGATGCCCCTTGTGTACGCTGATTTGCCTGTTGTCATGGTTAGTCCTGGCTCTCTGCTTGATGGGACTTAGAATCACCACAGAAATAAATCTCCAGATGTGTCTGTGGTGGTATTGTGTTCCCCAAAATATTGTGTACCCTAATAAACTTACCTGGGGTCAGAGAACAGAAAGGCCACTAGATACTTAGGATAGGCAGTGGTAGCACACGCCTTTAATCCTAGCATTCCAGAGGCAGAAATCCATGTGTTCAAGGATACAGCCAAGCATGGTGACTCATGCCTTTAATCCCAGAAAGCAAGCCTTTAATCCCAGGGAGTGGTGGTAGAAAGCAGAAAGGTATATAAGGCGTGAGGACCAGAAATTAGAAGCATTTGGCTGGTTGAGCTTTTGATGGTTAAGCTTTCAGGTTTTGAGCAGCACAGTTCAGCTGAGAGCCATTGGGATATGAGGACACAGAGGCTTCCAGTCTGAGGAAACAGGATCAGCTGAGAAGTTGGCCAGGTGAGGTAGCTGTGGCTTGTTCTGTCTCTCTGTTCTTCCAGTGTTCAACCCAATACCTGTCACAGGTTTGATTTTATTCATGCTACATGTGTCAGATAGAAATCTCAATAAGGTCTGGTGAGGTAGGAAGATACTCAAAATGTGGCACCATCCCATGGCTGGGGGCTTGTAGTGAATAAAAAAGAGACAGCGGGCTGAGCACCAGCATTTAGCTCTCTCTGCTTCCTGACCTCAGGCACAGTGTGACCAGAGGCCTCATGCTCCTGTCACCATACCTTCCCCACCATGATGGACTGTGAACCCTCAAGCTGTGAGCCAAAATATGTTCTTCCTCCCTTAAGTTGCTTCTGCCTGGCATTTCGCCACAGCAACAGGAGAGGAAACAACATCTGTGTAGTTACAACACTCAGACCCCGTGACTGGAACATGTTCAGTCTTGAAATCGGTGACTCTGAAATCCTGGCCTGTGGCTATCAGCCACTGTCAAAAACACCTGGCTCACGAGTGTTTCCTGAATGAGTAAAACGAAGGACTTTTGTGGTTAGCTGTATCAGTCAGGTGTTGCTTCGTAAGAACCAACCAGGAAACCTCAGTGGCATACAACAGGAAACCTTGCTTTCCCATCCCACTGTATTCAAAGTCAAGGTGCAGGACACACCTGAGCATTGGCTGTCTGCCAAGTGGAGGAAGGCTCAGAGGCCCAGGCCCTTCAACAGTCTACCCTTCACAGAGGCACTGGCACAGCCAAATTTCCCCTATGTTTGTGTAGACAGATTGGCCCCTTGGGGGGTCATGCAGTGGTCCTCAACACCCTAGGATGCCTTGCCCTCTCTGTATTTTAGATCCCACTCCACCCTGTCCCTGAATCACCTACTTGGCAATTCTTTTTTTTTTCTTTCTTTCTTTTTCTTTTTCTTTTCTTTTCTTTTCTTTTTTTTTTTTTTTTTTTTTTTTTGGTTTTTCAAGACAGGGTTTCTCTGTGTAGCTTTGTGCCTTTTCCTGGAACTCACTTGGTAGCCCAGGCTGGCCTCGAACTCAAGACCCTGCTGCCTCTGCCTCCTTCAGCAAATCCTACCAGTGCGCGCCACCACAACCGGCAGGCAATTCTTAATAACTTTCTCAAGTCCTCTGTCTTAGTTACTTTTCTGTTGCTGTGATAAAACACCACGATGAAGGCAACTTAGGGAAGGGAGGGTTTATAGGGGCAGCGGGCTGCTGGCTGGAGCAATGGAGAGCTCACATTTTGAACGGCAAGCAGGAAGCAGAGAGAGAGCGAACTAGAAACAGCATGAGTCTTCAAACTCTCAAAGTCCCCCTCAGTGACATACTTTCCCCAGCAAGGCCACCCCCCCCCCACCCCCCAGACCTCCCCTAACGGCACCACAACTAGGAATCAAGTGTGCAAATTCCTGAGACCACGGGGGACATCTCAGACAAACGACTTTCACCGAAGTGTGTCTGTATCTCAGCCGGCAGGTGTTGACAGGCAGGGCCATGTCACAGGTGTGCCCCAGCCAGCACAGATGAGCAGGCCACCACCTGCCTGTCCTTGGTCCAGTCCATGACACAGAAGCATGGTGTCACTGGTGGTTACCCCACGTGCAGCCACTTCCAGCACGGCTACGGCGGCTGTGAAATCCGGCAGCTGCACAGGCAGCCCGCACCTTCCTGCTGTGGTCCTACCCCGCCCCCGCCTCCGCTCCTTGCCAGTTTGTACCTGCTCTTATTAATGTACCAGAGGCAAAGAGAAAAAATGCACTGGTTATTTCCCCTTAGTGGCTGTTAGACTCCCTTCTTGCCTTCTTTCTAAGCACGTGTGGTGATACCCAGGTGTTCATGGTGCACCCCGCCTCCAACACACACACACACACACACACACACACACACACACACACACACTGGTCGAGATAAATTGAGTGCCAAGACAATGAAAAAGAAACCCTAAGACTTGGAACATTTCAGCGAAAAAGAATCTGAGTGTCACAGTCACGAGGTGTTCACAGAGCCCCAGGGTTTCTCAAAATAGCGGCATCAAGAATCCTGGGGTGAAGAGGAGGCAAGTGAAGAGGAGGCAATCCTGGAAGGAAGGGGCCGGTGTCCTGCAAAGTGTAGGCAGCTCTGAGCAGCAGGCTGGCTCTTCCCAGAAGTCCTGGGAGATGACCCAGGGGACCTGTCACATTTAGACTTCACTGTTACTTTCTTTTCTTTGCAAATAAATTTGATATTTCTATCTCCATTTGAATTTGTGGGAGGAAAAGGAAGTGCTGTTGTGGACCTGTGTGAGCACTCTTGTGATTACAGGTTGCATCCAGGCTACAGGGAACATGTGGCAGTCAGAGGACAACCTTGGATATTGGTTCTCACCTCCCACCTTGTCTGAGGCAGGGGCTTGTTGTAACCACATATAGATGATTTTCTAAATGGTCTTATTAAATAAGAAACAGAGCCAAAGTAAGAGTTAAAAGTCCAGAGATGGAGCAGCAGCCAAGAGCTAAGACCACCCTATCTTACCACTCACTGCCATCCTTCCCCTGAGAGAGAGACCTTCCTGTGTCCTGTCTTTTTAATTGCCTTTCTGTTCTGCCTTCTCATTGGTTCTAAACCCAACCACATGACTTCCTCGTCACTGCCTGTCTATACAGACCTCCTGGTCTCTATGGTTCGTACTGAGACTAAAGGTTCGGGACACCTCTTGGCTGTGTCCTTGAACACAGGGAGATTCTGCCTGCCATGTGATGGGATTAAGGGTGTGTGCCACTACCGCTGGACTTCTGCTAAATGGCTTGCTCTTAGCTCTGATCCCCAGGCAACTTTATATATTAACATACAAATAAAATCACATTTCAGCACAAATAAAATATCACCATAACTGCATATGCCAGGCTTGCTGGCCCTAGAGTTGCTGGGATTCTCCTGTCCCCACCCTCCACCTCTAGGTAGAACTTTGAGATTATAAACTCACACTACTGGGTATGGATTTAAATGTGCTGCCTATGAGCCAATTCCCAGCCTGTTGTTTTTAAAACTGAAATAATTCCCGTCTTCACAGAGATAGACACAGTCTCAGAGAGTCTTCGATGTACCCACAAGGGGAGTGGGAGATTGTGGAGGCTCAAGTCCTTGTCTCCGGACTCTACCTTTGGGGGACTGAGCATCTTTGCTGACATGGTCAACAGAAGACGGTCTTCCTTTGATGTGCTGACATGATGGCAGGAATGCCTGTTCCTCCCGAGAAGGACTCCAGCATTTCACAGCGGCCCATGTACGCTGGGTACCAACCACAGGGCTTAAGATGTGCACCATCAAACCCACACACACTACAGGTAGAAACGAGGGTCTTGCACGAGATTGGGAAACCGAGATTTAGCTGCTTCGGTGACTTCTCTAAAGACCATGGCCAGGACACGGTAGAAGCTGCGTTGGCCTTATGTTAAGGTTTCTCGTGAATTTTAAGGGCTGGCTCAAATGACGCAGGATGGCAGGAATCTGGCTACAGAGAGGGGTGCTGAGCCTGGTCCTTGCCCGTGCCGAAGGCCTTCCATACAGGATTGCCAAATCTGATTGGGCTGGGTGTGCAGTACAGAAGAGCCCCTGGGCAGTGAGTGATATACCTGCAGTCTCTGGCATGTGCTTGCATCCACCTGGAGGACCGGAAGACCCTCTCCAGCAACTCTGCTGGGAGCGGCCACCGTGTCCAAAGCTCGCAAAGGTGTCCTGTGCAAGCTGTTCTCCTGTTTGTGTACACACCGGCGTCGAGGATGCTTTCTTAGCAGGCTATCAGAGGCAAGGAAATTGCTTCTTGTTCCATCAGAGGCAGAATTCAAATTTAAACCCCAGCATCGCCAAGCCTAAGATGGGAAGACACTGCACCTATACCTTCCCGTGGCCTCCAGACACTAAGGGGCTGTTTCACAAGATTCGAAGGAGGGAGTCTTGGGGTTCAAGGAATGGAGGGGTCCTGGGGGAGATGGTCTCTGTCGTGGGAGCAGGAATCAAGTGAGGTTATGAGGCATCCACCTAGCAGCCTAGCTCCCACTTGGCAATGCTTCCTGTAAGCTTCCCCTTATGGGGTGCTCAAGACCCCCAGACTGGGGGGAGACATTGGACTCCTCTCCTCTGCCGTCTCCCCTCACCCTGGAGAGGATACCCTGGAGATGATAACTACACAAAGCCACCAGCCTAGCAGTCTCCCAGAGCTGATTCCTCAACCTGGGCACCCCGAGGTAGCTGGGGAGACTGCAAAACCAGGAGCAGACAGCACATACTTTGCTGTTTATATACGACCAGGAAACAAGGAAGGGCTGGAGAGATGGCCCAGTGGGTAAGGTGGCTGGCTGCCCAAGCCTTGCCACCCGTGTTTGACCCCTGAGACCCACACGGTGGAAACTGACTCCTACAAGTTGTCCTGTGACCTCCTCCACCACGCACACACACAAATAAATAAATCAAAATGTAATAAGAGCTGATCTAGTCCACCCCCAGAGTGAAGGTAGATGGTACCTTTTTAGGAATTGAGCATCTGAGTGTCATGTTCAGGTTCAGGGCACCAGAGAGGCCTCAGGTGCCAACTGCAGACTGGGCATAGCCCAACAGGAAGTGCCCCAGCTCCCTCAGGCCCTAGCTGGCAGTCTTTGTTCTTTGTCAACGAGAGTCTCCTCTTGTACAGACTACGCCCCTAGCTCGGCATTTGCATGCAGCCCACCCTCGCATGCAGACAAGGCCGGGCTGGCTGGGAGAACACGGAATGCCAAATGGCATTTGCATCTTTCCGGGGAGGCGCGTCTCCATCCCAAGTCTGTCTCTGCCAAAAGCACCATACGCGCCAGACGCACATACATTCCGTGTGAATCTCCTTAATCTCCCTCCCAGCTGTCCCTTTCCAGGGCCCCTGCCACAGCACCTTCAAGACACTTGTCTCCAGGCTGGCAGGACAGCCTGACTTCCTCGCCCCCCGAGAAAGCAGGGAGAGCGGCCGATGGTCTCTACACGGTCCCTGCCCCGTGTAAGACACGGTAATGAAGTATGGCTCTCCCACAGCCCTGGCCTGGAAGCACTCCCAGCTCCCCTGCAGAGGCAAGATGGACGAAGCTTCAGGTTTAATGCATGGCAGGCTGGGGGCTGAGCTGTGGAACCCTGGCTCCACCCTGGAGACTCATGCTGGCAAACCCATCCGAGATTGGCCTCTCTTGTCCCCACGGAGCTGACAGAGTCCTCTCTTCTCTGGAGGCACCAAAGGGGCGGTGGCCTTCGACCAGGCCATTTTCCACCTGTGTGAACCTGCGGGGAAATCACGGAGGTTTTCCGAGCCCGGGTGCATGCTGGGGAGGTGGCTTGCAGGAGCAGCTAGCTGAAGAGTGGAGCGGTGAGGATTAGAAAGATACCATACTTGGCAGTTTCCCCACCCGGTACATTTTGTGCCGTTTAAATGCTAAGTGGTGACCGACTATGTTTGTGTTTCTGACACTAAAGCCTCTTTCAGCTGGGGCCCTGACTGAGGCCACCATTAATGCCACCACCACCATGTTGCCTCACCACCCCCCCACCCCCCCACCCCCAGTTTCTTATCTCCCCTAACAATGTCCCCGGATAGGTCTGCCTGCCTCTCTGCCCTCTGCCCTCTCTGCATGCCCAGAGTAGTGAGGTCTGGGGACTGACTCCTGCCTGTGACACCCTCCTCAGGATATGACCTAGAGTTCAGTGTGTCCTCTGGTGATTCCCTGTGTGCCACCTGAGATGAAGATGGAGCTAGACACTTTCCTGAACCCAGGCTGGCCTCAAACTCTCCATCCCCCTGCCTCAGCCTCAAGAGTGCAGACTGGGATTACAGACATGGGCCAGCACAGCTTTCCCCCTTTTCCTGTCAAGCCAGAACTCCATCCCCAGGGGCTTGAACTTCTGGTGATATTGTGTTCCCCCAAATATTGTGCACCCTAATAAACTTATCTGGGGTCAGAGAACAGAACAGCCACTAGATATAGAGGCCAGAAAATGGTGGCTCTCATGCCTTTAATCCTAGCAGAGGCAGAGATCCGCCTGGATCTCTGTGAGTTCAAGGCCACACTGGAAACAGCCAGGCGTGGTAACAAGAGCCTTTAATTCCAGGAAGTGAGGGCAGAAAGCAGAAAGAAAGGTATATAAAGTGTGAGGACCAGGAACTAGAGCTGGTTAAGCTTTCAGGCTTTCTAGAAGCAGTTCAGCTGGGATCCATTCGGATGAGGACTCAGAGGCCTCCAGTCTGAGGAAACAGGATCGGCTGAGGAACTGACGAGGTGAGGTGGCTGTGGCCAGTTCTGCTTCTCTGATCTTCCAGCATTCACCCCAATACCTGGCTTCAGGTTTGACTTTATTAATAAGACCTTTTAAGATTCGTGCAACATGAACTAGTGGGTTAAACCACCTGCAGACAGAATATACAGGAAAACTTTGACATTGAGAGGAAGACACTTTCCCTCCCCACCCCACCCCTGTTACCCCCATTACCCCAGCTGAGTACTACAGCAGGACACCTACGGCCCATCGCATTTCTGAGGCCGTGGAATGATGAGCTATCTAAGACCAGGCAGGGCATGCTCAAGGTGCGCAAGGGTCCTCTGCAAACGCTGGGCAGTTTTCTAGCAGGAATTTGAACATCACTTGACTTGGTACCCGGGGAGACCTGAAATGAATCCCCAGGGACTGAGAGAGGAGACCACCCTTTCCATGTCTCTTCCTCTGAGGTAAGGAGCCTCGCAGTCCAGAAGGATGGTAGAACAAGCCACTGGTGCCAAGTGCCAGGGCACTGGACAGGAATAAAAGCAACCAGGAGAAAGCAGGCTTGAGGGGGTGGAGAGCTGGTCTGTGTTTTATCTCCAGCAGGTACGTGGGAAGAGTTGATGGAGCAACATCCCATTTCTAGACGAGGAAGCCATTCCATGCTGTTTCCTTTGTTTTTGAGCACTCTGTTCATTCTGTGCCTGTGTGTGAGCTCTGTCCAAATGCCCGAAAAGAGAAGACTTTAGTGCAGGAACCTGGAGGTAGGAGCTGATGCAGAGGCCATGGAAGGGTGCTGCTTACTGGCTTGCTCCTCATGGCTTGCTCAGTATGCTTTCTAATGGAACCCAGGATCACCCTTCCAGGGCTAAGCCCTTCCCCATCAATCACTAATTAAGAAAATGTCCTACAGGCTTTGCCTACAACTTGATCTTATAGAGGCATTTTCTCAATTGGTACCACAATCATAGGATATTGTCACAGATCTGACGATGTGTTTTGGGGAGGATTGTGGAAGGACCTTGGAAAATTGGGTTGGAAAAGCCATTGAGTGTTCAAAGCTTGGTGAGTTATTCTGCAGGAGCTTGGGAGATAAGAATGTTGGGTGAGACGCAGATGATGGTGGCCTGAATTATGAAGTTCAGAGCGAAGTTTAAAGACTCTGTTGGGGCCATTTTCTATTTTTCAATTCTGCTTCTGGTTAACTGGGGCTAAAGAATCAGCTGTGATGAACAAGAGACCAGCATCATTGTGGTGAAGCTTTTGCTGTGCTGGGACAACTGATGCTGGTCAGCTGAAGCTGATAAATTAGCAGTGATTTGAGACCAGCATCGCTGAGTATTGGGAAGCGTTTCCCAAGGGTCGGCGGCACACAGAAGCTGTGTTCCAGAGATGGCCAAGGTTGTACCTCATGCCAGCAGTTAAACTTGGTGATATGTAAGAGTCACCCAGGTGGTATTAGTTTTAGAGGCATGACGGGGTCATGAAAGGCAGCTAAGGTTGGCACTGTGAGAGTCCAGGAGAGGTCATTGCTGAAGGTGAATCCTCACTGGCCGTTGAAGGCTCAGGACTGAAAGAGTCTTGTGGAAAAGTTGAGGCTTGGCCCCCTGAAGAGAACCCAGGAGAGGATATTGATGAAAGTGCAGCCCAGTTGCGGCAGAGACCCCAGCATTTTGGAGACGCCAGAACCGTGGGACGACCACCAAAGACAGCAGCCATGGAGCCAGCCTGAGCCTATGAAACAAGCTGTGCGTGCTGCAGAGGGTGGAGTCAGAGAGGAGACCCAAGCCCCTTGGAGGAGTCGAAAGATGGTGAGTGAACCCCAGACAGTCAGCTTTGCACTGTTGGAGTTGGGTTTTGCTTTGTTCAGATAGTGACGGTGCCTCTGTGCTCCCCTCTTAGAATAAGAAAGCATTAATTAATTATTATTATTAGTTTTTATTTTACAGAAGCCCACAGTTGAGAGACCTTGAATTTTAAAGGGGCTTTGGATTTTAAGAAAGATTTTTGAATATTTCAAAAAAGACTTTAGACTTTTAAGTGTTTGAATTTTTAAAGACTGTGGGACTTTTAGAAGTTGGAATGTTTTAAGTTGTGGTGTTGGTATCAATGTTATCTTGGGGATAAACAAGAAAGGAGAGGTTATGGCTTAATGCTGGTGTGCATTTGTGTGTCAAGTTGAGAAAAGGTCGGTTGTGCTGGATAGCTTTATGTCAATCTGACAGAAGCAGTCACCTAGGGAACCTCAGTAAAGAAAATTCCTCCATAAGATTAGGTTATAGGAAAGCTTGTAGGACACTTTCTTAATTAAGGTTCCCTCCTCTTAGATGACTCTAACTTGGGTCAAGTTGACATAAAACCAGCCATCACGGTAATGTAATGCATAGTCTGTGACATTGTCTGTTGGAAGTATGTTGTTTGATTTTTGATTTTACAGGGTGCTGTAGTTCAGAGTTTGTCTTGAGTCTCAGAAGAGGCTTTGGACTTTTAAAATGTGTTGAGACTGAAAGACTATGGGGAACTTTAGAGGTTGGACTAAATGTAATTTGCATTCTGATATGGCTACAGGCCTATGAAGGGGTCAGGGAGTGGAATGTAGTGTTTGAAGGAGAATGTCCCCCATAGGCTCATATATTTGAATACCTGGTCCCCAGTTGGTGGACCTTTGGGGGAAGATTTAGGAAGTATGGTATTGTTGGAGGAAGGCGTGTCGTTGGGGGTAGGCTTGAGATTTTGAAAGAATGGTGCCATTCCCAGTGTGCTCCCTGCCTCCTGCTTGTGGGTCAAGAGGTGAACTTTTCAGCTACTCCTGCTATCATGCCTTTGATTGCTATCGTGGACACCAGCCCTGTGAAATCATAAATGCAACTAAATACTTCCTTGTGGTGGTATTGTGTTCCCCCAAATATTGTGCACCCTAATAAACTTATCTGGGGTCAGAGAACAGAACAACCACTAGATACAGAGGCCAGAAAATGGTGGCACTCACACCTTTAATCCTAGCATTCCAGAGGCAGAAATCCCTCTGGATCTCTGTGAGTTCAAAGCCACATTGGAAACAGCCAGGCACGGTGATTCACACCTTTAATCCCAGGAAGTGATGGCAGGAAGCAGAAAGGTATTTAAGGTGTGAGGACCAGGAACTAGAGCTGGTTAAGCTTTTAGGCTTTCAAGCAGCAGTTCAGCTGAGATTCATTCTGGATGAGGACTCAGAAGCTTCTAGTCTGAGGAAACAGATCAGCTAAGGAATTGGCAAGGTGAGGTGGCTGTGGCTGGTTCTGCTTCTCTGATCTTCCAGCGTTGACCCCAGTACCTGGCTCTGGGTTGGTTCTTATTAATAAGACCTTCTAAGATTCATGCTACACTTCCTTTCATAAGTTGCCTTCATCATAGTATTCTGTCATAGCGCCTAGAAAAGTAGCATACACCCAGAGACGAAGGGAGAAGGGATGGTCATCCAGAATGGTCTGCCAAACTCCTCCTCCTAAGGTCCACCCTGACCCTCTTCTTTCAGCCAAGTTCTACCTTTTTTGGACCATTCAGCTGCAAACTTCAAGAGGCCCACCAGCGAGGCCAGTGCCCTCTGGAACAGACTCCTCTCAACAGTGGCAACATTTGGAGACCATGCTTTGAGCCCATGAGCCTTTTGGGCAGATGCTTCATATTTCAGCAGTGGCAGGGTGTGGAGCAAAATGTCTACCTTGGAACGGAACAAGGGTGATCGTCCCCTGGCTTTAGGAAATCGACGAGTAACAGATTGGCGCTTTTCATCTGTTTAGTGAAAGCCTAGCCTTTCTCAAAGCATACAGGGCAGAGGCTTCGTCCAACTGGACAGAGCTCTGTTTACTGCCCAGCACAGGCTGGTGTCCAAACCTCAGGCACAGTTATGTGGAGCTGTAGACTAGGGCTTGCCAGCTCTGTGACCTCAGGCCAGTCGCTGTGCCTATCTGGACTTGATTTTTTTTTTTTTTTTTTTTTTTAAAAAAAAAACAGGGTTGTAAAAGTTAAGTAAAACAGCAACAATAAAGTGGATCCTTCAGATGTACAACAAATTTTACCACCAAAGCATGCTTCATCCCTGTCTTCCTCCCAATGGCAAGATGGCCCCTACAACTTCCAGTTTGGGCTTCTCCTGCCCAGGTGAACCGATCCCACCAAGGCTCAGAACTGGCTCTGACTGGGCTGATTCAGCACACGCACTGTACAACTGGCAGTCAGTTGTCATGACCTTGGGAATGAGTGAGATGATCTTATTGGCCAGATATGATTGGTGAACCCTATTGCTGAGGTCAAATTCATTCGGTGCAGAACCTTCCCCTGACCTGGAGATGCTCCCAGGAAGATGCACTGAGTGTCCAACTTAAAGACTGTCAGGTGCTCCTGGGAGGAGCTGAGGGGTTAGTGGCTCTCTAGTCAGCCCCAGGCTGCAGAGTGGCACTCCAAGTCCTAAAACACGTAGGAAGTCTAAAAGTGGTAGGATTCAGGTCTAGCCTCGAGTCAGGTGGCTATACCACATGACTGCTGCCCCTCTGGAGCCAGCCATTAGGATGGCTCCAACCAGGACTGTTGCCTGGCAAATCCCCAATGCCTTGGGGACTGAGAGCTAAGGAAAGCGAGGCCCCTCTGGTAGGCACAATCCTTTCTCTAGTCAGTGATTCAGCTATGACTGGACTGTGGATCTCCTGCATGCAGGAGTCATAGAATGGGTACTGGAGTCCAATCTGGCAGTTTCCACATTGGATGAGAAGGTAATGGTTCTGGTGGAAATGGAGCTTTGCCTCTCTGAGGAAAGCTCCTGGCTTTTGGCTCAGATATCATTGACTAGTCTCCCAAAGGAGCACCACCATGCTGAAGAGGGCATCACTAAGACCTCCACACAACCACCATTAGAATGACACTGAGGCACCTTTTTTTGGTAGTAATTGTTTTATTTCTTTTCTGTGTATCAAGAAATGTTTCTAGAGGAGGGAGTGAGGTATAGATCTCAATATGAGGACTATCACCACTGGGAGGCAAACTTCTCTGGATCTCCCAGCAGAGCACAGCTGAGACAGCTACAGTGATACTCAGTCCATGAGCCCTGGCTCTGGGTGACGGCAGTCCGGGGTAGCGGGGCAGTGGCTCTGTCCTGGGAACAGATGGAGTAGAAGGTTGGGGTTTGCTTGATTGTGTCACTGCCCCATGCTTTGATGCTTCATCTGGACAGTAGAAAACTCACAGTGATAATGGGACTTAAGGACGTGAAGCTCATAGCAAGGTCCCCACAGATGCCCAATATGTGTGTTAGTTGGTCTCAATGTTATCATTCCCATGGGCCACTGTGTAGATCTGTTAATCTTTGCATTACACACAGTGGGCTTTCTCTTATGCTTAGGGAAGTGATCTGCTTGTTCTGTCCTGGACGATAGTCTTGGACAAGGTTGCTAATGTTTCCTGCCTTATTTATGTCTCTGTATCAATTACAGCTACTCCAAAATGATGATGATGATGATGACGATGATGATGATTACCTGATGACAATGATAGTGATGACAGTGGTAGATATGGTGACAGTGGATGATGATGGAGACTGTGGTGATGAGGGTGGGAGTGTGGTGGTAGAGATGGTGATAATGATGATGATGATGATGATGATGATGATGAGAATGATGATGATGATGATGATGGCGGTGCTGCTGCTGCTGGGGATTATGATGATGAGGATGATATTAGTGATGGCGGTGGTGATGATGGTGATGGTGGTAATGATGGTGCTGCTGCTGCTGGTATGGGGATGATGGTGATGATGGTGGTGGTGATGGTGATGATGGTGATGATCGTGGTGATAGTGATTATAATTATGATTGTGATGATGGTGATTATGGTGATAGTGTAAGGATGATGTGTAAGAGTTGGAGTGTAAGGGTTGGAGATGGCTGGGGATGGAGGTGACGCTGCCAATCTAAACGATTTACACCATTGTGTCCTCCCATCCAGGTATCCCCAGGGACGAATGCCCGTGTAAAGTGACAGCCCCAAAGCTGTGGCCCTACAGGTAAAAGAGGTGTTCCTTTGGCTCTGTGAGATCAGGTCTAGCTCCACCGTCCTGAACTCATCCCTGCCTCTTCTCCCTCCCTTTCCCATAGCAGCCATGCCAGCCTTCTGTCTGTCACTTGACTTTGTGCTGGCTGCATCTCAGCCGGAAACCCTTTGCCCGGATAATTCCTTCTCATGGTTCAGGTGTGGACCTATGTGTCAGTCCCCGAAGCCCTGTGTTGAACCCAAAACACCCTCACTCTATCCTAGTTAGCCTCAGCCCAAAACTGTGCTCTTACCATCCTAACAAAGGAGTACAGTGAGTGTCCCGATGTTTTTCTTGTTTCCTGTCTCCTCCACTAGGAAGAAGGGAGACCATTCCATCTTCCTGGCTTCTGTGCTCCCAGTCCAGCCCACAGCAGGTTCTTCAGTGAGAAGTGAGTTCGGTGAGAAGTAAGTGCTTCAGTTGAGGGGTGGGGTGTGGACCTATCGCCCTGCTGGTTGCTGGGTGATCTTGTCCCTCTGGAGCTTCTCTTTGGGAGATGGGAGACTCCACAGAGGAGGGCCAAAGGAGGGGCCACCTGTCATTCTGGATCCCCATCCGGAGTCACAACGGGGACACTGATGTCTCAAACGTGTGGACGAGCGAAGAGAAGAGGGGCTCTGGCTGGAGGCAGTGTCTCCCCCGAGGAGGCAGAAGAAGTCAGGGGTGGGCTGGAGTCAGGGCAGCTGGCCAAAGGTCAAGAGGAAGAGAGAGGAGATGGGAAAGGCAGAAGAGGGAGGTAAGTGGAGAGGGAGGAGAAAGTAGGAGAGAAAGGGGGGAGAGAGAAGCAGGGCATGAGGGAGAGAGCGATGGATCTCAGTGGAGGAGGAGACGAGGATGTGGGGCGGGGAGAGGAGATGGTGTGGTGCAGAGAAAGGCCCTCCCTGCTGCTCCAGCCTGAAGGCGCCCTTCCGTTTCAGTACCTTGGACAGAGGTGCCCGTCCATCTACCCTTTGCTCTCAGTTGTAGCCCTGAGTAGGAGATGGGGTGGGGTGGGGGGGAATCATTTCCCTGAATTTCTCAACTGACAGCTGGTTTGCTACTAGCGGGCGGGATGGGAGCTCGTGTGAGAAACTGGTCGCTCAGAACTTCAAAAAAATCCTGAAGGCTGAGGCAATGGCCAGGGTTTTAGGCACTGGTTTGGCCCAGGGGGCTGGCTGGAGGCTGGCTGTTTTAAAACACACATCCCAAGCATTCTAACGCCGCACGCAGCCGCTTACTGCTTTGTCAATAAGACGGTAGTCTTGCTCTTTCTCAGCTCCAAAACATTTGCTTATCTAATAGGGAAACTGAGGCTCAGAGGGGGCAGCAGCCTGCCCCAGGTCACACAGTCAATAGAACGGTATCTTGGAGAGTGAAGGACCCTGGGCTGCTACAAGGCTTAGCAGTTCCCCCCTTCCCTAGTCCTGCCCCAGGGCTGCCTGTCACAAGGCCAGCTGACACTCCGAGCCCCATGGGAAATCTGTAGACCCAACTCACTTCCCGCATGAATAAACTCCAGCCACAGAGAAACCCAGACACGTTGAATTCCCTTCCCTCATTTGTTCTCTGGCCCATTTCACATCCCAGTGCTTCTGGCAAACCAACCTGCTGTCCTCACCCCGGAGCAGGGAGAGCAGAGAGGGTGAGAGGCCCCGTGGGGACGCCAAGTGCAAGTGCCCCGCTCCAGTTCAAAGTGGCTGTGCCGAGGAGCCGATCAGAGAAAATCAGAGCTGAGCCCTGTGGGATTTGTGGGTGGTGTGAGGGTCCTCTGTGCCTTGTGGGTGCAGGGCAGGGGGTGGGGATTCTCCTCTGCCAGCCCTGGGCCTCTCTCAGGATCTTCAGAGCCCAGGGTGTGCAAGGCACAGGGTGCAGGGCAATACATCCACTCCATCCTGGGGAAGAGACTGTTGGGAATTCACCCATCCCAGGATCCCCTAGAGCCCTGAGGGTGACAGTGGCTTTCTGGGGGTTCCCTAAGGTCCAGGACTTCTTGAGGAGATGAGTGGGATGGTGAATGATGGAGACCATCCCCCTTACCAGCTGCCACATCTTACTCTGAACAGTCTCTCAAGCTGCCTTGCCTCAGTTTCCCATCTGCTGGGGAGGGAAGGACAGAATGACAAGGCTGCAGAAGCTCTCAAAGCTGGGGTGCTGTGGAGTGCCCACATCCACCCATGAGAGCACCCCACGTGGCTGGAGGAGTCTCTGGGGCATTTTGGTAGCTGCCGAGTTATGTGAACAGGGGATTCTGCCAGCACCAGAGAGCTCTCTAGAGGAAATAAAGCTATCAGTAGACACAGACCCTGGGGGAAAGGTCTCTGGAGACAGAAGCTCCATGGGAGGAAAGTCCCCAGGGCTCCCGGGGTCCCCAGGCTGAAGAACAGAAAGGCAGGGATGCCTGTAGTTCTCTGGAGCCTGTGCAGGTGAGGGGTTATGGGAGTTGCCAAGAACCATCTGCCTCTGCAGTGACTCAGTCCTGTGACACTCCGCTTCAGGAGGGCTCACCTTGAACTACAAACCCAGGAGGTGGGAGGTCAGATGTCATGGCCCTGGACTTGGCTGTTTCCCGGCACAGGAGCCTGGCCTCTGAGACCTTGCAGAATGGGGAGCCTTTCATTCTCCCAGGTACCCAAAACGGTGACTGTGGGGTCAGGAATCCAGCAGAGATGAAGTCAGAGGCAGGAAGCTGTTGGCTCCAGCTGCCCTGGTGGCCTTCTGTGACATGCTCAAATCCTGAGCTGACCTGGACAGTCCTGACCTTGGGCAGCACCCTGCTTCCTAGACGGCCACCTCTATCCTTCGACACCCCTCCCGGCTCTGAGGCCTCTCCTAGTCTCTTCCCTTAGTGGTGGTGGTGTGTGGTGGGGGGAGACACAAGTACATCCCAGTGAAAGGATGCTTGAGGACCAAGGAGGAAGAGGGGGGCTTCCTGATGTCTTCTACCTCCTCATGGAGCCCTGGCCTGTCAGAGAACAGACAGAAACACTCCCAGAAATGCTGGAAAAGGAGAACTTTGATTTGTCCTGTGTGTTGAGGACTCCACCCTACATGATTGGAACTGTGAAGATTAGGTTAGACTCTGTCTGAGTGTTCAACTCCACGATCTTGCTGTGTGACCTTGGACCAGTGAGCTGCCTTCTCTGAGCCTTGGCTTTCTCAGGAGTGAGCTGGGATGATGCTTTTTTTTTCTGCAGGTATCAGGCTCAGCAGATCCACTGCTGATCACTGCTCACAACTGTCCTTCTTGCTGGACTTCTTAGAGAACCTTTTGTAAAAGAAAATGTTTCGTGGCAGTTGAATAGTTAACGCGTGTCACATCCCTCTGTGTGCTAAGGGCAGTTCTGAATGAACGTACCGGATTGTTCTACAGCCCTTTACGTACTTCACAAATGGGAGCAGAGGCTCCATCCAAAAAGCTTTGTGTCTTGGTCAAGTTCACCTGCACCTGAGGTGGGATTCAGACACAGGGGACACAGGCTGGCTGACTTGGGGTGCACGCCCTAGCCCGTGGCTCCCCGTGGTCTCCTTTTGTTCCTCGTCCTCACCCAGGTTTGCTTTGCTGCTGGGGTCACTGTCCCTCCCCTTTGGTGCACAATGGCCCCCCTCCCTACGCAGCCATCCTGCTGAGCCTTCCACAGGGCTCAGTCCAAGGTCTGAACTGATTATTGACAAATTTAAAATATAAGGTATTGAGCAGGCACTGGGATGGAGTCCCGGGGCTGTGGCCCTGCATCTCAATGAGGCCGCTGAGCGTGGGGATCGATGCTTCGGGAGGAGGGAGAGGCAGACAAATTGCCCCATGCATAATGCAGAGCCCGACGCTAGTTAATAACTGCCGGGAGTTGGGGGGGGGGGAGGCCTCGTCTGAGTCAGTGCTCAGCACCCAATGCTTCCCTCATTCTGCACGTCCTATCTGCCCTCCACGGCCCCACTAATGCAGGATTCACTAACCCCACTTTACAGGCAAGGGCAGCAAGCCCTCCAGAGCAGCAAGTCTGTCAGGGATGAGATTTTAGCCTAGGTCACCCACACTCCAAAACCCAGATGAACTAGACCCCTGGTCCTAGCTCTGTTCCCTCCTGGCTGTGTGGCTTTTTTTGGGGGGGGGGAGTCACCATATCTGTCTGAGCATAGCTTCATTTCTTCATGTGGTCCACATAAGGTCTTGGTAGGGATGGAATGAGAGGGCCCAGACTGCTCTGTCTTTGGGGGGGGACCTGCACACACCCCTCCCCCACCTGCCTCTTCGTCTCTGCTGCTGGCTCTTCACTCTTTTGTCCCTGGCTTTCAGATGAGTCGTTCTGCCGATGGGCAGCAAGGATACACGTGTGGAGGGCGGAAAGAGAGCACGGGTAGGTCCCCTCTACCTGTGGCTTGCTTCCAGCCTGGTCCAGTCAGCCCTGGCTGGGTCTTCACCCATCACCTCCCCCACTGGGGCAGCTCTCCTCTGCAGCTGTGGCCTTCCCATTGACAGGGTCTGGCATCAGTCACCTTCCTGGCCATAGGAATGGATGGAAGGGCTCCCACGCCACACCCCCTGTCTCTTCCCTGCACATTTTTCTTTTCTTCCTTCCTTCCTTTCTTCCTTCTTTCTTCCTTTCTTTGTTTCTTTCTTCCATTTTTTCTTGTTATTTTGTAACTGCATCATTCTTAAAGGCACCTCAGCCCATCGGATGCCTTGCTAATACATGATAATGCCAGGTGCTCACAGAAAGGACTGTACCTGGATACCTGCCCTACTTGTCTCCCCCACCAAAGAGTTGTCCCTCTTCCTGTTCACACATCATCCTCTGGAAGCCCCAAGCATCTCCTCTATGGGATCCAGAATGCTGGCTGGGGTGGTGATCAGTTCTATAGAACTGTGGCTTCCTCCCAGGCAGAGCTGGGATGACAGGGCACTGTCCTCTGTGTGAACATGGTTCTTATCACTGAGTGGGGATGGGAGACAGCCTTAGAGTTGAGTTTCAGATAACCAAAGGGGCCTTTGGGATAGATCTCCAGGAGACACAAGGCATAGATCTAGTTCTGGTCAGACTCAGGGCTACTGGCTCACGTAGTAAGCGTCTGGAAGTGTCCTTGGGTGAAAAGCTGGGCAAACAGGACTCATGAGTGACGTGCCCAGTGTGGGCAAAGGAAGTGATCCCCATTTCTCCCTTGATGCCAGTGGCTTTTGTGGTGGTGGAACACTCTGTGCTCCCTAATGGCACACTTGGGGAGCATTTTTGGATTGGGATTGACCCCATTGGGGGAGATGTTGGGATCTAGCGGGTGGGGATTGGGGTTCCCTGCTGTCCTACCCAGGAGCACGTCTATGACAGAAAAAAGCAATGCTCTTACTCTGTGCTGCTGACTATGGGACTCAGACCCTTCCACTTGCAAGGTGAGCAGTCTCGGCCCTGGAATTATTCCACCCGGAACGGTGACAGCTGCCACTCCAGCCAGAAGCTGGAAAACCTTCCCTGAACAGTACACGCCTTTGGGGGTTCTTTCTTCCTCAGACAGGCCCCAGTTGAGGAGGACTTTATAAATGAGGAATCTTATGGAAAGGTTTCTTTAGTAAAAATATTAAATTCAGGCTAGGGTTGTGGCTCAGTGGTAGAGCCCTTGCCTGGCTGGTCCTGGATTTCATCCCAAGAATTGAAAAAAAAATCAGGACTGGTTTGCCTAGTCAATGACTAGCCATTTAATAGCAATTCAATGAACAGCATTTCGGGAAAGGAGAATGTTTTAAATTAGTCTTTAGCCAAGAATGGTATCTCAGGTCTGAAATCTCCAGCTCTCAGATGGTTGATGTAGCAGGATTGTGGATGGGAGTCTTGAAGTGAGGTGCACGTTAAGGTTCGGGCCAGCGTGGGTCATATGGTGAGGCTTTGTCTCTTCTAGCAAACAGCACTGATAACATGCCCCAAACCAAAGAATAGAGGGATGTGTGTTTAAAAACAAACAAACAAACAAACAAACAAACAAACAAAAACAGTATCGAGAACAGCAAAAATATAAGGATAAAAATTAACCCTTCCCTGACCCTACTGATGACTTTACAGAGTCACTCTGCCATGCCCGCGTTGTCACAGCATTAGATGGATGTCACACACCTCAAAGTCATTTCAGAAATAAGGGCTGGTGTATGAAATGCTGGCTGTATCACGTCTGAATCCATGCCACGTGTTTCAGAATCTCACCCCATGCCCATGGCATAGCAGACCCTGAATGTTCGGGATGGCTCTGGTTCTGAGATCTTCCCTGAGGATTGAGTTCCAGGATGCAGGATCTCGGGGTCATGGTCCTTGAATATGGGGAGGTATCGAAAGTGGGGGTGGCATGTGTGTTGTTTGAGTATGTTAATGTGTACCTGTGGTGCTTGTGTGCACACATGCTCATGGAGGCCTGAGTGGGCATCACGTGATTTCCACCATTGATCTCCATCTTAATCTTTTGAGACAGGGTGGGCCTGAAGCCCCTCAATCTGGCCGGCAACACTAGCCATACCTGTCCCCACTGGCGCTGGCCTTATCAGTGTGTTTTACCATGCCCAGCTATTCACCTGGGCTCTGGGCATCCACCTTGGTTCCTCACACCTGCACAGCTGAGCCATTTCATATGATCTGGACCATGGTGTTTAAGATACTTGGCAGGTGACCAAATGCCTTCCAAAAGAAGGACCCCCTGACTCCAGAGGTCAGGTGCCCACCTCTTCTTCCCCTGGCCAGCACCAAGCCCACTCATCAAGCGCCTGTGATGAAGCTGCTAATGGTGAAATCAGAAACAGGGTTTGCTCTGGAGACGCTTGCTTCTCTGTGGTCATTTACATGTCTTTTTCTGGGATGTTTGGTCGTTGAGGGCATTAGTGTCTCTACCTGATATGTGAGCACTTTTAAAAATATATCTATACAGCAGGGTATTAACCATGTTTTTTATGTGTTGAAACTCATTCGTTTGCTGGCTAGGTTTTAATTTCATTTACGATCTCTTTAGTCACACTGATTTTTTTCCCCACTGTTTAATTTCAGGTACACACATCTATCCAGTTCCCGCTGTCTTCGTGATTCATGCCTTTGTTTCTGGGCTTCAGGACGCCTTGCTCTCCCTGGTATCATTAACTACCCATTGTCTTCAAAATGTTTATGAAGTTTTGCACTGGAGCCTGGACTTGGCTGTAGAGGGCGAGCAGCGGTGTGCTGCCTCTGTGGTCCCCCCACTTCTCCCGTGGGGCATGCAGCCAGGAGGGGGATTTGTAAGGACAGGGGGCAAATGCCACCCACTCTGTGGTGGCTCAGGAGGGTGGAGGGCCGGACCCTCAGCTCTCAGCTCCCGTGGACCCCAGGAGCCATCCAGGTGTTCGCCACATTCTCAGAGGCCTCATGGGCCCAGCACCACAGAAACCCCAGCTGGGAGGAATGCACTCACTGTTCTCCCATTTCCTGGGGTTCTGAGGTCCACCTAGGCAGGCTGGGTCCCGCCCATCATGTATGCTCACCAGGGAGCCGCCACCTGTTTACATTTCACCTTTGACCTTAGGTTGGATTTGGAAGTTGCCCTGGTGGGACACCTCTGGGCCTGTTTGAAAACTATGTTGATTGACTTCCTTTTTTTTTTTAAAGTTAGAACACTCCAGGGTAGCCAAGACAGCCAACACCAGCACAGCAGACATCTTTGGATGTTCAGGGACAGAGAGGGCGGCAGGAGCAGATCCTGCTGTCAGATCGACTGTTGTCTAGGGGTGGCATCACCTGGCTTCTGTTGCTGTCCGTACTCATTTCTGGGACTTGGTGCCCAGGGAGTTGGGGAGGGGATGAGTGGAGGAGGAGGGGAAGGGGAGGTGCAGGTCTGTGCACAGACCACCCGGCTCACAGGCCCAGGAGTGTCTTCTTCATGCCTCACTTTCTCCATCTGGTAATTGAGACAGCAGTGCCACTCTGTGTCTGAGAGCTTTGTGCACTGTGTGGAACAAACAGTCTGTAAAATGCTTATCCCAGCACCGGCAGGTAGACACACACACACACACACACACACACACACACACACACACACTCCCGCTGCATTGCATTTCACAGAGGACTCACTCATTCATGTTTCCACTTCACATTCCTAGTGCCTGGCACATAGTAAGGGCTCACATAAACAATGCTTGAATGAATGAATGAATGAAGGAAGGAAGGAAGGAAGGAAGGAAGGAAGGAAGGAAGGAAGGAAGAAATATATTCATATAAAATGTGTTGAGTTCTGGGTTTTTCATTTTGAATACCCAGGACTTAGATGTTCAGACATGAAGGAAATTCTTTTAGGATTATCAAAGTCACAAAGGAGTCATTGTGTACGTAGGAAGGACTGCAGGGGACACATTGGTCCCTGGTCCGGTGATGGGCCACATCAGGAACAGAACCAGGCTATAAATGGAGTCAAGAGCTGGGCAGAGCCTGCTGATGGGGTGCAGCATGTTCTCACCAAGCATGCAGCGAACACCCTGTTCTGAGCCTCCGGAAGCTCGGCCGGGAAGCTTGCAGAGGGAGGTATTGAGAACAAGCAGCCTCTGGCTGGAGCTACCTAGGCACTTCCTAGCAGCCAAGACTTTGGTCGAAGGTGAGAGTGCAGGGAACACACCCCAGACTCCAGGCACCTTCCCTGCTCATGGGAGCCCCATTTGGGGGTCAGGCATGGCCATTTGCATGCACTTGGGATGTATCCCCAAAGTCTGTCTGTACTTAATGTCATTTGGATAGGGGCCTTCAGGGGACAATTAGGATAAGATGTCATCATGAGAATGGGGCCCCAGGGGGGCCTTCATGGCTTTATAATTGGTTCTGCCCCACCATGGGATGTCCCCTCCATGTCAGTATGAAGCATCAAGTCACCACAGATTCAGCACTGTGCTCTGGGCTCCCTAGTCCCCAGAACTGAGCCCAAAGAGCCTGTACTTAATAAATAAGCAAAGCCTCAAGTGTTTTGTGATAGACAGCCTCAGAAAATGAACTGAGACACAGCTTTCAATCCTGTGCAGACCCAATCCTTCAGAGCTCCTGGCTCACATGATATGCAGTCAAGAACGTTCTACCCTACCCAGTGGCCTCCAGCTTGACCTGTCTGCTGTGGTTCTAATAGGGTTTCCACTGGGATATCTCTCTGGATGGTCTTCTAGCTCCAGGAGGACAGAGGACAGGGCAGCTCTGCTTGCTGTGTGCTTTTGGAAGCCTCTGGGTGTCCGAAGGCAAAAGTGAGCAGGGGAGTCGGGGAGGGGGTGGTGCAGGGGGAGGTGAGTGCACCCCTAGAGGAGGGAGGCTGACTTCAGTGTCCAGTTAGTGGCTCGTCTCACCTCTGTGACAAAACCCTACCAAAGACCGCTTCGGGAAGGAGGGGCTTATTGTGGCTCGAAGTTCAGGGGTGCGCAGTCTGTCACGGTGGGAAGGTGTGCCTGTGGGGGTACCAGGCAGCCAGTCATACTGCGTGCACAGTCGGGAAGCAGAGAGGAAGGCTGGCGCCCTGCTCACTTCTCTGTTTTTATTCAGTCTGAGACCCCAGCCGGTGGGATAGCGCTGCCTACACTTAGGGAGGGTCTTCACTAGTCGTGGAAATACCTGCAGGTGTAACCCTAGATGCTTCTAAAGCCAGTCTAGATAACGCTGAAAATTAACTGTCCCAACTTTAAATGGGTGTGGTTCTTCTTTTACTATGCCTGGAGTTCGGGGCTGTGAGGGAAGGACCAAGCAGAACTCACTTTGCATGCTGGAAAATGTTTCTGTCATCTACCGAGCTGGGAGTGTGCTCTGCGGTCTTCCCGGAGCCCCAGATAAGCAGTGTTGCATTCCAGCAGCTGTGAGGAGGAAACCCAGCTGGGTGGGAGCTGCCCGTGAGTGTGGCACCACACGGCAGAGACACTTCAGTGACTCTCTCTGCCTGCTTGAGACAGCTCAGGGGAGTCACAGGCCTGCTGTGGAGAGAGGAGGGGAGCTGAGAAAGGACGAGGGAAGAGCGGTCACAAGTAGGTGGGGAAAAGTGTGAGCCTGGTATCATGGCAGGTGCGCCACTAGTACCATATCAATGAGTCTTTGTCAAGTCCATGGAGAGAGGTGGTTCGTGCCCATTTTACAGATGGGGGAAAATATCATCCACCCACCCACCCATTCACCCATCCATCTATGCACCAAACCAATCCATTCACCTGTCCACCCATCCATCCATCCATCCATCCATCCATCCATCCATCCATCCATCCATCTATCCATCCACCCCACAGCCATCTCCATCTGTCTGTCTTTCTAACTATGTATCTATCTCATCAATCAACTTGTCAATCATGAAAACCCACCCTACAGAACTGAAGAGGAAGTCAGTCTTAGCTGCAGGGACAGTGGGACCCCAAAGGCGTCTATCTGAAGACATCCACCTGGGACACCAGCAGCAGCTCAATGTTCCCACCGACACAGACTGCCTGGGTACAGACTCCATGTCTGCCATTTGCTGTGTGGCCTTGGGCAGGCGACATCTCCTCTCTGTGCTTCCATTTCTGTAAAACTGAGATGCTGATCATACAATTAAGATATCTTCAAGATTAAATGAATGAGCGTTCATAAAGTGCCCTGCATGGCTGTACACTCTGTACCCCAACCTCACTGTGCTCTTGGGGGTACTATCTGTGAAGCCCTTGTCCTCCAGGTGAGTGTCTTTCCCAAGCACAGACTTAGAGACATAGACACAGAAGTAGAGACCGGGCTCGCTTTGTACCCCTCCCTGAAGTAGAGAGGGCTGAGACTGGGGAATGGCTCACACTGAGCCAGGGCAGCCCCATTCAGAGAGGCAAGGGGTTCCCATTCCAAAGCCACAGGCCCACAGGAGGGCCAGACAGGGAACCTGAAGCAGGTTGGGAAACCGGGATGAGGCTGCCAAGGCTTGAGGAGCTGGGCCAGCATCAGCCTGGGGAAGTGCCTTCACGTAGGCAACCGAACTCCAGCTCAGACATCCTCACTCTGTCCTCGTCACAGCTCGCCGCCCAGGGGAAGGCCACAGCCAGCATCGTTGTGGCTTTTGGTTTGTCTCCTCTTGCTGAGGGTCAGGTGTGTGTACGAAGCTCAGTCTGGGGCTCTGGGTACAGCAGGGGTCAGACTCCTGGCCGAGACAACAGAAAACAGGGTCAGCAAACTATAAGCTCGTCAAGGGCAAATAATGCGAAGTCACCAAGGGGGTGAGGGGCTGGGGGACAGAGAGAAGTGGTCACAGGGTCTCTGTGGGTGTAAAGTTTGACCAGAGGCCTGCCTGGTGAAGGAAAGGCACGAGCTGTGAGATGGAGGAGAAGTGCTCATCTCTGGCAGAAGATACAGTAGTTCAAAGGGTCTGGGGAATGTTTGAGGGGCCATGATGTCATGGACAGGAGTGGCGTGAGAGGAAGCAGTTGAAGTACACTGGGGACCCTCTGGGCCACAGTAAGCATGATGAGTTGTTTCTATAATAAAATGAACGAGTAAGTAAAGCAATCAGACACACGAAAGCATGGATGCATAGATAGAGGGGAAGACAGGTATGTAAGGAAGGATGGACGGACAAATGAATGGATGGGGGTGGGCATGGATAGACAGACAGATGGATGGGCACACAGATAGATGGGTGTGGGGGCCAGGTAGGCAGATCAGTGGGTGGTGTTGAGATTCAGGGGCAGGTGGATGGATACACATTAGAATAATGGATGCATGGATGTATGGACAGATAGTCGGGTGTATGGATGGACATATGGATGGATGGATAGATGACCATGGTAGGTGGAGGAACTGTTGGTCCCCAGCACACACAGCAAGGCAAACTCTTTCAAAGGTCCCTGGTGCTGCTTTCCTACCCCACCCCCACTCCCGTCCCCGTCCCCATTGCAAGCCACCTCCCACCACAAAAAGCACCTCTCATCTCAGCCCCTGCCTGCCTGTCTGCTCTCCAGAGCCCAGGCTGAGCCTTAAATAACGCCCCCTCCTTCGCAAGAAGAGCCGTTCTGGTGGCGCGGGCACTGAGAGGCTTTTGGGGCAGGCAGCCGTCACTAACAGATTCATTAAGCTCGCTCCAGAGCAACGATAAAAAATCAATTTAGTTCACCAGGCAGCTTGAGCGGGCGCCAGGAGCAGGGGGGCCGCCCATCCGTGAACCGGGAGGCAGAGGAGCCGGGGGAGTGGGTGGAGCCAAGAGTATGGCGATCCTCTCCGACGTCGCCCCCTCACCTGGGGGCTGCAGGAGCTGTGATGAACGGTCTGCCGGGGTTTCAGTGTCTGGGATGGGCCCAGTGTGGATGCCTGCTGTACCCAGGCAGGCTGCAGGCACACCCCTGGCAGACAGGCTGGATGTTCTTGTTCATTTCTCTTCTTAGCAATCTAGGGAGCCAAGTCTGCAGGAGGTGTGGAGGGGGAGCTCCCAACCTGGCCTGGGAGACATTTGAGAAGCAAGGAAGGGGAGCAGTTGGGAGGGAGGGGCGAGGTTGAGGAAAAGGGGTCCGGGCACATTTGCATCCGGGCAAGTTATACAGGAAACAGCAAGTCAAAGGGGTGAGCAGCCCGAAAGCATGGGCAAGGCTGAGTCATGGCTCTGGGCTAAGCAACCTTGGGGTCCTTGCATCCCAGGCCTGGAGGCTCTTACCCAGCCTGGCTGCTCAGCAGCAGAGGGTCTGCTGGGCCCAGGGGAAGGGCAGCAGCTTTCTCTGGCTGGTGCCACCTTGGGGACCTGTGTGCAGGAGCTGGGGGTGCTGGCTCTGGAAGCTGCCGTCACAGAGCGCAGGGTTCAGTGACGAGGTGGCTACAGGCCAGCACAGACACAGCTGGTCTTCACTTGGTGGAAGAACACACTCACAGAGCCTCACCTAGCACGCTCTTGGCTACATCTCTGGAAGGATGGGTGGTGGTAGCTTCCTAGGAAAGGTGGACACCGTGAGTACAGCCAGGGCTGGTGGACAGATAGACAGGAGGGTAGAGGCTGGGCCAGGGAGGACACAGAGGGACCCTAGGGATGCCAGGGACGGGGTAGAGAGGAGAGGACTAGGAAGTGGGGGGCACATAGTTCAGAATCTGGGGTCAGAGGTGATAGAGGAAATCTGGAAGCTGCAGTCTGAGGAGCTGCCTGCTGCAGGAATCCGGGGGTGGGCAGCAGGAGGGCTGCAGCTCTTGCAGGGTGCCAGATGGGGCCCAGACAGCTGGGTGCGGGATGGAGAGTTGGGGGGGGGGGAGTGGGTAGAAGTGAGTGTGACCTGGCCGAGCATCTGCAGGGCTCAGATCTGGACCACTCTCCGTTAGAGGCTCACAGTAGCCACTTCTAGAGGCAGGAGAGCGGACAGCGGACATTTGAGAAGGTCAGAGCATCGTCACTCTTCCTCCCAAGACTCTGTATCCAGGTGAGAAGAGGGTGGAAGAAAAACACACACACACACACACACACAAGCATACACAGACAGACACATACACATGGAGACATACACAGAGAAATTAAAACATACACACTCACACACTCACACACTCACACATACACATGCAGACACAGAAACTGAACCTATACACACACACTGACACATATATATACACACACACAGAATGATACATTTACACACAGACTGATACTGAAACACATACACAAATATACATAGTCTGACACATATCCACAGACACACACAGACCAACACACACTCACACACACACAGAAACTGAAACATAGACCCACAGACTGCTATACACACACACACACACACACACACACACACACACACACACCAACACCTACACCGATTCACAGAGACTGGCACATACACATACAGACCCATGTAGAACGATACATTTACACACAAACTAACACAGAGGCCCCAGCAGTCCCCCAGGGGGCTCTGATCAGTGTTCCATGCAGTTGGAAGGAGAGCGGGAATGTGAGCCGAGTGGGGGATGGGAGGAGCCACCTAGGAAGCTTGTGTACAGTCACTGGAGGCCACGGCTCAGGGGAGGGGGCGGTGGTGATAGACACACAGGGGAACCCTGGCGGAGAGGATGGGGAGGACTCGTGCATGCACGTGCCTGCATGTGTGTACGTGTGTGTGCACAGGCGTGCGTGTGTGCATGTGTGTGTGCACGTGTGTGTGTGTGCGTGTGTGTGTGTGTGTGTGTGTGTGTGTGTGTGTGTGTGTGTGTACACATGCATGCTGACCAGCCAACTGGCAATAGCAGGCAGGGATGGTCAATATAGGGCTACCGAGGAGTGTGGCAAAAGGCTGGGGAAGCTGAGGCACGGGCGTGTGGTGTGGCCGCTGAGGGCCTCTGGAAGGCTATAGTCTTTTCTAAACCGCTGCCCGACCTTCTGGGTTGCGTGGAAAAGCGGGCTCGTGGGCCGAGCAGGAAAGAATGCAGCTTCTCAAATAGCCGTGCAGGGATTTAGGCAACCGCCCAGCATCAGCCCTTCTCGCCAAGGGTAGGAGGGCACATATGTTTACCATTACAATTCCCGTTGTTCCGATGGGGAAACTGAGGCACAGAGAGGCAGCACCACCTGGATGAGGCTGAGTCTAGGCTGAGACCTAAGCTGCTCTTGAGGGGGGGGGGTGGCGGCTCTTCCCGCTACCCCTGTGGGTTTCACCCGCTGCTTCCAAGGCTGGGACACGCAGAGGCCTGTCTGCAGATGGGGCGGACGCGAGAGTGCTCCTCATTCCTGTGGCTCTCTCTCTGCCAAGGAACCTGGCCAACATTCCTTGGAATCCACAGCGTTAAGCTACACACAGGGGAGATGAAATCAGACGGGATGCTGGTAATGGCTTCCACATGTCTGGCTGCAGCTGCTGCCAGCAGTGAGGGGAGAAGAGGCCCGACTAGGGAGGATGGTTCCCTATCGCTCGCCTGCACATGCTTGCGGGGGCCCAGGGCTTTGGGGGATCCCTGGTGGAGAGCTGGGCTGTTTCAATGTAAAAACAGAAGTGTGCGAGGGGGAGGAGACAGAAGGATGTATAGATGTGTGTGTGTGTATGGATGGATGGATGGATGGATGGATGGATGGATGGATGGATGGGTGGGTGGATGGATGAGTTGGTAGGTGGATGGGTGGATGGATGGATGGATGAGTGGATGGACAGACGGATGGATGGATGGATGGATGGATGGATGGATGGATGGATGGATGGATGGATGGATGGGTGGATGGATGGATGGATGGGTGGGTGGATGGATGGATGGGTAGATGGATGAGTTGGTAGGTGGATGGGTGGATGGATGGATGGATGAGTGGATGGACGGACAGACGGATGGATGGATGGGTGGATGGATGTGAAGGTGGGTAGATGGATCTTACTCTTCCCATCTAGTCATTGGGTGAGGGGCTAGCATGAGGCCAGGCACCCAGTAGGTGCCCTCCTGCTCTCGGTTGGAAACACATAAGTGGAGCCTTTTATGGAACAGGGCCAGTGGTGAGCGGGTGAGCGGGTGAGGTCTGTGGACCATTCAGACCTGAACTCCATGGAGACCGTTATCCCTGACCTCTCTCTCTGCTTTCAAGGCTCAGATTCCACTTTATCTTATTTTATTACTTTACATGCACGGGTGTCTTGCCTCCATCTGTGTCTGTGTGCCACGTGCATGCCTGGTTCCTGTGGAGGCCAGAAGAGGGCACCGAATCCCCTGGATCTGGAGCTACAAATGGTTGTGAGCCACCCTGTGGATGCTGAGGATGGAACCTGGGTCCTCTGGAAGGGCAGCCAGTGCTCTTACCCACTGGGCCATCTCTCCAACCCCCCTTTCCTCTTCTTGAAGCAGAGTGCATTGGCCTCAGTCTCCCTGGGCTGCCTTAGGAAGTTGCTTGGAAACGGGTGGGAAATGTCCCCTGTCCCTCTAGGCAAACAGTAGGTGCTTCCAGTGGCTCTGGTAGCA
Source organism: Peromyscus maniculatus bairdii (assembly GCF_049852395.1). Classification (NCBI taxonomy): domain Eukaryota; kingdom Metazoa; phylum Chordata; class Mammalia; order Rodentia; family Cricetidae; genus Peromyscus; species Peromyscus maniculatus. The sequence continues at coordinate 2,032,708 of NC_134874.1, read as the reverse complement.
GTGGTATCATGACGGCTGCTCTGGCTTTTTGCTGTCTTCATGTGATTTTCCTTTTTCATCCAGTCCTGCCTCCGACTTAGAAAACACATTTGACCTCTGGCTTCTGCACAGGGTGAGGCTCAGAGAGGTTAAGTGACCTGCCAATGACACACAGCTGGGACAAGCTGGGGCAAGAGTCTGGTTTATTGTGCCATAGGTTTTTTTCAGCTAACACACAGATGTGACAACGTGACACACAGATGTGACAATGTGCCAATCAGCACTTGGCAAAACAGGAGCTGAAGGAAAGCCAGGCGGTCTTCTTCTCCCCCAGCGTGGACTGCAGTTTGTTCTCGTCCTTTTCATTCGTAGATGGGGCGGGAGGACAGGCTGCCACCCTGTGATGTCATTCATGCCTGTGCCAAGATCTGGGGGAAGGAGTGAGAGGTGCCAGCAGCGCAGCACGCTCGAGCCCTGCCCCCCCCCCTCCCCCCAGAAGGGGCAACCGGGATTCAGCCTGGATCCAACACAGCCCTCTCAAGTTTCCCAACTGGAAATGCAGACAAATCAAACACAGCAACACAAGCCACCCGCTGCCCCGATTCAGGAAGAGCCGGGCTGGTGTTCTCACCAATCCCGCCGCAGCACGGAATCCTGGCTCTGTGTAATCGATTCCCTACAGCCGCATATCCTGTTTCCTTGGTGAGATCGTACACGGAAAAAGAGAAGATGAGGTCCTACTGTAAAGAGCCGTGTGTGTGTGTGTGTGTGTGTGTGTGTGTGTGTGTGTGTGTGTGTGTCCTGCCCAGACTATGTGTGGGTGGACGCCATTCACACACATGTGTATGCATGTGGACACATGGGTGCACAAGCTTACACATGTGCACACACGTGCCATCACATACAGGACTCACACTCATGTGTCTCGAGTCTTAACATAACCGCGTAAGTCTTACAAGTGTGCACACACATGCACAGGCTCACATATGTGCACACACATGCAAGGCTCACACATGCACATATACAGACATGCAAAGGCTCGCATGTGCACACACATGAACACACATGTGCAGGCTCACACTCATGCACACACATTCACAAATAGACACACTCTCACATGTGTGCTCACACAGGCCTCTCCTTTGCCTGGGGCTGGTTTTTGTCAAGCCTCAGTTCAAACTGGAAGAGGGGAGTCAAACTTAAGGGCTGTGGCGAGTCACCCGAGTGAGCGTGGGGACAGATGGATTCTGTGCATGCTCTGAGCCTCACCTCTCTCCAGGGCCGCTGCTACCTCTCCACTCTGCCGTGAAAGAAGGCAAACTCACATTCGGTGCGTTCCAATTTTCCAGAAGCACCCTTAATTCAGGTGCTTAAATGAAAATTCCTGTTTTGGAAGGATGTGAGCGGTAAATTACCCCCTAACCCCGCCCCCTTCCCTTCCTCTTTCCTATCCCCTGTGCAAGGAGCCCGGGCCTCTGCTCACTTGGCTCACACTCTCCCACTGGGCTGCACCCCCCAGGTCAGGGGACCGTGGAGGCCCCAGAGGCCTGACCCCTAGTCACACCTGTGCTGTCTGCAGGTGACACAGGCCCCTCCTTAGTCACTCAGCTCCTTCTGGGGTCCCACCTCCTCTGCGGCCGGGCCGATGGCAGGCCCTTCCCTCCCTCCAAGGCTCTGGGGTCAGAGGGCGTTTTGCCATCCCCTCTCCTCCTCCTAATTCACTTTTACTCCCCTCCCCCTCCATACGTCCAGTGTCGTCCCCCCCCCCGTCCCCCCCCCCCCCGCCCCGACTGTTCAATTTTATTAATGGCTGATTTTCTTCCTCAGCCGTCTGGAGGCTGCTGCTCAGCTCCGCACTTGTCAGCCACGGATCGATATCGTGTGTGTGTGTGTGTGTGTGTGTGTGTGTGTGTGTGTGTGTGTGTTGCGGGGTGGAGTGGGGGGGGTCGTTTCATTAGCTAAGTGCCATGTAATCTACTCGGCCACCCCAGAGCCTCTTCTGAGCTGGCAGAGACTGGCCGGCTGAAGGTCTATGTCCTGATGGCACGAGAGGAAATGCTTGGAGACATCAACCCTGACCAGGCAGTTTGCCTGGGGTCCTGGGTCCCCCACCACTGCATCACAGCCTGGTGTTCCCAAAGCTCGAGAACAGGAGAATCTTCCCACGGGCTCTGGAACTCGACCTGTAAGCAGCTGGCCCATGGTGAAGGGCAGGCTGAGAGGAGGCCCCTGGCAGCCCACATGAGGCTTGAACCCAGGGCTAGCTGCCTCTTAGTCGGCACTGAATTGACTGCTGAAGGGGGCTGCCCAAGGCAGTCTGTGTCCTGGCATACCTAACCATGTGAGTCCTGCGGCCTTGGGTATACCTCACACTGTGCCCTCTGCGTCCTCTTATGGAGTCCGGCTACCTGAAACTTGGCTCATTTCTGGAGTTACAGCCACTTCCAGGGGCTGGTGTGTCTTCTCCTCAATGGCAGGGAGACCCTGGAGGGTCGATGTCAGTGGGGGTAGCGGGTGGGAGGATCTATAAAGAGCTGCTATCACCTACCACGGTGCATGCTTTCCATGGTCTCTGAAGAATGCATGGGACACGGTTCCACACTGGAAGGCTGCTGCTGGACACACTTAGGGACTTCTCAGCAGTTTGGGGCGCCATCTGCCTGGGTGGGGAGTGGGTGGGAGAGCCGAGGGCGCAAAGGGACAAGAAGGGACAAGGGAGAGGAAAAGGAGGTTGGGGGCCAAGGGAAACCACATCATAGGCAATGGCTCTGGTCTCCACGGCATTGCTACTTCACCCAAGAACCGGGGTCCCCTGGGTCCTCTCCCCAGCCTCTGCTCTCACATCTGGAGGTGTGACTAATCCCCACCAAAGTGGGTGCTGTCACCCCGAGCCGAGCAGGGGAGCCAGTGTGTCACGTGTGTGGGGACTTTCCTATCAAATCTGTGTCGAGACATTTGCTAGATAAAGAAACCGAGGCTGAGGAAGAGTGTTAGTGAGCGGTCTGAGGAGATCCTGAAGTCTAGAGAACCGAGAAAGAGGCTGCTCAGGGGGCTGACTCTATCCCCACCCCAGCTGCTCTGGAACTGTACCAGCTCTTAAGTCTCCCCAGATCTTTATGAGTTTGTCTCCTTGGGGCAGGAGCTGGATGAACCTGGTCTAGATGATCCTGAAGTCAGCGGTACTGAGGTGAAATCCCAGACCTGACATACACTGCGTGTGACCTAGACGAGTCGGACTACCTCTCCAGGCCTCCGGTCCCACACGCCAGAATCAAGGTCCATGCTGCACAGTTGCCATAGCGATCAAGTAAATGGATGCAGAAAAGCTGCCGTGTGTTGGTCTCCTGGACACGGCACTTCAGAATCTGGTTTGTGTATACGGTGGATGGTTGGTGGGGTGTGGTGGGGTGTGGTGGTGGTGGTGGGGGGGGATGCTCAGCTGCCAGAGAAGTGAAAGAAATGGAACGGGGCACAGAAAAGCCGGGGTGTGGCTCATGCTGGCCACTGGGGGGGGGGACGGGGGGGGCACGAGAGCTGTAAAGACTGCCAAGGTCACCACGTAAATGCCCAAAGGAAGACCAGGCTCCCTTCATTTACCCATTACGTGAAGGTCTGAGCTTAGACAAGCTGAGGACAAGGCTCCACTGGAAGCCTCCAGCACCCGGGAAAACTGCACCATGGGATCCCACAAGGAGCAACTTGACACCCTGGAGACCACAGATGAACTCTCTGTCCTGTTTTCCAAGGTCCTGCCAGTAAAGCCACCTAGGGCAGCAGAGTGAGAGAGCGCAGCCTTACCAGGTGGCTGGGAGTCTGTGAGGGCAAAGGGTAGGGTGGATGGGATCAGATCTGCTGTCCAGCTATGGTCCTAGGGGAGCCCGTCACATGCTGGCAGCAGTGTGTGTGTGTGGGGGGGCGCTGTTTCCCCCCGCCCCGATGCTATCACTGGTGGCTCCCGATTACGTGAGGGGAGGGAATAGAAGCCCCTCCTTTGCCTTCCACCCTGCGGGAACATGTCTTCCAGCCGGTGCTCAACCCTGGAAAAAATGGACGGTGTTTCTGCCTGACTGCCCAAACAGAGCTGCTGGCTCGGGGAGAACGCTGCTGCCCTCTTGCCAGGATAGATGCTTCTGCTTCCCTCCCCTTAGGAAGAGCAGACAGAGCAAGCTCCAGGAGGCTGCTGGGAGGGGATCCAGAGCATGCTGTGAGGGCACCTTGGGGGCTGACTTGGTTGTGGAGGGAGAAAGAGGACAGGAATGAGGGAGAGTCATGCCAGAAAGGCTCGGTGGAGGCTAAGGCCTGGAACCCTGTAGAGAAAGTGGAAGCAGGTCTCTGAATCCACCCATAGGGATACCCACTGTTCATTCCTCTCCTTCTTCCTCCTTTTTTCAAGCACTTCCTATTTTCTATTAATCTACCCACCCACTCATCCATACACCTGCTCATCTACCCATCCATTTATCCATCCATCCATCCACCTACTCACCCATCCATCCATCCATCCATCCATCCATCCATCCATCCATCCATCCATCCATCCATCCACCCACCCACCCACCCACCCACCCACCCACCCATCCATCCATCCATCCATCCATCCATCCATCCATCCATCCATCCATCCATCCATCCATGCACCTTCACTCTCTGGTGCCTACTCACCAACCTACCTTTCCCCCCGTTCATCTGTATGTCCACTGGTCCATGTGTCCACCCAGTTACCCACTCATCTATCCACCCACCCTCCCATCCACCCCCCCTCTCATCTCCCATTCATTCATCATTCATTCATTCATTTATTCATTCATCTCTCTTCCCCTCCCCATCTATTCCACCTCTAACCCCTCATCTACCTATCCATCCATCTCTTCATTTATCCACCCATGCATCTATCCATTCATCCATCCCTCCTTTACTTTGTGGTCTCTATTTGCTTAGGGTACATTACTTAGGGACCTACCCCATGACCAGTCTGACTCTGAACATAACTAGTCCTACTTTCCTGGATCTAGGAGAAAGATCATCAGCATCAGGGTTTCCTCCTCAGAAACCTCAGAGTTCTTGAGAGACACACCCATGCTGTGGATAACGCTTTATATAAATAAAACACTGATGGCCAGTGACCAGACAGGAAGTATAGGCAGGACAAGGAGAGAGGAGAATTGGGGAAACAGGAAGAAAGAGGGAGAGACACTGCAGCCACCGCCAGGATAAGCAGCATGTAAAGATGCCGGTAAGCCACCAGCCATGTGGCTAGGTATAGATTTATTAAAATGGGTTAATTTAAGATAAAAGAACAGTTAGCAAGAAGCCTGCCATGGCCATACAGTTTATAAGTAATGTAAGCGTCTGAGTGATTATTTTATATGTGGATTGTGGGACTGCAGGGTTTGGTGGAACCTGGAGAGAAGCCCTCCAGCAACACACCCAAGTGTTGGCTGCATTGAAGACACTCATGAGGTCCAGACAGAGCTCCATGGAGGAAGGATATGAATTCAGTACTGCAAAGGGACAGAGGGAAAACAAGCAAAATCTCTGTGGCTTGGAATCATGTGGCATGGGGCTGACATGCAGGGCAGCAAGAGGCAGGGGTAGGACCTGGTTTGGTTGGCCCTGCAACAGTAAAACGGATGGAACACCCAGAGCATCAGGTTAAAGGCTGAGCTCCTCCCTCTGAGATGCTTGATCGGGACGATCCTTGGGTTGACCTGAGTGCCTAGGCAGTTAGCCCACCTCAGAGTGTGTCCAGGAGGCTTAATCAGGTTCTGAAGACCTAGCTCCAGTGAGGTGGCCGAGTATAGCTGCTCCACAGTGTCATAGACCAGGCTGGAGTAACAAAAGCAGGAGACCCCTCCAGCCATCTCCATCTTCGTCTCTGTCTCTCTCCTTCCTGGCTGCCAGGAGGTGAACAGTTATCATCCTCTGTTGGTTTCTACCTTCACAGTCCAAGAGCCGACCAGGGACAGAGAGACCATGAGACCTTCCTGCCCAGAAGTTGTTTCTCCATTGCTCGGTTGTGCAGATGAAAACTGAGGAGTGCATAGTGCATTCTTTGGGTGTCATTCCAGGATGTCCCCACCTCAGCCATCTCACACCTCCTCCCCACCACAGCCTGCTGGAAACAGGGCACAGAACCTCAGGGAATGGCGGAACCCCATTCACCTCCAAACTTTAATAAACAGCGCTCTGATAAGGCCATGTAACCATCAGTACCATGATTCAGAGGCTGGGGAGAAGTTAAGGCTTCTTTTATTCCAAGTTAGGGGTGTGCCCTGTTTGGCACAGCATCCTCTAGATTCTAGAGTCTAGAATGTTCTACCCACAGATTCATCCCCTGCCACTCTCAGGTTGTACTGGTCAGTCACCCTTCAACAGCATGTACAATCCAGCTTGCCTCCGGGCAGCCACCTCAGAGCTTGACCTCTTCATCTCCCTCCACCAGCACGGGCCTCACAGACCCACTTCCAGCCAGTCTTCCCTCACCTCCCAAGACTGGCTCTGAGACAGGAGACCCTGCTCTGCCCAGCACACAGTCGTTATTCTTATTTGATGTGTGTCCCAGCCAACAAAGTCAAGTTCATGGCCATCTGTCCGCACTTTCCTGGGATCCAGCAGGGTCAAGTGAGGTGAGCCGGAGCCAAGCGGGCCTTCAGTTGACTGAGGAAAAAGCACACCTGTGTCTACAGGCAGCACCAATAAGTAACAGAACAGGCTTTAGCAGTTGGCAACTGACCTGAAAATGCCCCTTAATCTCTGCCTCATGTACATGAATGAGGGACGCTGGCCTCCTCCATTCCTTCTGAATGAGCACCTTCGCCCCAAGTGTTTACATCATTAATTCGTAAGGTCTGGCGTTCGTGGGCACTCCAACTCAATACCTTTTATGATACAATTACTACTCAGAGATGAATTTTTTTTTTTATGAGTTTCCTTTTCACGTCTCCAGGGCCCTTTATTCTTGGGAAATCTTGTGGAGAGGGATCGCCTCTCTTTCAGTGAGGACTTAAAGCTCCTGCTTCACCAGGCACTTCTGTCTACTTGGTGCCTCTTGTACAGGCACCTTCTTTACCCAAATGCACAGGGAGACCCAGCCCCCTTACGGCGGGCAGCAACATAGATTTGTAGACAAAAGAACAGGTTCAGATACCTATGCCAGCACCTGAGAGCTGGGCAACCCCCAGCCAGTGACCCGACTTCTCCGAATCTCCATCTTGTAAACCCCCAGAAATCCAGAGCCACCCAGCGGCTTGCTTCTAGACGGGCTTGGAGAATGGGATGAAAATGTCTCTGATAGGCAACTGGAACAGAGCTGGCCCTGTGGACGACCTGCTTTTCAGAAAAACAAATCTCACAGAGAGCAGACTGGCTTAAATGCACCGCATAGCAGAGGATGACCTTGAACTTGCGGCCTTCACCTCTCTGTGCCGGGATTACAGGCCTGAGCCATCATGCCTGATTTATGTGGTGCTGGAAACAAAACCTAAGACGTTGTGTGTGCTAGACAAGCACTGTACCAACTGAGCCACATCCCCAGGCTGGAATGTCTGTGATTATGTGATGAAGACATTTTACTCAGAGGCTTGAAAGTAGAGAGGGCCTAGACAGGTCAAGGAGATCAAAGTCCTCCCCAGGTCAGAGTTCCCCGGCCTCTGTACCGCTCACATGCACAGATAATAGAACACAGCACTAAACGGAGTCACTGTTCTTGACCCTGTCATTCACCGAGTGACAATGGAGCTCAGAGGGATGCAATGCAGGTCCTAGGTACCCAGTGCCCGTGAACTGTGAGATGTGTGACCTCTTCTTCCAGGCTTTGTCTATGGTACCCACGGTGTGAGGCAGGGGTGTCCCCACAACCAGAAGGAAGGAAGACGGTGGGGGAGGGACCTTGAAAGGGTGAGACAGCTGGAGTCAGATGCGGACCCTCTCCTTCCTAGTCTCTTACATGGGACCAAATGTCTTCACTGTCCTTGTTACAGGCGTCACTCAAGTTCTGGATAGGGAGAGACAGGCTTGGGGCCCCACTGCTCGGCCCACAGCCTGACAGTCTGTGTCCTCCACTGCACAAGGCCCAAAGAAACTCCTACCCATCCTTGCGGGCCAGTTTAAATAGCCCGTCTTCAGGGAAGATTTCCCGGAATGTTGAAGGTGGATGGTTTTTCTTGTAAAATCCCCTCCCGACTTCCTAGAAATGTTTTCTTTCCTTCACTCTCTCTCTGTTGCTCTCTATTGACTCCCACCTACTTGTTCTTTACTTATCAATCTATCATCTACCTGTGTAACTACTTTCTTCTCCCTATTCATTCTTTTCATGGTAAAAGCTATATTATTTATATTATATATATTATGAAAACCCAGGATGAGGAAAACCGTCCTTAATCTACCAATGGGTACTGCTGTCCCTCTGTCTTCACCTGTGACTGGCCTTTTGGTGTCTGCCTCCCTGGCTAGATGGTAGACTTGGTGAGGAGAGGGAGTTTGTGACTATGTGTTCCTTTCTGAGTCTTTAAGGGTAGCGGGGAACATGACACAGAATACATGTGCAGTGTATCGTCCTTGAATAGCAGAAGGCATAAAGGAAGGATGGGAGAACAGTAGAAAGTGGGTAGATGGATGGATAAATAATAAATGGGGATGGGTGGATGGGTGTGGGGGTGCATGGATAGGTGAATGAGTTGTAAATGGGTTGGTAGATAGATGGGTGAATGGTGGATGGTTAGATACATAGGTGGATGGTTGGGTAGATGGATGGTAGGTGGATGAGTGTGACTGGGTGGATGGGTAGATGAATCAATAGATAAGTGAATGGGTAGATGGATGTTTAGGCCAGTTGATGGATAGCTCAGGGTATAGATGGGTGAGTGGGTGGGTGGGTAGGTGGATACACCAGTGGGTGGGTGGGTGGATGGATGGATGGATGGATGGATGGATGGATGGATGGATGGATGGGTAAGTGAGTGGATGGATGGGTCTGTAGGTATGTGAGTAGATGAATATATAGGTGTGTGTAGGTATGTAGGTGGATAGGTGAACAGATAGGTATATGGACGAGTATGTGGACAGGTAGATGGGGAGATGGGTGGTGGGTAGATGGATTGATGGATGGATGGATGGATAGATTGATGAATGGATGTGTAGGTGTGTAGTTGGATGGGTGAGTGTGTGGGTACCTAAGTGGGTGGATCATAAGTTATGGTATTGAAAAATCCTTGGCTCTCTTACCCTTCTATGGCCTCAAGAAACATTCCTGAAGCTGAGCATAGTAGCACGTGCCTTTAATCCCAGTACTTGGGAGGCCAAGGAAGGCAGATCTGTGTGAGTTCTAAGCCAACCTGGTTTACATAGTAAGTTCCAGGACAGTTAAAGGTACATAGTGAGACCCTGTAAAAAAAAAAACAAACAAACAAAAAAAAAAACCGAAAAGAAATTTGTAGCATGAATCCCAGTTGGTCTTATAATAAAAACCTGGAGTCAGATGTAGGGGTGAATGCTGAAAGATCAGAGAGACAGAGGAGTGAGCCATGGCCATTTCTTACCTCTACTGAATCCTCAGCCTGAAAGAGAAGATCCTATCTCCATGAATCCACAGACTGAATGCCCCTGAGTCCTCAGCCAAAAGGAGCGCCGAACTTGTCTCCTCCCATCTTATATTCTTTTCTCTGCCCAGCCATATCACTTCCTGTATCACCCTTCCTAGTGCTGAGATTAAAAGCATGTGACTCTCAAGTACTGGGATTAAAGGTGTGAGCCACCACTGCCTGGCTATTTCTCTTTTAGACTGGATTAATCTCATGTAGTCCAAGATGGCCTTGAACTTACAGAGATCCATCTGCCTCTGCCTCCCGAATGCCAGGATTAAAGGTGTGCACCACCACTGCCTGGCCTGTGTGGCTAACTCCGTGGCTGGCTCTACCCTCTGATCTTCACACAAGCTTTAGTTGTTAGAGCATATACAAAGTACCACCACAGAAATTCTGGTGAGACTCAACCCTGTGGTGCCCTTTGGCAACCCTGTTCCCAGGCAGGACCTTCCTGAGCTGACATGTGTCAATGAGCAGCGGTTGGTGTCCAATCAACTCTGCCCTGGACCCTTCAGCACCAGCGGATCCCAAGCCTGTGGTCACTGGGTGGGGTGGCAGCCTGTCATGGAAACTTCAATTTCTGTTTTGTAAAAACAGCTCTGTAAGCTGCATGCTCATCCTGTGAGTCATCTCCACCCAGGCACAAGAACAATCCCGGGCTTCTCCCTGAGTCTTTGGCTGGCACAGTCGTGCCCCCTCCCTCCAGTATCCTGCTGTGCTGGGTCCACATGGACTCAGGAGCCCACGGAATAACTCGGGAGCACACATCAAACAGTGAGACCAAACAGTGTAGAACAAATGTAAAAGTCCTTAGGTCTTAAAGGCTACGAACAAATTCAAACATTTGTGTTTGAAGCACTGCATGGCCTGTACCAGCTCGCCCAGGGATGCCTGTGGCCACAAGGTCACCTGTGTGGCCTTAGCTGTTTATCTTATAGGAGTCCAGACCTGGAGACCCTTCGAATTCTGCTGTCCCTGTGGATGGGGCCTCTCTGCACCTCTGTGTCACAAGTGCATGAATAGTGTGAAACAGCCATTTCTAGGTGTATTCTCCGCTTTAGTTAATGTCTTGGTAAGACAGACAGACACAAAGCCATCCCTGGACAGAGATGTGAGCCCAGCCGCATCCACCTGGAGCGCCTCCACCCTTCTTCCCTGTCATGTCTGGCGGTTGTGAGCACCGATGCTTCAAATGGGCTGAGTTCTTTCTCATCCGGGCTCTGGGGATTCTTCTGGCTCCCCCAGCCCTTAGGTGACCCATGCCCACGGCAGACAGTCGTGACTTCACCTCACTGTGAAGACAAAAGGTGCAGACGTCAGGCGCATTCTCAGCCATCCTCGCCTCTCATTCAGTCCATGGTCCAGGTGGTTATTCACAGCCACCCAGCTGCCCTGTGTTCCTTAAACGCCCATTTGGAGCTGAGCGGTGGGCGGGCATTGCAGCCTCCGTGGCTAGTGAAGCAGTGGCTCCGGGAAGACTTGGAGAGGAGGCAGCTCTTCTGAGGTCACACAGCTGGGCAGGGACTCCAGCCTCGAATATCTGTCCTTGCAGCAGGAATGCTGCCCCTCAGGCTGCAATGGGAGAAAGCCTTGCCTTCTCCAAGCCTTTTCTGGACAACGCAGTTGACATTCAAGCCCGGAGAGTTACTGGAACAGCTCTCGCCTGCCATCCTCTAGTGGAAGGGAGGAGGGAGGCATAGCTCCCCAACCCCCAGCTCTGGGGCCTGGAGCCAGCACCTCTCAAAGCCTTAGGCTTGTTTTACCCCCTTGGACCTAGGTGTCACACTTAATTCCGATGCACTTTTGCATACGCCTTGTGCCTGAGATGGGTCCCCTCTCTATGGAAGCCCAAGGTGTGTGGCTTCCAATCCAAGGTGGCCTCCTGTGGAATGGCACCCACCACTGCCGTGCTGTGAGTGTGGCCTGGGACAAGGCAGCAGCCATGACATGTAAAAGACATCAGAGCCTTACTGATCATGGTGTCACTGGATCCAAATAAGCCCCCCCTCCCCCGCCCTGCCCGGGGGAGGCAGATACTGTGACCAGAGAGCTCAAGTGACTGCCCCAAGGTCACAGAGCTGACACACACCACTGTCAGACACCAGTTGTGGGTGTGCAAAGTTGCCAGGGCCTCTGGGCAAGCTCGCAGGCTGTACCTCCAAGCCATGGTGGCACTGTTTGTCAGTATCGCTGTTTCCTGCCTCAGCCAACGCTTACAGCCTGTGGGACCTGAGGGCCAAGTCACCCCGAGAAAGTCACTTCTAAATGGGACCACCATGGCAGTAGTACTCACCCCTCACCAAAAACCGTAATAATAATAATAATAATAATATAATAATAATAATAATAATAATAATATAATGATAATAATAAATGAACTCAACTCCTGCAAAGAAGGGCTTGCCCTGGTATGGTGGGGAACCAGGTAGACAGAAGGAAGAGCTAAACAACTGTCCCCAGCCCCATCAGACTCAACTCTGAGCTCAGGGCAGCCGCCAGCCTTGCTGAGACACAGCATGCTGTGCGGGCTGAAGTGCACAGCCAGTTGTTATTTCAGGAGAGATGAGCGCCTGGGTTTTGCCTGTCTGCTGCCATGCGACCTGGGACCACTCCCTCCCGCTCTGTGGGCGCCGTCATCTCTAGGACTTAAATTCTGAAACCCGTAAGAGGCTTTAGGCTCAAACAGCAGAAGGAGAACTGCAAAGACCCGGGAGAACCTCTCTGACTCAGCTGCTTCCTCTTTGTCCCCAGGTCTGGAAATGTGTGGCCTCAAAATGACAGCTCTTGGCTAATTTGGGCAGGACTCTGAGACCAGCTTAGCATCTCCGTAGTTGGTGGTGTTGATGTGAGCTCACAGAGTGCCACAAGACCATGTACGTGGATAGCTCTTTGAAATCTCCGGTGATGTTACAGGTTAGGACAGGTGCCTCTCAGCACATGAGGAGAGCCAATCCTGGAGAGGCTGGTGGAGGCTCTCAAGGTCATTCTAGGCTACGCTGTGCCTGCCCTGGCCTTGGCTTTACCCTGATCCCAACCACAGAACTGTGCCAAAGCCAGTGGACCGAGAAGGAAGAGTGGGGAAGTAAAGGATGTCTTGTTCTCTGAGCTGTCCCTGGGACACAGTCTCCACCAGCTTCATGGTGTAACTGTGGGGGTGATGATGTCTACCTTGTCCTGCTTGCCATTTTAGAGTTGGCTCTGGAAGCCAGTGCAGGCCCCCTTAAGCGATTTACCTGAGGGTCAGTAACCGAGTGACCACCGGCCTCTACCCAGTCTCACCTGGGAACAGCTCCCAGCCTGGTGAGCAGCCCCAAGCATCTCTGGAGATGCTGCCACCACAGCCACAGAGGCACACCAACAATGCTAGTCCACAGCCACCACCACGTAACTCTGTGTCCTTCCAGAAGCCCCAGTGCAGCACAGACATTTCCTGCAGATGTCAGAGGGCGCACACTTGAGCCATGTGGAGTACTCAGCTCTGCCCTGCAGTGCCCAAGCAGCCACAGAAGACTAGACATAGCTGTTTAGATGTGGCTGGGTCCCAATAAAGCTATATTTGCAAACATAAGCCAAAGGCTGGGCACAGCAGGGCATGGTCGACCCCTCCTCTGAGACTGGGATGATGTCTGTGAGACACTTGGGTGCTGGCTCCAATCAGGTGGCTGTGCATGCTGGGAGCAAGGATCCTAGTAGCATCTGAGGCCTGCTCAGTTCAACATGAGAGAAATGGATGGTTGATTAGTGATGTCTGCCTTGGCCCTGGTGGAGAGGCAATGTGCATGACGTAATGTGTCAAGGGGCTGGAGATCCCAGCAGTCACAGGAAAGAGCTTAAATGATAGAAAATTGACAAGACAGCCCTGTCACTGCAGGGGCCACGGGTGGGAGCTCACCTGGGCAGCAGGGGGCCTCTTCCCAAGCAGATTTTTCAAACCACAAGGTTTGTGTCTTCACCACATACATGGTGAGGGACTTGAAGGCAGAGGCCACATTCATGTTGTTTTTGTTTCTCTGGGTCTAGTGCAGAGGCTGGGCACGTGCGCTGAAGATCGCTTGTGGGAACGAATGAGTGAATGAGCAGGCCGGAGCTTGACAGGATCTCACATGGGCTGAATATCTCTTGTGTCACTTAAGACCTTGTATCCACATCCCTAGCACAGGACTTGCAGAAAACGGGCATCATCAAGGGCATTTTCCAAGCTAAGCAGCTTTCAAAACACAACCGCCCTGAAACTAGCAGCCGCGACAGTGACACCAGGCGCCACGTTACCACATTGTGATTATAGCTCCCTGCCCCCACTCTTCCAGGGAGGGGGGCTGCTCTAAGCTCCCATTTTACAGGTGAGGACAAAGAGGCACCCGTGGGAAAGCCAGGCAGGCATGGGGAAGGGACTGGGATCTGCCTGCCTGCCTGTGCAGCTTCCTCTTGCCTGGATGGCCTTGAGTGCAGGGTGGCTCACGGCAGAGACCTTCGGGGACACAGGAGGGAGGCTGGCTGCCTGTGTACTGGGACAGGTCACACAGCAAAGCAGCTACATGGAGGGGAACAACTAGGGCAGCGGTGTGGGCAGGCTGCCTCCCCACCCACCGAGGTCCCCCCAGCTCCTTCACAGCAGCAGGCTGGGAGCCCTGGTGCGCCCGGCGCCCCTGTGATTGGCAGCCTGCAGATGGCGGGGTGCCTTGGAATTTATTATCCAAGCATGCCTTTCCGAGGGGGCCTCACTGCCTGACACTGCTTTATCTGAGAGCTGGGAATGGTTAGCCGAGAGCCCATCTGTTAGCCAAAGAGGGGAACTCAGTGGGTGGGGAAATGTGTAAAGTCATTTAAAAGGAATTTCTCTGATGCAGAGGCCAGGGTGGTAGGTTATCTGCCCTTGGACCCTGGACTGCCGGGCTCTGGGACGCTGGGTCTTGCAGTGGTTCTTGTGGCTGGCTGCACCCTCCTTGTTCTAAACCCAACATTGACAGGCCCTTCCCACTCACAAGCAACTGGAACCCCACAGTGATCTTCCTGAGCTGAAAATTCTGTTTTAGCAACCTCACTGTCTTGGGGACAAATGGGAATAGATGCATGGATCTGAGTTGATACTGGGGTCGCTGATGAATCCAGGAGCTGCAGAATAAATAGGGCGAGTTGGTGTTCCCCTGAGGCTGCAGGCCAACTGACTTTGCATCCTTCCTCAAACTGACCTGGGGAGAGGCTCCCGGAAGACGTGTGATGGGAGCTGATGAATGGCAAGTGTGCACAGGGGTGACCATCCACTGGGCACTGAGGACTCATGGGTACCTGGGAGGGGCTGGGGAGGCCCTAGGACCTGAGTTTGAGGGTGGCTCCTGCTGGATGGTCCACTCCCAGAGACTCCGAGAGACCAGATCGTTGCGGGTGATGACACATGTTGGCGACAGAGATTGCTCTTCCCCAGTGTCCCACGGAATCCACCTCCACTGCCCCAGGACTCCGTGCAGCCTTGTCATCCTGAGGCAGATTACTTCTGGAACCTGCACAAGACCTCAGTGGGCACTGGGCCCAAACACGCCCTGAACCCCAGCTCAGCCCTCACCCCGCTGCTCACTCCACAGGGATTGAGGCTTGACACTTTTTTCCAACACGTGCCTTCTCGTGGACGCCACAGGAGTCCACGTGGAGTCATCCACGTTCCACATGTGTCCTCTCCAAAAGATGTAAAGAGGGAGAGGCTGGGTCGGGGGGTTACACCTGGTGATGCCTGGCACAGCCCCTCCCCCGTTATGTTTCCATAGGCTCTGCCCCCCCCCCTTCCAGGAACCCAGAACAGTAACGACTGAGCGATTGGTGGTATTTCACTGTTTAATGGATGTCTGTCCTGATACACAACAGTTTCCACAGTGGTGGAGTCACCATACTCATTGCTTACTGTGTGCACTTTTATTGTAGGGGGAGAGAAACCATTGTATCTACTCAGTGGACATTAGACGATGGATGGATGGATGGATGGATGGATGGATGGATGGATGGATGGATGGATGGATGGATGGATGGATGGATGGATGGATGGATGGATGAGTAAATGTATGACTGAATGAGCAAGTTTGTGAGTAAATGACTTAAGCAAGTAATTGAACTGATGAATGAATGAGTGAAATAAGCCAGTGGCTGGGCTCAGTAGGATGATGGCAAGCAGAAGCCTAGGGATGGGAGGCCTCTGGGCAATAGGCCCAGCCTCCGGGTGTCTGAGGGATACCTTCACACTCTCTAACTGAGAGGAAGTCAGGGCAAGAACTGAAAGAGGGCAGGAACCTGGAGGCAGAAGCTGATGCAGAGGCCATGGAGGGGTGCTGCTTACTGGCTTGTTCCCCATGGCTTCCTCTGCCTGATTTCTTACAGCACCCAGGATCACCGCCCAGGGATGGTGCCAGACACAGCTGTCTGGGCCCTCCCCCATCCATCACTAATTAAGAAAATGTGTCTCAAGTTGGCCTACAGGCCAATCATTCGGAGGTTTTTTTCTCAGCTGTGGTGCCCTCTTCTCAGATAACTCTAGCTTGTGTCAAGTTGACATAAAACTAGCCAGCACGCCATCTTTGCTCTGGCGTCTCTGTGGCTGCTGCCACATGCACTTCTGAGGGTCAAGCTTCCAACCTTGTCTCCAGAAATACTTCCCGACCCCAAATGTCCCCTAGTCCCTGCCCAAGGTGAGCAGCACAAACTCACCTGAGCCTGTCTTTGCCTCTTCTTCATCCCAGGCAGGTGCTAGGGAAGGGTAAGGTCTGCTTGCACAGGAAGGGTGCTCCACCCACAGTAGAAAGCCGAGGAAGAGGTACCAGAAGGGATCGTCGGCAGCACAGTCTCTGCAGGCACGTGTGATGATGGGTAGAGAAAGCTGGGGCTTGAAGATGTGTGCCTCTGTGTGTGCACACACACGTGTGTGTGAACATGTGTGCATGCGTGTGTGGGCATCTGTGCTCATGGATCTGATCATTCTATGCTTCTGTTCTGTTTTCCTCCCTACTGACCATCCGCTCACAGGCTGAGTGTTTATTGAGTGCTTACTATGACTAACTACACTATAGGAAGTACAGCAGTGACCAGGATCAGTTCCAAGTTGCCTGAGGTGATCACTTCCTAACATGTTGAAGCAATGGCAGGGCCTTGGGGACATCCACATGATTGCCCACTGAACCCCCAAACCACAGGCCATAGGGACCTTCACAGACTTGGTCACTGAGCACCATACCCAGGCTATAGGGACCTTCACGGTCTATGTCACAGAGCATACATACCTCAACCCCATGTGTACTCATGGTATTCAGCACGATTGGAATGTGACAGCCACCTGACCATGTCAACCTCTTCCTCAGCCTTCAGGCCCCCCATTCAGATGACAAACCCTAGCAGACAATAGAGGACAGGGCTTTCTCAGGGTTCCATTACCAGGCAGGCCCATTCTGGCTCCATTAGTGTGTGGTGCATCTGCACCTCGGACCTGGGAGACACACCTCTGGATTGACTGAGCAGGGAAGACACCGCCCAAATGTGGGAGGCACCATTCTATGGGCTGGTTCAGAAAAACAGATGAAAGCCAGCTGACACCAGCCTTCACCTCTCTGCCTCCCGATGGCAGATGCAGTGGGACCCAGCTGCCTCACACTACTGCTGTCTGCCTTTCCCGCCATGCCGGACTGCACCCTCACACCTCCATTCTTCAGGTTCTCCCGCCAGGTATTTTGTCTTAGCAGTAGGAGCATCCGCTGATACAGGAGGGAGCGGGGCAGCAGAGGGATGCTGAGGCGAGAGCTAAGAAGGAAGACAGGGCCTAAGGAACCACACCAAGGAGTGTTCACCTGTCCTGAAGGCAACGAGAAACACACTTTAAAAAAATGGAATACAAGAAGAGGAGAGTTTCGGGACCCCAGTGGGGCAGCTGGGTCGGCAGCCAGCTGCAGCCATGAGCCAAGTACTGAGCTCACACTAGTTCAGGGCTGAGGTCTGTCACTAAGAAAGAAGCTACTGTAGGGCTTCCACTCCTGATGCGGGCACCCCAGACTGTCACCCTGGAATATGCTGTCTGACCAATGGCAACACCTCACTCCTCCTTCCTGCAGTGGAGAGGAAAGCGCCGCACACTGGCGGTGGTGTCCTCAGGGCTCCCAAGGCATGCCATTGAGTGTCAAAGCAAAGGACGCTTCCCCAGCCTTCTATTCAAAGATCACCCGGCCCCTCCTCTGCTTCCTCTCTGGCAGAGTGGCAACTCACCTAGAAGTGACGGTGATTCCCTGCGTCACAGACTCTCCTCATCACTGTCACCAGATGCCCGGCAGAACAGCTGACAGAAAGGAGTATTTCCTGGGGCTCTGGGTTTTAGAAGGCTCCGTCTGTTGTGGGGAGGCGTGGGGAGGCAGAGCTGTCCACGGCATGGAAGGTGAGGAAGCGGAGAGGAGAGACTGGCAGTGCTCCCCCACCCCCATTGCTTCCACCCATGTCGCCAGCTCATGGGATGGTGTCATCCACATTCAGCTCGGGGTGTCACCATTAGTTAATCCTCTCTGGAAAAGTCTTCAGACACATCCTAAGCTGTGCCTCACCAATGTCATTCTAAAACTAGTCAAACTGACCATGAAGATGAACAATGGCAGTGATGGGGATGATGGTGGTTGTGGTGATGGTGATAATGGTGGTGATGATGTTTCTTGGTGATGGGGATGATGATGGTGATGGTGGTGATGTTGATGTTGGTTGGTGTTGGTGATGGTGATGATGATGATGATGGTGATGGTGGTGATTTTGATGTTGGTTGGTGATGATGATGGTGGTGGTAGTGATATTAATGTTGGTGATGGTGATGATGGTGGTGATGGTGGTGATGTTGATGTTGGTTGGTGTTGGTGATGGTGATGATGGTGGTGATAATGATTATATTGATAAGATCTTAGATCTGACATGGGCACAGGAGGAGAGAGACTGGCCCAGAATCTGAGGGACAATTTCAAAAAACAATCTGTGTTCTTTCCCCCTAGATTACATTTTTTCCAAGTGAGGCACTTGGGGACCTGTGTATTCTCAGAGCATCAAGGGAACTCTAAACTACGCCAGTGGACATCATGAAGTCCAACAGCTGAGGAGCATTGTGTGAGCTGGAATTCTAGGTCACTTGGGTGATTCACATCCCAGGTTCCAGTGATGTCATATCTGGGTGACCTGGGTTTTCAGTAGTGCTATGGGAAAAGGCAAGAACGTGGAGCAGGATATGAGTGTGCAGAATCCAAGCTGACGTCAAGGCCCCAGGGTGCATGTGGTCCACAGAAAGCTACAGTGCTTGTCTACGAAGGCAATTCCATCTTACAGTGTCACAGATTATCGTCTTCAGCATCTATGACACGAGGACATTGGTGCTCATTAAGTTGTCGCCATAAGCAGAGCTGGAGGGATTTCTTTTGGTGCAAGAATTCCTGGATGATCTGGAGCATGTGATGACCTCTGCTCTGGGACGTGGGTCTCCCCAGGTCTGGAAAGGAGGTGGGCAGCTCTGAGCCTCCAGCCTGCCTGGAGGCTTAAGGGAAGACCAGACAAGAAACCCCACCTCTCAGATGCCAGGGAGTTTTTATTTACAGCCTACAACTGAGGGTGGCCATCAGAAACACGCCCTCTGTGATCCTGGTAAGGCAGACCATTCATTCTTTCGGGTGATACACACCCATATTTATTCTCCTTGAGCCGCTCTGCTGGCCTGGACTGAAGAGCTGCCCATGTCAGTGTGAAAGAAGAGAAGGAGGGAGACAATACAGTCCCAAGATCTTTATCTTTGTAATAAACCTCGAAGAGCAACATGCAGCTTACTGGATCAGAGTCCAGAGTCTAGACAGAAGCATAGACAACTCAGATCAGCGGGCTTTGGAAAGGATGCTGAGAGTATTTCACAGGGAAAATAAAAGGCAGTGGAGAGCCAGGTATGACAGAACAAAACTCACTTCAAAGCGGATTCTAACAAGAGCTAGAAGTACAAACCTGCTAGAAGAAAATGCAGGGAGACTAAGTCTCCCGGGCGTGACTTGAGATGATGCTGAAAGCTGAAGAGAGAAAGAAAAAGAAAAAGGAAAAAAAAAAAAGCAAGTCAAACTTCATCAAGATCAGATAGTTGGTGTCAGTCCCTGGAGTCGCCGAAGGATTGAAGGAAAAGACACTAAGAAACACACACAGAAAAGCTGGGGTCAGGTGGGCCGTGCTCACTCTGATGGTATGGCACCAATGGTCTATTTACTACGTACAGTATAGGAGGCTGGAGTGCTGGCTGGTCTTGTGTCAGCTTGACACAAGCTAGAGTCATCTGGGAAGAGGGGACCTCAGTTGCTTCTACTAGACTGGCAAGCCTAGGGTACATTTTCTTAATTAGCAATTGATGTGGGAGAGCCCAGTTCACTATGGACAGTGCCATCCTTGGGCTGGTGGTCCTGGGCTGTGTAAGAAAGCAGGCTGAGTAAGCCATGGAGAACAAGCCAACAAACAGCACTCCTCTATGGCCTCTGCTTTAGTTCCTGCCTTCAGGTTCCTGCCTTGAGTACCTGCCCGGCTTCCCTCAGTGATGGACTAAGATGTAGAACTGTATACTGAAATAAACCCTCTCCTCCCCAAGTTGATTTTGGTGTGGAGTTTTATCACAATTGAAGCCCTGACTAAGACAGCTAGGCAAGCGGTCTCAGGCTGTGAACATCCAGGAGAAGGAAGCTGATGCTGCTTTTTTTTTTTTTTTTTTTTTTTTTGCAAACACTACCAACATTCATACTTGGACCAGAGGGAGGCTTTGTGCTATCTGTCTGTCTATCTATCTATCTATCTATCTATCTATCTATCTATCTATCTATCTATCTATCTATCTATCTATCTATCTATCTCAGCTTTAGCCAGGGGAAGGCATTACCAATTTCCCATGAGTCTAAGGCTTTGGTCCTTGATATGACTATATTAATACTAACAATACACATTCACTCAAGACTTCCTGCCTCTCCCCCAACCACAGGCTGGGAAAGGGGAGGTTGGTTAAACAGATTGAATCAGAAGAATGTGTGCTTGGGACATGTGTTGACACATTCCTGACCTCCACTGACACATACATCCAGGATGTGTCCATCAGAAAAAAAAATACAATAGAACGTTTTAAAGTAAGAAATAAATGGAAATTCTGAGCAAGAGACAGTGGGATAACTGGTCACACATCTGTGGGGAAACAGAGGCCAAAGCGGAAGAACCTAGATTTTTCTCCTGAGGGAAGTAGAGAGTTCTAGATGCTTTCTACAAAGGGAACCTACAGGATGAAGGCGGAGTGAAGAGACTCCTGCAGGGAGCTGGGTGATATGGAGGTGGGAGCTGAGAGAGCTGGTGTAAGGGAGATTTGCAGGCATGATTGGCAGGACTTCCTAAGGGATGAAATGAAAGTGGGTGAGGAAGTGCTGTGCCCAGGGATGGACAGACCCCTCCCCACGCCTCTGTACACCTGTGGAAGGGATGGGTGAATGAATGGACAGACAGTGCCTTTGACAGCTCACGGCTGAACCTGGGTCTTCATTGAGCTCCGAGAAACCTCCCCAGAGATGCATCAGGGCCTAGGCCATTCTCTGCAAGCGTCCCTCGCGGGAGAAAACTCAGAGGCCACCGTGGACTGGGGCTCCTGGGTGATGTGGTGACAAGGGTGCTCTTACTGGCCTCAGGTGACATCTCACTTTGAACCAGATGGCCTGGAAGTGCTCGGTCAGGGGAGACACTGACCCAAGCAGGGAACAGCATCTACTGTCACGTGTCTGATGAATAATCCTAGCTTCCTTGGGAGGAGGAAGCAGGGACTCTGAGGATCAGTGGCTTCTAGGAGCCAAAATCTCACTGGTCAGTTTATGGGAGCTCAGTAGACCCTTCCTGTGGTCTACTCTTGTAATGGGGTTCCTGCAGGAGATGTCACGGGTAGGCATCCACAGTTCCTCCACTTCACCCTTTCACAACATTCCAGCCTCGGGTATCTCTTCTCCGAGGCTTAGCTGGGTGCTCAAGCTTTCTCTGCCCTTGAACCCAGTGGAAGGGTCCTGCCTGGGGTTTAATGAGCTCACCCACACCCAGAGGCGGCTTTGATGCTGCCGCAGAGAAGCTCTTCCGTTCATTGTCTCCTCTGCTTGCCTCCCACACAGCTCTACTCCAAGTGTTCCTGGTCTCTGGGTCATGTGACCACAATGGTGCCTTTCCCAGGTGTCTTCTGGGGTCTCCTGTACGGAGTCAGCCGGTCTCAGGGGGTTCTCTTGGGAAATGAGAAGACCCTGGAGCTGCACAGGTTGGGGAGCACCGAGGAGAGAGCCTTTGTCCTTCCTGGCCCCCCAAGAACTGTGGGAGCCACAGGCAGGTGTGACAAGTGGTCAGACACCCCAGTCCACCTGCCCTGGAGACCCCCAGCTGGGAAAACAGCCTCCTCCTTCCTAAACCTGATGCATCCCCTGCTACACCAAGATGATGCTGACAGCCCCACCCAGCCTCTGTCAGTTCCAGTTCCACCAGGACGCAGCAGTGACCACCTCTGCAGAAGCAGAGGCTGCACCCAGAAGCTGTTGAGCACCGCATCCGAGTCCGCCCCACCTGCCACCCTGCACCCTCCCACCCCACCCCCAGGATGAAACAATTAAATCATTTGCTGCCAGGCCCTGGAGGTGGCAGTCACACAAAGAGGAACGTAAACAGTCTTACGTGTAATTAGAAGTTACACTTTTTTTCTTAATCAGTGCGACCCAGACTGAAGATTATTTTCTGCTTGATATCATTCTAATTTTGATTCCTCCTCCCACCTCTACACAACTTCAGGAGGATAAAGGCCATGGGGGAGCAGATTGGGTTGTGGCAGGATCGAGGCCTCTGTTCACACCATTTGCCCTGCACTTCTCTGACCAAAGTCCATCTGCAGCAGATGCTCCATTCCCAGTCTAGGTCAGCAGCCAGGAGGTCAGGGACACTCCAAGGCCTGTCTGGGTCAGCTCTGGGACCCACCAGTCCCACTGAGTCTAGCACAAACCCTTCCTAATGGCCAGAACACCTGCCTGACCTGTCCACCCTTTCTCCCAGATGTTGCTGTCTTGCTGTGGGGGCCTCCCTTATCCTAGGCTTAGGCTAAAAGCTCCACTCTGCATTTCAGACTGAGTGCCACCCCACAGCTCCCGCCTCCTCCATCACTGGCCCAATCACCCTCTTAGACTCCAGTGGCTAGCCCTTTATCCACCATATGTCCCCCTGCCTCCCGGACCCTCACCTCATTAACCACTTCCATCCCAGTCCTTTTCTCAACACGATTCCAGCTTCCTCTTGATGCCTGTCTCCTCCTGCTGGCGGGCACCCCATGAGAGGGCTGGGAAACTTCCGTGGCCTGGAGGACTCAGCACACAGTAGGTGCTTAAGGAGCAACCACCCACGGGACCCCTAGGGGTATCGCATTTCTTCACTCTTTGGAAAAACCTTTCCTGAACGACTCCAGTCTCTTTCCCCGAGACTCCAATTACATGTTTATGAGTAATCAGCTCCTGAAGTTGGCAACTGGAGCTTAACACACAGATAAACCAACCGCCATTAAGGATGTTCGGTGGCCACTGGGGTGGATCAAGTCGCTAATCACCCAAGGCACTGCAATTAAGCCAATTAACTGTTTCGACATATGCTGGGCTGTTACCGGCTTCAGTGGCGGGGCATCTGTGAAGTCTGTGCGACTTATTTACGGCCCGAGCTTCCGTTTGGGGACGCTAACCAGGTGGATGGAGGCAGTGCCAAGGGCCGCAGCAGAGACTCGCTGGCTGGGCGTGTACCTGGACGGTCACCTCATCCAGGGCCAGGGAAGGATGGAGGTGCAAAGGCACCTCAGTGTGGGTTAGCGGCCTGGCATGGCTGGGGGCAGGAGCGGTCCTCTGTGAGGTGGACTCCTCACTGAGGAGCTTTCCCCACGAACAAGCTAACCCTCCATTCTCCAAGCGTGGAAAAGCCTCCGGGCCTCTGGTGGCGAGGAGGAAGATATCGTCAAAATAAACGCTTCTTGGGCTTTGGCAACCATGATTTTTGACAAGCTCCAAGGAGGGGGAGAAAGAGTGGCCCCTGCACTCAGTCCCTCCTGGTTTCAGTCCCCACCTGGGCTGGCTGTCCACTACTTTATGCAGCCACATCCCCTCTCAGCTGGGGCTCGTAGCCAGGACAGACACCCCAGTCAGAGGGCCTGGTACAGCAAAGGCTCCAGCATGTGGCCACCTACTTTCCCGACACTGGGAGAGACGGAACAGACGGGATTCGCCCTAGGACACCGAGCAACTGAAGATGGAGCCCGGGTCTCTGGTTTGTTAGGAGTTCACTCCATCCACCCGTGCACTTTTCAATCATGCAAAAATAAAGCTGTCCTTTGGACAAGAGTCACACTCTCTGAGGTCATCAGCATGTGGAGGACATAGCCTTTTGGTCCTAAGGCTTTCACAGGTGTGGTGTCCTTCGAAGGCTTACCAAGTCACTTTGCTGGGTGACTTATCCACAAGGAAATGGTTCAGAGAGGGCAAGGGACCTGCTCCAGGCAACACAGCTCAGAAATGGTACAGTCGGAATTTAAACCCAAATCCTTCTGGCTGAGGCCTTTATCCCTTTGTGTTTCCATATCCCACGTGTGCTGGGATCCCTTCCACATGGCACACCAGTTGGCGATTGTAAGATTAACCCATGGCTTTATAGCGCGCCCTCCCCTCAGCAGCTCCAGCTGCATCATGGGCTCCCACAAGGCAGCTGTCTGTGGCTGAGGGTAGAGACGAGACAGAGGGATGGGGCTTCTGAAACAGAGGCAGGTCTCAATCTCAGAGTTGTCCCCACCGCACTGGGGACCTGCCCCAGCCTTCAGGCTCCACTGGGCACCACCACCAAGTCTTCCAGAGTCCACAGCACATCTCTGATCTTCCATGACGATGAGAGAGGGATCCCAGAGATGGTGTCTTGGTGGCAGCAGCCAAGAACAGCCTGAGTCAGGAAAGGGAAGACAGGGGCTCCCATGAAGAGCATGGCTCGGGCTCCAGCCAGACCCAGGTGCTGGTTACTAGCTGCTGGTTCGGCTGAGGGATAGCAGGTGGCATTCACACTCCTCTTCTGGCTGGGGCTTCAGAGTTTGCCAAGCTTCTTCGTGCAGCGTGGTTCATTCAGTATAGAAACTCGAATCTCATACCTGCATATGTATCTATAGATTGTGCAGAGTCCCGGAGGGGTGTCTGAAGCATCTAGGATAGTGGATGGCAGAGCAGACTTTTGCATTTGGTAGCCACTGCAGTAGAGCAAGCTGTTCCAGTTTCGGGTATTAAGCTTTGGTGCTGGCAAAAAACTGTCCAGCAACTTCATAAAGTAAGTGTGTTCCTGGAGCCTATGTGAATGTTACGTTGGTGAGTTGGTGGCCACTGCTAAATTGCTGCTTCAAGTGGGTTAATTGTCTCTGTGTCAAGTTTACTGCGATTAAAAGAGAACCCCTCTCTATGACTCTGAAGATGCCCAACACAAGGCTGGAGCAACTGTGGGGGCCATGGGCTCCGACAGTGTCCCCTGAGGGACTTCAGTGAGAGCCATCTGCCAAAGGAGAGCTGGGGACCAGAGACACCGGACACCTCCCCCAGACAGATGCCCAGCATCACCTTATGGGACCTGGGCACCCTTAAGGTGATGAGATGGGACAAGGCTACAGGTAGGGATGGTCCTCGGCTGACCTGTGGGGAAGGGGGGCACTGGACTCGTGAGCATGGATGCCATTTCTAGAAAACAGTCACAGGTTTAACGACAGAGCTGAGAAGAGGCTGCCTCTTTGGGCCTCCCTCTTTCTGAGGTCTTAGGAAGATACACTCTTGTTAATTACATAAATTAAACTACGATGTAGGAGCTTTCTAGAAGGTCCTGTTCCCTCACAGGTCTCCTCATCTGTTAAGCAGTGTTACCCTGTTTATTGACTGCATATTATTCTATTATAGCGATGCACTGGATTGAGACCTGGGATGGCTAATCTTGATCGTCAACTTGATGGGACTTCAAAATCACCACAGAAACAGATCTCTGGGTGTGTCTGGGAGGAATCTTCTTAAATAGATTGAACGAAGCGGGGGGTGGGGGGGTGGGGGGGGACCCTTCTTGAATGTGGGTGGCGCCATCCTCTAACCTGGATTTCCTGACTGAATAAAACAGAGAGAGGGGGCTGAGGGGCCAGCCTTCACCCCTCTGCTTCCTGACTGTGGACCAGTACAGCCAGCTGCCTCGCTCTCCCCACCACGCTGGCCTGTGACCTGGGACTGTGGGCCACCCCTCCTTCCTCCAGCTGAGTCCTGTCAGGGGTTGAGCGTTAGCAGGATGCAAGCAACAACTGCAAGACTCGCCGCTACCAAACTTTCCCCGTGGGCGAGCACGTCGCTTGTTTCCAATTTTCTTTCCGGTGCTTGTGAACGAGGTCGCGATTCTTGAGAGTATCCATCTAACCAGAAGTAGACACGTGGCCCCGTGGTAGATTTCCTAGAACAGCACATCCAGGACACTGGGAGGGTGTGTTTGAAGGGGCTATGGATCTGCTAAAAAGTACTCACAAAGAAAAAAAAAAATGACTCAGGAACAGAGCCTCTGGGAGGACCGAGGGAGGCCACAGAGGCTGTGTCTCTCATCTCACTCAAAGATAACAATAGATCAGGGAGCTTCAAGGTGCCTAGCAAACAGCAATTGTTCCCACAATCCCCAGAAAAAGCTTAGGTCTCCCCAGAGCCCCACATCCCTGCAAACAGTGCTCACCTCAATGAGAGGCTGAGGGTACAGGCATCGATATCATCTGTATCTGTTCCCACCAGCTGCTTCGTTGCCGGTGACTGTTATCTGGCATTGTGAGCCTGTCTGGACACCCATGCTTCTCTTTGGTTTTGTAGCTCTGCTGGCAGAGTGTTTTCTGGATGGACAGAGCCCTGGGCTCTACCCCCAGCAACACGCAAACTTGGCGTGGTGGTGCATGTCTCGCTGGGGGTACTTGGGAGGTGGAGGCAATAGAATCAGAAGTTCAAGATCTGTCCTAGGCTACACAAGTTGGAGGCTAGCCTGGATTACATGAGACCTGGCCTCAAAAAGCTAAAAGCAAAAACCAAGAAACAAAGCCCAAGCGTTCATGTACTTGGATTTTCAACTCAGCTCATTCTTTGATTTCTTAGCAGCATCCAAGGCCTCGCTCTGTTCCGATCAGTGAGTGAGCCCTGGTTATTTTTCTAATTGTTTAATCTGTACACGCTTTCATTTCATGAGCTCAACCAATCTGTGTTTTCTTTAACATCTTATTGTTTTGTCTTTTTAGACACATCCTTGGTGCTCAGGGTCATGCATGGGTCACGAACCCTTACTTGTAGCCAAGATCACCCTGCTTCATGTTTCCCAGTGACTCCAGCCCCTCAGGAGTCAATTTTGCTGAATGAGTGTGGAGAAGGCTTAACTCCAGTTTTGTCCTCTAATATTTCAACAACTGTCTCTTGCTGTTTGTGGAGTAATCCTTCCAGCTGTCCAGACGCCGCCTTTATCACACAGATTCTCTCAAATCCTCAGGGTGTCTTCCAGACAGCCCTATGTTTGCCATTAGTGAGCAAAGTGTCTCTAATCCCCCTGGACTACGCTCCCTGGAGCCCAGCTCTGCCTCTGAGGAGAGTTCTTCTTGAACTTCATCCACCCACCCACTCACTCATCCTCCCATCCACTCACCCATCCTCCCATCCACTCACCCATCCCCCTAACCACTCACTCATCCACTCACCCACTCACCCATCCTCCCACCCACTCATCCATCCTCCTAACCACTCACCCATCCTCCTAACCACTCACCCATCCTCCTAACCACTCACTCATCCTCCCACCCACTCACCCATCCCCTAACCACTCACCCATCCTCCTAACCACTCACTCATCCTCCCACCCACTCATCCATCCCCTAACCACTCACCTATCCTCCCACCCACTCATTCATCCTCCTAACCACTCACCCATCCTTCCATCTTACCTCACACTCTCCTTTCTTTCCTTCTTCCTGTCTATTCATCATTCATTCAACTATTATCTAACCGTTTCCAATCCCCTCCCTCCCTCCTCCCCTCCCTCCACTCCTTATCCACCCCCTCCTCCCTCCCTTCTCCATTGGTCCACTCAGCTCCGGTGCTTATCCCTCCCTCCCCATCCACCCTTCCCCCTCCTCTTTCTCTCCCTCCTCCCTCTGTCCACTCAACGTGATTAGTTTCTTTCTTCAGATCATCGATACAAAGTCAACTTCAGTGTCGTGTTTTTGTGACGGGTGCTTAGCTACACAGGTCACCAATGAGGAAAACAGACTTAGAGAAGCCAGTTGTCCTGTCTGGTGTCTCCTGAGGAGCACGCGGGTGACATTCCACTCAGGCTGCCTCACATCACTGTGTCTCCTGAATTATCATGGATTCACTTCTCATACACACACACACACACACACACACACACACACACACACACACACACACACACAAAGTGCTCATGGGTGGGGGCCCTGGTGGTCTAGAGTCTGTCCCTGATTGGAGGACTCGGGAGGTGAGTCATTTCACAGGACTGTGAATTAGAGCTTTCCCCAGGAAGAGGTTTCCCTTCTTCAACAGTTCAAAACCCCACGCCCGCCCTGGGATCCTCCAGACTTCAGTCCCATTTGTATGCAGCATGATCAGGCCTCCCAGGCTGGGAAGAAGGGCCCCAGGGCTCCCGGGTTCCAGGCGGCTTCCCTGCAACAAGAGAAGGAAAAGGTATCAACGCGCTTCAGATCGCCTTCTGGGCCCAGAACTTCAGAAAACCTCGCCATCTGTCCACTGGAGCGTGTTCCAAAGTTTTAAGTACCTTTTTTCCCATGAACTCCGTTAAAGTTAACCTGGCCTCAGAATATACGGGGGAAATCTGCTATAAATAGAGGTAAATAGAGATTGTAAAGATAAATAACGCCACGGCCCTGTGAGGAGCGATAATGCACTCTATTTACGGCCGGGCCTGCGCAGCCTGTGCGTGTCCTTAATGGCTTACTTCTGCTCTGGCAGCCTGACTCCCTGTTAGGCCTCTAAAGATTCAGTGTCACAAAAAGCTTACAGATAATTAAATATTGATTTTTGTTTTCTAATCCTATATAAAAATTGTCCTGGGTCTCCCAATGGTGGTTTTATCTCCCTCGGACGTGGGAGAAGCGTGGTGTCTTTTAACCCTCTTTGCGCTCCTCCCGTGAGCCAGGCAGGGTCCCAGGCTACCACGTGCTCCATCCATCCTAGCCCAATGCTCACTGATGCTTCAAATCCGAACCCACAGTTTGCCTGGGGTCCTGGGGACGGGCAGCCAGAGCACCCGAGTGATCAGCTCTGGTCCCCAGCTCTCTGTACTCGGTACCCACGCTCACTCTCTTGTCCTTACCAGGAGCCCACGTCTGGGAAGACAGCCAGAGAGGAGCACGGGATGAGAGAAATTCTTCCTCCTTCAGCTACCTTTGCCTTCTTTCTTAAAAAACAAATTAAATTAAAAAATGTAAAAAGGCCTCTATTGTCATTTTGTGTCCCGAGTGGAACAAGGGACAGCCGGCAGAGTGGCGGGTTCCCTGCCTAGACAGCGGGAGGAGGCAGAGAACCAGAACCAGGTTTGGAAAGCCAGGCCCCACCGTGTGTTGGCTGCGTGGTTCTGAGTGAGTAGAAAGCCTCTTTGTACCTCACTCTTCCTATCTGTGAAATGGACCCTGTCCCTCTCTCACCAGGCCTGCCAGATGAAGCTAAGCTGGAGAATAACAAGGATCCGTGAGAGGCGGCAGATGACGGGAGGATCCAGTGTGGCAGCCATCTGCCACGTGCTTTACAGGACTCTGTAAAGACGTGGACTGACCACACTCACCAAAGGCTTTGCATGTTAGGACCCCCTCAAACCAGACAAAGGTCACAGGGTCACCCAGCCGGGAGTGGGCAGAGCGTCTGTGAGTCCTTGTTCCTCAGTGCCGGTGGCCAGTCACAGGAAGGGCACGGGTGCCCAGAGCCACATATTTTTAATGTATTTTTAAAATATGTATTTTTATTAATTTTGTATGTGTGTCTGCACATGGATATGTGCATGAATCCAGGCAACTGGGGAGGCTGGTGGCTTCAGATCCCTGGAGCTGGAGTTACAGGCAGTGGTGAGCTACCTGACGTGGGTGCTGGGAACTGAGCTCCGGTCCTTAGGAAGGGCAGCGAGTGTTCTTAACCACTGAGCCATCCCTCTAGTCCTTCATGTGAATTTTAGTTGACAAATAACAACTGTAATGATTTATAGAGCTCAACGATGTCTCGATGTCTCTTTATCCCCATGGGTGAGTTTATGGAGCCAAACCACCTTGCCACCGCTGCCTGCGCTTCCATGTTCACAACGCTCTGGAAACAGGAGTCACGTGACAGTTGGCTTAGTCAGGGTTTCTGTTTCTGCGATGAAGCACAAGAAAAAGCAACCCGGGGAGGAAAGGGTTAATTCAGCTACCATTCCCCATCACTGAAGTCACTCAGGTCAGGAGCTCAAGGCAGGAACCTGGAGGCAGGAGCTGAAGCAGAGGCCATGGAGGAGTGCTGCTTAATGGCTTGCTCCCCATGGCTTGCTCAGCCTGCTTTCTTATAGAACCCAGGACCACCAGCCCAGGGATGGCACCGCTCACCATGGGCTGGGCCCTCCCCCAGCCATCATAGACACACACAAACATCCCCCGGGCTTGTCCACCGGCCAATCTTATGGAGGCATTTTCTCAGTTGTGGTCCGCTTCCCGGGTCTGTCTAGGTTTGTGTCAAGTTGACGAAACCTAACTAACAACTTTTCCATCCCACATAAAAGCACTAGCGTCCCAGCCTCTCCTTGATGGCCTGGTAGGGATGAGCCCAGATCAGCAGCTACTGGGCCATCCTCCCTCTGCCTCAGGCTCCTCCACCCTCTACTCCAAGGCCTGGTTTCTCGTCACTGTATCACGTGGATTCATCTTCTTTCCGGCCATTAGCCAACGGCCCTGCGGAGGGTTTTGTGAGTGGGCTGGAATTAACCTGGGAAGGGTTTCCTTGTTCTTGAGTGGGGTGGGATCAACCTGCTTGCAGAGTTGGAAAGTACCCTCCTTGTGGCTCTGTGAGTTTTGTCGCTGCTGTGGGCAGGGCCGTAAGTAGACAAACTGGTGATGTTGGTGAAGGTATGGAGCCAGCTCCTGACATGGACTCAGGGCCCCGAGGCTCCCAGCTTTAGTTATTCTCGACTGCCGGAGTTACAGGGGGGCTGTGTGTACAGCAGTGGTTCTCAACCTGTGGGTTGTGACCCCATTGGGGGTAGCACATCAGATATTTACATTACAATCCGTAACGGCAGCGAAATTACTGTTCTGAAGTAGCAACGAGATAATTTTATCACTGTGCGTCACCACAGCGTGAGGAACTGTATTGAAGGGTCATGGGAAGGTTGAGAACCACTGCCTTACAGGATGTCAACTTTGAAAATGAAATCTGTACCTCACAAAATACTGAGAAGCTGTAACTTAAATAGGAAATCATTCTAAGACTCTCAAATTCCAGCATCTTTTACCTGTAAATTTAGCCAGGTGTGGTGTCACGTGCCTATAATTCCAGCCCTTAGAGACACAGGCAGGAGGATCAGAGGTTCAAGGCCAGCCTGGACTAAATGGGGAGTTCAAAGCCAGCCTGGGCTACATGAGAATATGTCTCAGGAAACCAAAGTAAACAAACAAACAAACAAACAAATAATAAATAAATAAATAGATTCAAGCACTTCTTTTTCAAGGAAGCAGGCACATTCGATTAAGGAGGTGAAAACATCCTTATTTGGCTATGCCTGCTTCCTGGAAGAAGCTGTTACGGACACAGAGGGCCCCACGTGCAGCCTCCCCATGTACTGGGACTGTACTGTTTAGGGCTGTCTCCTTAAAGACAGTAACTTAGCACTACAGGCTGATAAGGAGCCTGGCTCACAGGCACGTTACCCAGAAGCCAGACTTTTCCCTGGACCACTTAAGCTGCCGCGACTGGCCCTGTGTTTTCCTAATGAAATCAATACGAGCAAATCAAGATGTGGATCGTGTGCCTCGCTCTGAACAAACCCATCTATGAATGCCACGGCGGAGACACTCACTGGAGGAGAGTGTGCCAGCCCACCCAGCCGCCACATGCGTCCCTTAGCAGGTGATAAAGAACAACCGGGAGTGTGGAGTGGCGGCAACTGAGCCGCTCAGCCCGCCGTGAAGCCACAGGGCAGAAGAACTGGGGCAACGGAACAAACTCGAATGGATTCAGGTGTAACGGGCACCTTTACCAATGGGCACGTGGCCTGGAACTTCTCTGGTAGCCAGATAGTAGCTAAAGGGAGGCATGCTCTATTACTCTTGACTTGCAGGAGAATCTGCTGGGTGGAATGGAACACGGAGCACCCATCCAATGTCATCTGTCCATTTTAAACTGCAATACAGTACCCCAGGCCACGTGACCCTAAAAAGAAGAGAAGTGTATTGAGCTCACAACTATGGAGATCCAAGGGCCACATCTGGCGATACCCTTCTTGCTGGCTGCATCCTGGTGCCACCAGAGCATTGCACAGTGAGATAGGGTGTGCCTGTGAGTGTGTGCCCCTCCACCCTGGCTTTCTAAAGAGTTTCAGGCCCCACCCTGATAACCTTGTCTAATCTAACTCTCTTCCACGGGCCCAACTCGTACACACTGAGGTTCGATGAAGTTTAATGGGACCCAGTGTTAACACAGGAACTCCTGGGGGACCCTGGGGCTGTATGCAAGCCATCACAGTCAGGGACAGAGTGGGGAGAATGAGAGGACACTGTGCACTGTCCTGGTGCACTGGGGCAGACCCATGCATGACCCATCGGGGACACGGCCATCATAAGCAGCATGGGAGAGGTTCCTCTGCTCGGTGCCAGCTTTTGACAACGCTGTCTGATGGCAGGAAATATCTCTACCAATAAAAACAGAGATCCCGACGCCAAGACGTCAAAACCAGCACTGAAAACATGAACAAAACCAAGGGTCTCAACATAGTTGCTGGTGACATGGGGGGGGGAGGTGCTGGGGGAGCGGAAGATGATCCTTGCTGGGCTGCGGCTGTTGGTAAGATCTTGAATGTCCCTAGAAGCCCACATGTTACAGGCTTGGTCCCCAGGGAGGTGCCAATGGGAGATGGCGAGACTTTGAGGAGATAGGGCCTTGTTGGAGGGAGCTCTTAGAGTCTCTGGGGGATGTGGTCATCCCATGAGCTTAATTATCACATCATGTGACTAATGAGCTCCCCCCCTTCTCATTTCCTTCCTTCTGCTAATACTGCTGCTGTGGTGAGCTGCCCATTACAGGCAAGAACGATGGAGCTGGCTGACCTTGGGTGGAACTTCCAAAACAGTGAGCTGACACAAACCTTTACTCTTTATAAGTTGATTGTCTCAGGTAGTTTGTTATAGTGATAGTAATGGGACTATTTTTATAATGGTAGGATGTCAAGTCACACGTCCAGAAATCGGCATTCCCAGCGCTTCTTGCTGTTCTCCAGCTCTTATGGTGTCTTAGGTGTTCCATTGCTGCGGTGAAACACCATTACCAAAAAGCAAGTCAGGGAGGAACTCAGGGGTTTATCCAGCTTACACTTTCATATCACTATTCATCACTGAAGGAACTCAGGGTAGGAACTCAAGGCAGGAACCTGGAGGCAGGAGCAGATGTAGAGGCCATGGAGGGTGCTGCTTACTGGCTTGTTCCCCATGGCTTGCTCAGCCGGCTTTCCTGTAGAACCCAGGACCACCAGACTAGGGATGGCGTCACCCACAATGGTCTGGACTCACCCCCATCAATCACTAATTGAGGAAATGGCTTACAGCTGGATCTCATGGAGGCATTTCCTCAGCGGAGGCTCCTTCCCCTCTGATGACTCTAGCTTGTGTTACGTTGACACACAGTTTTTCTGTGCCCTCTTTGGTGATGTTCTCTCTGAGCCTTGGAGGGCTGATGCAAGTGTCCCACTTAGGACAGAGCCCTCAACAGGAATTTATTCTCAGCACTTAGATCGTTTATGAGTCTCTGCATTGATTGCTGCCCACTGCAGAAATAAGCTTTCCTGTCCAAGGCCGAGAGCTCAGATCTGTTAGTATATATAAAAAAAGAATACACAGAGGACAGTTTGACGGTATGTCCATTACCAAAACAACAGCCTTGGATTCCCCCTGGATCCTAAGGCCTCTGGTGATGTTTGTAATCAGGTTTTCAGCGCCCATCCTGAATTCCTGTACATCAGGCCTTCCATCTAATTCAAAATCAGTTGGCTCCCCCTGTGCTGGTTTATTTCTGTCTATTTGACACAAACCGAGACATACCTGGGAAGAGAGACTCTCAGTTGAGGAATTACCTCCATCAGCTTGGGCTGTGGGTATGTCTTTGGGGCCATTTTCTTAATTGGAAATTGATGTGTGGTAGTCCAGCCACTGTAGGAAGCACCACCTCCAGGCAGGTGGGCCTGAGCTATATAAGACAGCAGGCTGAGCAAGCTGGAGGGAGCAAGTCGGTAGGCAGCCCTCCTTCATGGCCTCGTCTTCGGCTCTTGACTCCAGGCCCCTGCCTTGATGTCTCTCAAGGTATGGTAGACTATAACCTGTAGCCAAATAAACCCTTCTGTGGGGGTTAGAAGGAGAAGGGCTCTCATAAGCTGATGTATTTGAATACTTGTCTCCCACTTGGTGGAACTGTTTGGGAAGGATTAGGAGGCGTGGCCTTGTTGGAGGAGGTGTGTCGCTGGGGGTGGGCTTAGGGGTTTCAAAGGACTCACACCATTCCCAGTGCTCTCCCCCTGCCTCCTGACCGTGGATCACAATGTGAGTTCTCAGCTGTTCCTGCCGTCAATCCTTTGCTCTGCCATCGTGGACTCTGGCCCTCTCAAACCTTAAGCCCAGCTTAAACACTTCCTCTTATAAGTTGGGCATGGTGTCTTCGTGATTGTTCTATTGCTGTGAAGAGACACCATGACCAAGGCAGCTTATAACAGAAAGGATTTAATAGAGAGGTTGCTTAGCTCTCAGAGGATCGTCCATGACCATCACTGTGGGGAGCAAGGTGGAAGACAGACAGACAGACATGGCGCGCTGGAGCAGCAGCTGAGAGCTTTTATCTTATTCACAGGCCGCAGAGCGGGGGTGGATTCTGACCTGGGGTTTGTGTCACTCCCAATGACACACCTCCTTCAACAAGGTAATACCTCCTAATCCTGTAAACAGTCTACCTACTGGGAATCGATCATTCAGACATAAGAGGGCGTGGGGGGCCATTCTCATTCAGTGCCTTATCACAGAAATAGAAAACAAACTAAGACATGGACAGAGTGCAGAGTCCAAAACTTCAAGGTTTTGGTGAATGGATAAAAGTGGGCTCTAAAAAATTAAACAAAAGAATAGCTCTGTGAGTTCCCAGAGCTCTGCAGCTCTGGATGAGGCTCTGAAGACGAACAGGTCCAGAGGCTGTCACCAAGGAAAGCCTCCATGGCTCTGTCCGTCTGGGTGAAGAGGTTGACAGCCAGGGGCACCCGCCTTTTTCTGGGTTACCTCGAGGCTCTCTGTGGTGCCTCCCTGTGTGGCATTGTCCCGGCGGGCACTGCAGAAATGCAGATCCTAGAACCCCAGGAGAAGGAGGGCCTAGGAGGGGGTCTAGAGCAAGGATAAATTGAGTGAGGATAAACTCACACTACTAACAAGACTCAGGGTAACTCAACTCCCATGAGAGACCTATCCAGAGCTTGGCAGAAGCCCACCTAACCTCCCAACCCAGTCCCCTGCCTCAAACCCACTCCGGCATGGAATACTTCACAAGCTCCCCAGAGAAAGGGTTGAACAATTTCCCTCTCAGCGGGCGGCTCCTAGCACCCTCGAGAGAGCACCAGCCACTCAGAACATCTCCTTATCTCCCAGAACCAGAGGCAGGTATTTGAGAAGGGCACTGTCCTGTCACCTCGCTGCCAACCCCCAGCTTCAGTCACCTTGGATCCGAATGGGTCTCCTTTCTCCTTTCCCAGTGGCTAGGCTGGACCCAGCATGAGAGGCATGGGCTCTGAAGACCGGTGAGTAGTATTTGGCATGGAAGGAGCTTCATGGAAGGTGGTGGCCCCACCCCAGTGTCACCCAGAATGTCCCCAGGATGAGTCCCAGCTGCCCATACTCAAGCCGCCCCTCAAATGACTTCTCAGCCTTCCCTTTATAGAGCAAGAAGGTGACCCTTCCTGTGACGTCTCAGATCCTCTCACAGGCTGGACAGATTCCTCACGCATGTGAGCTGCGTTCTCTTCCACAGTCTGCTCACCAGTTTATACAGAAACCTCAAATATTTTGCTCAGTTTTCTTTCTTTTCTTTTTTTGTTTTCTGAAGGAGAGTGGGAGAGAGCTCTCTTGTAAAGGGAGTGCCCCTCCCCTCTTCCAGTTTTCCTCTCTGCCGAGCCTTCCAGACCCTTTTGTGTGTGGTGTGATTTCATGCTAATGTATGTACGGAACATGAAGACAGTCACAGGTAACACAATGAACCTAACTTTTTTCTCCCTTTTTTTTATTGAATTATAATGAGTAGTTTCCATAGCAATTACCGCATCGCCCTGCACCGTTACCAGCAGATTCTTCTCAGTCTCCGGGCCACCCTTATCAACACTGCTGCTTCCTTATTGGGTTCTAAGGGGAAACACAAGCCCTCTGGGCTAGGGGACAATTACAGAGTATGTTTCCGCGGATTCATAAAGCCGAACAGTGTTTCTAGGGTCCAACATTCGGCAGCTGGCTTCCCTTCTCACCCTCACCTCAGTCGGTCCCAGGGGCCCAGAATCACTGAGGGGACCGAGAGCATGGGGTGAGGCCAGGGCTGAGGCCCCGTGGGCTCTGTGGCAGTTAGGGAGCTGCTTCCCTGGAGTGACCTCTTTCTCCCTCAGGACCAGCTGTCCCCCGAATCCTTGTGAGAGAGCAGGAAAGGGGAGTGAACCCCATCTCCCCAGCAGCGTCCCTAGCTTTTCCTGTCAGCTCCATATGGCTTTGGAGGTGCTAGGCACACACAGGTGTCTTCACAAGAGAGAGATAAAGGAGGCGACCCTCCCCCCCGGGGGGGGGGCAGAGTCAGTGGCAGCGAAGTGAGTTAGGAGCAGGCGAGGTCTGAGCCTGGCAGCTTTCAGTGATGCCAAGTGGGAGTGCGTGGCAGGATGCAGAGGGCTCCGTCAGCGGCCTCAGCCCCCATCCCAATGGCTCAGCCAACTTCATCACCCCATATACAAGCAGCAGCTCAGTGACCCGGAGCCCGTGGCTAGAGCTGATGCCTAGAGTCAGAAGGCTTAGGTCCCTGTCTTCCAGTCATGCCCAGGCCACACTGGGTCAGTATGAGTGACTTCTCCCTCCTGCCTCAGTTTCCCCATTTCTCAAAAGAGGCTGTGAGCCCAATTTAGAGAGCACGTGGATGAAAAGAAGATGGACAAGCTTACGTGCTTATACCTGTGAGGTGCCCTGGGCGCGACAGGCTGGGTCGTGACCTCCAAAGAGCTGATTACTATGGGGAACCCTTGCTTTCCCAGGTGCCGGGTGAGAAATGTGTGCTGGCAGGTCCAAGAGGTCCCTATCGGCTCTGAAACTCCAGTGTTCTCCTAGGAGAGGGAGTGGGGGATGGGGATGGGGGGGCAGATGGGCATGTAAGAATGGATGCTCCAGGCAGGACAAAGAAACTGAGTCATCAAAATGTTCAGCAGAGGTTAAGAAGGGCACACCTGGGCACGATCATTATGAGACTACCACACATGACCGAGGGATAGTGACGGGCCACTGAGAGAGACTCTTCTCTCGCCCTGCTAAGCCCACGGTCTTGATTTTTTTTTTTTTTTTAAGTTCTCGGCATGCAGGTGTTGAATGAAATGATCTCAGTGGATCCCGGGGTGGGGACCCTCATGACGCGAGGCCATATGAATGGGCCTGGGCAGTACAGTCACATGGCTGATTTTTGTTCATTTGTTTTTTCCGGGAATGTCTGTTGGGGCTGAGGGCATGCTGTGAGCCCAGGTGTGTAGTGGGAATGGATGGGTTCTCTGCTCCCCAGTCACAGGTATTCTGGATGGAGACTATGAGTGAGGTGCCATATACAGGGTGGGAACCAAGCATGAACTTGACACTGGGCCCTGGGGTAGAAACAATCCCTCAAGGACAAAGTACTAGGCTACACCAGGCAAAGACGTGTGTAAGACTCTGACATCCTCTGCCAGGGCTGGAGAGATGGCCCAGTGGTTCAGGACATCGGCTGCTCTTGCATAAGAACTGGGTTCAGTTTCCGGCACCCATGCGGTGACATACCCCATCTTAACTCCAGTCACCGGAGATGGGGTGCCCTCTTCTGGCCTCCTCTACACAAGGTACACATGCAGCACATATACCTAACATGCAATCAAAACATTCATATGCATAGATTAAAAATAAATCAATCTTGAAATAAGATGGACTTGGGCCCCTGCCACACACTGGGAGACATTTGCTGAGTTGTGGGCTGTGCCCAGTTCTACACCAGGATGCAGCCACAGGCAAGCTTGTGGGTGTCATGAAGTCCAAGCTTCTCTAGCTTCCACATGACCCAACACCAAGGAGCAGGAATGGCAGGCTGGTACTTGCAGAGGTGCTGAGAGTCCTGCTGGGGTGGGAAACGGGCGCAATGTCCCTAAATGACGTCATAGGCCCCAAGGGCTGAGAGGAAACTAACCCAGCTCAGAAGGGCCAGGGAAGCATACCTGGGAACCATCTACCTAGGACAGCCAGACCCTCCCTCCCCACCTAGTTCCCCAGCCTCCCCAGAGTTGCTGCCCTGGTGAGGGGGGTTATGATGTGACAAGGACTGGCAGCTACCCAGCAATTGGGCAGGACAGTCCTACAGGTTTAGGGACTAGAGCAGCAGATAGTTTATAGGCCAGCGTTGGGGAAGCGTGTGCCCCGAGGGGCTCGCTCAGGAGCAGAACGCTGGCAGTCCTGTGATCACAGTGCAGGGACCTGGTTGCTGTCTACAGACCAAGAAAGCCAGGGTCCACTCGTCCTGTGATAGTTAGGATGACTCAGGGCGGTGGTGGGGGAGACTGTCTGGTACATAGTAGGCTGTTTTGAGAGTTAGGATGGCTTGGGGTGGTGATGGTGGGGATGTCTGGTACATAGTAGGCTGTTTAGTGTAGCAGTGGCTGCCCCTGGCCTTTCCTTACCAGCAACACAGGACAGAAAGCCGACAGCAAGCAACAGCAATGAGGGGGAAGGCTCAGGGTGTTTGACGCATGCCACGCTGTGCCTCTGGGGCCATCCTGATGGCCCCAGAATTGAGTATTAGCTCTACTGTATGATTTCCGTCAGGTCACTCACCCTCTCTGAGCTTTGGGGATGACTGGTCCTCAATGGAAGTAAAAACAAACCCTCGGGTTTCCACTTGAAAGTCCATTTCCAAAATGAACGCTATGTCAGGTGCACAGTATGCAGTAGGTGCTCACTGCTTGCAGCAGCAAGAATCCGTGGTGACATCAGCCTTCAGGGCTCCAGTGTTTGAAGCTGGGCACCTGGAGACACAAGCCCCAGGCCTGCCTTGGATCACTGACTGAAGCCTTCCAGCACAACTTAGGGAGGGATTCTCTGGAGCCTTTCCAGACCCTTCAGATTCCCGGTTTGTGTCTGAGGGAGCTGGACCAGGCAGTAAAGATGCAGCCACATGTGAGACGGGAGAAACAAAGTCCCTGCCAGCCCCTTGGGGGTCCTTGGCACCACTGTCCTCTGAAATGGTGCTAATGTCCCCAGACAGAGCAGAGCTGGACCGGTCCCGCCACTTAGAGAGAGAGAGAGAGAGAGATTTAGGGGCCGACACATGGGGAGAGCAGACAGGAAGACTGCTGGATTTACTAGTCTTTACAGCAAGGTTGGCAGGAGGGCCCTGCCATGGGGAGAGCTGTCAGCAGCTCAGCCTGCAGCCAGTGAAGATGCCAGCCTCTCTCCATGCAAATGTGGGGCAGGCAAAGCCCATATGCTTTGCCCTAGAACCTCTGGGGGTGAATCATGGATGTTACACCCCAGGATTCCCAAGCATGGCTGGCAGCCAGGGAGTCTTCTGTGGATGTTACAAGACCCGGGTGCTACTGGGCTCTCTAAACATCACGCACCGATGCCAACAGACCCACCATGCAGGGGTACGGGAAGGGCCGAGCCTTCCAAACCCAGGCTCAATCCTGTGAGTTGGACAACAAAAAAGCCTACGTATGCCACAAGCCATTGAGATTCTCGGGCCCTCTACTTGCTCATCCGTGAGATGGGCGCAGCGCTCTCACTGCCCACGCGGCTGGCTTCCGCTGATGGTTTTTTGCCTGGCCGGGTTCTTTGAGATGCACCTGAGTATACAGCCAGTGCTCGGCAAATGCGGTGGCGGTGAGCTCTGTTGGGGACCTCAGCAAAGAAGCCAACAGAAGAGTAAAGGCTTTTCCTGAATCCGCCGTGACCGTCGTCCGGTTATCCTTTTAGGAAGCAAATAGTGGCAGCTGCCCTGGGCTTTGTCTCGGGGTGAGGTTGCGGAGATGAGCGGGCACATGCCTGCCCATAGCTTTGCCCAAGGAACTTCAAAGCAAAATAGATTGATGAGCTACAGCGGAGGCGGGGGGTGGGGTGGGGGGCGCACAGCGAGCCTCATGGTGACAGAAAGCAGGCTTGGACTGTGAAGTCCCAGAATGAACTGTGCGGAAGGCGATGCTTGAGATTGGAGGAAGAATGGTCGTAGCGTTGATAAGGGCCTGTGTTTCCCAGGCAGGGAAACTGGGGTGTACAGAGGTTCTGAGGCTAGAGATGGCTTAGTGCAGCCCAGGAATTTAAACAAGGTCGGAGCAATCAAGCTGACGTAGGCTTGTCTATGAGGGGCAGGCCGCCATTAACCCTGCAGCTCTGGACCCAAACCTGTCCTCACTCCAGTCCTCCCACTTCCTTGAACCCTTGGAGCAAACTTTTGGGGACTATATTCCATCTCTCTGTCCCCATGGCCTCTCTATCCTCAGGAAAGCATCATTTTTACAAACGCACATTGCCGTGACCGAGGCCGGCTTAGGGTCCAAGATGGGAGTCCTTTGCAGGAATCTATCACCATTGTTAAGAGGTAGAACATCACTGAGCAGACAGAGGTGCCCACGCATGGAGTCCTGGGTCCTGTAGCTAGCACCACAGCACACCAAAACCCAGCCTCGGATCCTGAGGGAAAGAGTGGTCTCTGCAAATGCTTTCCTCTTATGGAAGAGCTTCATCCCGGCTCTTACACACAAGTCTGCTTTCCTCGCAGGCCTAAGGATGGTCAGGCGCCCTCCCTGGAGTCACAGCATCAACATTCTGCCCTCACACAGGGAGTGTCTCAA
Source organism: Peromyscus maniculatus bairdii (assembly GCF_049852395.1). NCBI lineage: Eukaryota > Metazoa > Chordata > Mammalia > Rodentia > Cricetidae > Peromyscus > Peromyscus maniculatus. The sequence goes on along the minus strand of NC_134874.1, from coordinate 1,991,744 downwards.
CAGCAAGCCCACCTTCAGCTGCCCCATTTTCAAGCAATTTTGCAGAGGGCCTATTTGAGGAACCCCCAAGGAATGCAGAAGCCATATTCTGAAGATCGGAGGTGACAGAGGATGGGAGCTATAGGCAGAGCAGGGACCCTGGGGATCTGGCTCCATCATGATGCGCTGTTTCCTTTGAATATCCTTGCAGGTTCTCTGCGTACTGAGCCCCTGGTTCTGGGAGTCAGTCCTTGTGAGCCTGCTTTGTGTTGGAGCCTGTAGGGCTTACAGGGAAGGACCAAGTAGACAGTGGTACCCTGTGGCCAGATTTCACTCATGGACCCTTCAGTGATGGTCTCTGAGCTGTGCTCAAGGTAGAAATGGGGGAAGAAAAGCCAGGTCCACACTGGAGAGGCAGGAGACCCAACGTGAAGAGGGTCTTGCCCCGATTGCCGGCATCTTCCACTTGTTACCTTGGTCCATGTCTAGCCAGTGGGTCTTTGGTGGCATCCATGGCTTCAGGGAGGATCTGGCCATTGGAAGAGTAAGTCCTCTTTGCCCTAATTTGCTTCTGTTGGGTATTTGTCGTAGCAACAAGAATAGCAATGAATGCATCACGAACAGTAATCAAAGGGGGATTTGCCCTAGAGCCCAGCTGCCACTCACCCTCACAGCCCCGCCCATCCACTCTCACAGCCCCACTCACCCACCCTCACAACCCCTCCCATTCACCCAAACAACCCCGCCTATCCACCCTCACAGCCCCACCCACCCTCACAGCCCCACCCGCCCACCCTCACAGCCCCGCCCATCCACTCTCAGCCCCGCCCACTCACCCTCACAAAACCCGCCCACCTACCCTCACAGTCCCTCTCCCACAGCCCCACCCAAGTTCCAGGCCTCAGTCTTTTGCCTGGTCTTCTTGTGTGCAGTGTGTGTGTGTGTGTGTGTTCTAGTTGGCCTTAAATACTATGACCAAAAGCAACTTGGGGAAGGAAGGGTTGATTTCGAGTCCATTCAGAAGGGAAGTCAAGGCAGGAGCCTGGGGGCAGGAACTGAAGCAGAGGCCATGGAGGGGTGCTGTTTGCTCTTCATGGCTTGCTCAGCCTGATTTCTTACACAACCGAGGACCACCTGCCCAGGGGCAGCATTGACCATGCTGGGCTGGACCCTCCCACGTCGGTCATGAATGGAGAAACTTCCAAGGCTCCACAGACTTGCCTACAGGTCAGTCAGATGGAGGCAGTTCCTCAAGTGAGATTTCCTCTCCCCAGACAATACTAGCTTGTGTCAAGCTAACGAAAACAAAACAAAACCTAGCGTAGGGTATATGCACACCCGTGCGCGCGCGCGCGCGCGCGTGTGTGTGTGTGTGTGTGTGTGTGTGTGTGTGTGTGTGTGTGAGTGTGCACCTCCCACACACATGCAGAGTCTGGAGGAGGACATTGGTGTCCTGTTCCATCACCCTACCTGATTCCCTTGAGGCCTCTCACTGAGTCTGGAAGGAGGCTAGCACCCAGCAAGCTCCAGCAACCCCCCTGTCTCCACTACCCACAGTGCTGGGTTAGAGGCACATAACGAGCACACCTGCTTTTTAAGATGGGTTCTTGGGGTTTGAACTCGGGTCCTTTGTACTTTTGCGAGCCGTTCCTTTGCCTGCTGTGTCTCCCCAGCTTCCTCTCCTGGGTCCTCATGACTCCCAGATTGTCTTCCAGAATGGCTTCTCATCTCCCCTCCGTTTCCTAGCGACCTTGAGAATGGCTGGCGGGCACCAGTATGAAGGCTCATGCTCACAATGGCTGAGAAGCAGATGTTGCAGGACGAAAGCTCAGCTCTTAGGAGGAGCCGATAGCTGACAAGGTGGACAAATGGAGCTGAGGGATGAGCAGCCTGAAGCCGATGGTGTCAGCAGAGGACACCCAGGCCCGTAGTGATAACTAACAGGATTTACATTTTCCAGGCTGCCCTGAGGGATCTGGGGGAGGGGCGGGAAATCGTCACTTTCACTGATCTTGCCTCATGGCAAGGTCAGCTCTGGGAGCTGTCTGGTGGCATTCCCACGCACAGTGGAGACATCGCAAGAGCCTGGCGAATGCTGGGATGTGAAGCCTGGGATAGCGTGAGAGACCGAGGGTGGTGTCTTTGGGGCAAGGAGCTGGCAGAAGAGAAATGTGTCCTGCATGCTCCTATCCTCTTCACATACCTATGGTTTCTTCTAAACTGGGTTTCTGAGCAGAATCGCTGCTGGGAACCCCTTCTTGTAAACACAGATGGTGTCGTGAATGTGAATCTCTAGAAGGTGTTCTGAAAACAAAGTTAACGGAGTCCAGATCGTTGCATTCTGTGGCATGATTAACTAGACCCAAATCACTGCTGCTGCTGCCCAGTGGCAGGTACTGGGTTTTGTGTGGTTCCGCAGGGCAAGGGCCATGTTTTTCCTCTCTGCTGGATGGAGAAGGTCCTCAGGGTCCAGCTGCACAGGGATCACTGATCCAGGAGCATTCCCACACATGGGCCTCTCCCTGGCTAGGGTTATACGGAGTGGATTCTCTTTCCCCAACTGCCTTGTGCATCCCCAGTGTCCTGTGAGCTGCCTGTTGGAGGCAATCTTGTCTCTGGGCCACAGTCAAGGCCCCCGCCCCCGGGGTGTTTGGGAATAAGGAAGAAACTGAGAGGCCAGCTAACCCCCAGTGCAATTTCCCCTCTCATGTCTTTGCAGGAAGGGCCACACCAGCCAGCCCAGACCCCTCCTCCTCTGCATCGTGCAAGGCTCTATCGACATTTGCATAAAACACCATAAATCACAGCTTCTCAAAGCTCAGAGACCAGCTCCAAGCAAGAACAAAGAATCGGGCACCGCAGGGGGAGGAAAGGTTCAGAGGGTGGCCGCTTGGACCACAGTGTGTGGGGTGGGTGTGGCACAAGCCCCTCTCCCTCCCACCGCAGGCCCCACAGGTGGACACCACCTGCTGGATTTCAGGTCACACTCTGTCCCTAGGGCCTCTCAGCAAGCTGGAGATCTGGCCACCCCAAGGCAGAGTGACATGGTGATGATGAGGACCCCATCCTGAGCTCAGGGCAGGTGTCTCACCAAGCAAGCGCAGGTGTGGGGGCACAGACAGCTGTGATCTGGAAACGGAACAGGTAATAACAGTACAAGTGGAAAACTCACCCCTCTGGGCCCAACCCTGGTGCTGTCTCACAGAGCTGTGTGTAGCAGTCTGCGTGCGCTGCTGTAACAAAATCCTCGCTCACTAGTCATGGAGTTGGTTCCAGGACACCCTCTAGCTCCCCAAATCTGGAGCCGCTCCAGCCCATTCCATACAATGACACACATTAACATCACAAGAGACAGCCTGTCCTCCCTTGGCTGTGGTCGCCTGGCCGATGTCTACCGTGTATCAGTCGGGGGTCTGTGCGGACAGTTGCTTGCCGTATTATTTAGCTATTAAATAAGGAAAACTGAGTATAGACTGAACTCGGATGCATCAAAGATGTGTCTGCCCATGGTGCACAGTCCTCAGCCTGTACTGAGGATACCCACCACACTCAGAATTGAGCCACGGGCTGCCCGAGGCTGCCTTGAGGACCAGGTATGACGGTGTGTGTAAGGAGGGGAAAAGAACTAGGCTGATGCACAGCTGAATGTCTGGACTCAGGACTGGTGGGAGGAGGGCAGGAGGGACTGGATCCAACTGGATGGCAGCTGCGTGTGATGGGTCTTGTTGTTCTCTGTGGTGCCTCCTCACAGGAGAAAAAATCAGGGAGAAGCAGGTCTTAAAGGCTTCAGTGTGGCGTTCAGGCATCCTCTCTAGTCTCAGGACACACTCTCTGTTCACACTCGGCTCTAAATATGTCCATGAAGACAGATAAAGCTTTACTGAGTGGATAATACCAAGCTACAAAACGTTAATAGTGTGCGGTGTGCATGTTGCCTGGGAAGCAGTGCGCGAATGAGAAGACACTGTCTCCAGTGTGGATGATCTTTTTTTAGATGCAGGGCTCCTGGCTGAGTCCCAGGTGGTGGCCGACTCAGATCTGGACCCGTAGACCAGTGGGCACTGACAACCCTGCTTCATGGTGTCCTTAGAAAGTCCTGGCTTATGGGAGCTTCTCTCTGTTTACTCGTTTCTGAGACAGGGTGTTTGCTATAGCGCTGAGGCCAGCCTTGAATCTGTGGCAATCCTCCTGCCTCTGCCTGCCCAGTGCTGAGATCATATATGGTGCCACCACATCCAACTGTCTTGTAAGATTCTTGTCAGGACAGAAATTCTCTCATCCCCGTGGCTTTGACTTGACATGGCTACCTCTCTCAGGACAGAAGGACCCGTAGAAAAAAATCATGTCCTTGGAAGGAGGAACACAGGATGTGGAGCACCCCAGAACACGGCAAGGCAGATTACAGTCTCCCAGATGCTGGGGCACCCTGACAGCGACTCTGGTTTTAACAAACTCGAACCTGGTGCTATTTATTTTCCAGACATGGGTGAACTCAGCTCATTGTGGAGACGCGGTTAGGAAAAATAATGACACACAAACATGGGCGTGCACACATACAACCGTGCATGACTTTAGGATGAAGAAAACACCCCATTAGGCATTGCATTGCATGTGCGTATGTGTCCTGCTTGTGTGTGTGCATATACATGCGAGTGTGCATATACATGCAAATGTGCATATATGTTTGCTGAAGGTCAAACACCGAGTGGGGAGGAGGAGCCTGGTGGCCTTGCTGGGGAGATGGGGGAGGAGCCACTGGGCAGAAGGAACACCAATGGCCTGTTGTTGATTGTCTTGGGCCAGAACCAAAAAGTACCGCCATAGTGGACTAGGGTTGGGGGGCCAGATCCTGGGGTCTGGGGGAGTGCAGAGAACAATGATGTCACAAATCGCTCTGTGTCTCCTCCGTCAGTTCACGGGACACTGATGGTCAGGGCGGGGTGAACAAGCAAGGAGCTGGTGGGGCAGGCAGAGTGGGATGTCTCTAGTAACTTCTTGGTGACGGTTTTTCCAGATAGGACCCCTGTGCTGGACAACTGATCTGTGGCTGCTCTCTTATCAAATGCCATTTGCCCATTCTGAAAAAAATGGAGCTATTATCTGCCCTCGGGTGAGGGGTTGGTGGTTTTCTCTGCTGCCTGTCACTGAGTCTGACTTGCAGCCGGGGTGTAGGCGGGGCTAATTCCTGGGGGAGCATGCAACAGCCTTTTGAAAGCCATGAGCTGGTACGGCAGACAAAATGTCATGCTGGGCGCCAGGGGAAGGGGCTCTATGGCGCCAGGCCCTGACAGTTTGAATAGGAGCTATTCCCCACAGGCTCCAGGCCGAACACCTCGTTCCCAGCAGGTGGCGCTGTTGTGGAAGGTTGGGGACCTTCAGGAGGTGGAGCCTCATTGGAGGGAGTGGGTTGCTGGGGGCGGGTCTTGGGGTTTGCAGCCCAGCTCAGTTTCCTGCCCCTTCTCTACATCCTGATCTGCAGAGGTGTGAAGAATTAGTTACCTCAGGTTCCCAACACGAAGCTGTCTGCTTCCCATCTCCCTGGCCACGATGGGCTGTATCTTCTCAAACCTGAGCCGGAATCAGTCCTCCCTCCCTGAAGGTGCTTCTGTCAGTCAGGAGTTTGGTCACAGCGATGAGCAGAGTGACTGACACTTGGGGCTGCACCCACAGATGGCATGGGTCCTGCGTGGGGCTCCTTTGTCCTTACAATGGTGTCCTTTCTCTCTGTGGGTCTCTGTCCATCTCCCCAGCCTGGCTTCCTGCCTTGAGTCTTTCTGCTCAGAACTCCTCGGTTTTCCAGAAGAGGCGTCTGCAGATGCTTCCGACAGAGCTGTTCTCCTCCTGCTGAGATACAGCAGGAGGCTGCCATTGCTGAATCCATCCCTCTGGTCTCAGCAACAAGACTTTGGCATGGCTTGCCGGACTTCTGAGACATACAGGAAAAGGGGTGGGCCATGGCATGTTAAACAGTGAGGGGTACAGGGAAGGGGTGGACCATGGCAGTGTTAAACAATAACAGAGTATAGGCCTAGCACTCCTGACCTCCTCTTCCTTGCCATGAAGCAAGGTCCTACCCAGGAGTGAAACCAGCGCACAGAAACCCGGGCCGAGATGAGGTAATGGCCTTCCTTGAATGTTGAGTACCTCGATCCATCCATGCCCGAAACTAACATCTACAGAGTTAATCGTTTTATGAATGGATACATTTCCCGACCTTTAAGCTAGACGGGTTCAGCTCCTTTCACAGGGATCTGAGAGGACCCTGGTACCGCCCAGTGAAGCGTGGAAGGCTTCAGGGCCACATGGCTATGTGGACGGAGGAGTGGCGTCGGCGCAGAGGGCCCTGGATTCTGACCTGATGATCGGGATCGCTTCCTAGAGAGGCCCGGCTTTGTTTATTTCCTCCAACCAGGAGAGCCTGAGCAGCACCAGGCTGGCACAGTTACTGTACCATGGGATGCTCTCAGGCCCCAGCTCTGCAGGTGAGGGCTGCCTGTGGGAGAACGCGGATGTCGCGAATGAGGTACCTTTGGGGCTCTTTGAAGGCTCTTCTCCTGCCTGCTTCGCTCAGCCGCAGACTCAGACCTGAGCTGACCAATGTAGGGAATGTCCCATGAAGTTCTCAGTTTTGATGGACAGCCCCATGAAATCCTCCCACGTTGGGTTCCAGCAACTGCCACCATGAGGAAAACATGCAACTGTCACACCACAAGGAAACCCAGCCACCACAGCCTGGCCCGCTGACCTCCAAGGAGGTGTTCTTGCACCCCAGTGATGCGTCTTTCTGCATTCATGCACACGAGCCCTGCATCGCACAGTCTTGGAGGTTGGCAGTTTCAAATCCAATGTCATGCCTTCAAGATCCACCTGAGGTGCTGGATGTGCCAGTGGCCACTGTTTTTGTGTTTGTTTGTTTGTTTGTTTGTTTGTTTTGGCTGAGTGATATTCTGTTCTGTGAATCTCTTAGTCTGTTTTTAACCATTTGCCTATTAAAAGTGGCCCGTCTATTTCCCACTTGAGGAATTATGGGTAAAGCTGCTATGGACAGTCATGAACGGGCTCTCGTGTGACATAATTGTCACCTCTTTATAATAAATAGGAGTAGTGTGGGAAGAATTATTGGCTTGGTGGAAACAAAACCAAACTCTAATTGTTTTGAAAAGCAGCTTTCCAGAACATTCCAACAGCAGAGTGTGGGGCATAGGACTTACTTCTTGTGTGTTTTCTCCTTATGAAAATATATCATGTGTAGAGAATGCCCAGGATCACGGAAAATGCACTCACATGTCAGCAGGGTTCTTAAATAAACATGAAGCAAAACTGAAATGTGCATTCTTATGGTTCACTGGTATCCACACCCATCCACGGTGTCACCCTTTTCATGGCTGAATAGTATTCCATGGTGTATGTGTGCAACATCTCCTTAGATGGTGGACACTTGTCTTGGCTGTTGTACGTAGCAGTGAACAGCGACGTGCAGGCGCCTCTGGCATCTGATCTAGAACCAGCAGCGGGAGTTACAGCTGCTGAAAACAGGGAAGCAAAGCCTCAGATTCAAAGGCAATCACTTGTCCCAGCTGTTCACCCTGGGAGACGGTTGGAAGAGACGAAGGAACGGAGAGAGGAGACTGTGGCAGACCCGTGCCACACGGTTGGTTGGAACAGGTCTGATGTCTCAGACGCCACCCCTGTGATCTCTCTCTCCCCTCCCCAGGCAGATGCAATGCTTAGTGTTCTGTTTAATGAGAAGAAAATATGGATCTGGGGGTCTGGGTGCGGGGTGCACACCTGTCATCACGGCACTCTGGATGCTGATGCGGGAGGGAGGACTCCCAGTCAGTCTGGGCTACACAGCAAGTCCCTGACAGACAGACAGACAGACACACAATGAGTAAAGCAAGACAAGAGGGGGGTGATAAAACAGAAGCAAAGCCCTGACCACGGCCTTCCTGGAACTGAACAGAGGTGACTTACCCATACTGCGCTCAGGAGAATGTCCCTGCCTCACAGGCCCAGCCACAGACCGGCAAGCACAGATATCTGGCACTGTCCTCAAGAGTCCCACAGGCAGATGGCTCTGCCCATATCACACATCTATCCGTGTATAGCACACAGGTAATGCATATCCAAAATGCATATTAAATATATAGACATGTAATGTGTGCTATTAGATACATGTACATACGAAGTCCTGTGTGCATACATGTGGCGGGCATGACAAGTGCCCGTTAAGGAAACCTCATGCATTCTAGACCCTTTTCAACATGGCTCAGGGTTTGTGTCAATTCTCCACATACCCACTAGACATAGAGAGGGCTCTGGTCTGCGGTGATGCCCAGCACAGCCCTGTATAGTGTCTGACCCAAATGGCTGAGCTCAGGGAGCAACATTGTTAGCTTTATTCTCTGCGACCTTCTGAAACTTCAAAAACGTCTTTTTCCAGTCACAACTGGATGACTGTGTGAGTGCAGACTCCGTACCGTGTGTGTGTGTGTGTGTGTGTGTGTGTGTGTGTGTGTGTGTGTGTGTGTGTGTTGTACACACTCTGGTCTTCACACACATGTACAGATAAGTGTGAAGGCATGCCACATCTGGAGACCTGGACATGTCCTTGGTGACATGTCTAGTTGACACTTTTCAACCCTCTGAAGCTTCATTCTCACTGTCCCGCATTATGTCTTAGAGTTCATGGATGTGAGAAACACCATGATCAAAAGCCACTTGGGGAAAAAAGGGTTTATTTCAGCTTACGGCTCTCAGGTCACAGTCCACCACTGAGGGAAGTCAGGGCAGGAACTAGAGGCAGGAACCTGGAGGCAGGAACTGAAGCAAAGGCCATGGAGGAGCACATTTTATTGTCTTGCTCTTCGTGGCTTGCTCAGCCTGTTTTCTTATAGCACCCAAGACCACCAACCAGTCCGGGGATGGCATTACTATGATGAGCTGGGCCTCTCACATCAATCCTAATTAAGAAAATGCATCAGAGACTTGCCGACAGGGTGATTCTATGGAGGCATTTTCTCAATTAAGAGTCTTTTTTCCCAAATGATCCTAATTTGTGTCAAGTTGACATAAAGCTAGCCAGCACAATGATCAAGACCATCACTGTCTTCCCATGATTCCGGCTGAGAGGAAGGAAGCCCAGAGAAGCCCAGGACTGGCCAGGGTCACACAGCCCGGCAGCAGCAGAGTCATCTTTCTCCAACTGGCCTGGACCTCAGTTTCTCTATCTACACATCTGGGCTTTAATTCTAGAACCTTCTGTGGCCTGAACTTCCAGTGAGCATGTTTCAGGGCATGTGGAGTGTAAAGTCCAGCTCAAAGGGGGCCCAACTTGTAGAGCTGCAAATATCAGCAGCAAAGAGCGATGTGGCCTCATGGGAGTAGGTGGACATCCTCAGCCGTCCTTGGCCATCACAGGGGATGCACAGGGAGGAGACTTGAGCCACCAGGCAGAAAAGGAAGGGACCAGAGCAAGATGCCAACGGTCTGGTTACTGTTTAGGGTCACAGTTCATTCTGAAGAGTCTAAGGTCGGGGAACTTGGAGAGAGCAGCCCACTCTAGCAGCCTGTGGTATTATGCACTGTTCACATCCACGACACCCCTGTGATTGTGGTGGCCCTGCCCCCCCCCATACTGTAGTTTTGAACCCTTCTCCTGTGGTAACAGTGCTGGGTTCTGAACTAGTGCCCTGCCGAGCCATTGGCTCAAAGTCAAAATGATCTCTGGATGAGAGGGTATGGTGTGGAGGTAAACGGAGTTCTTGGGGGTCATTTTCAGTTGCTTTCACAAAATAACCCAAGACTGGATAAATTTATAGTAAACAAGTTTATCTGCCTCACAGTCCTGGGGCGGCTGACCTGGCTGATGCTCCACATGGACAGACAGGTTCCCATCTTCTTATAAAGCCACCAAGACCACCAAAGGGGCCCTGTCCTCACGAAGGAACTCTAATAACCTCCCCAAGCCTCCAGATGTCAGCAGTTAGGGAACCGGGGAGACAGACGAGGACGTTTCAAGCACGTGACTGAGGGGGCACATTGAGCCGCGAAAGCGCTTCAGTGGGCGTTTGAACTGCTGACCTCAGATTTTATTTGACAGTGAGAGCTGAGTTCTGGGGGGTGTGGTGGGGGAGGAGGGGAGAGCTTGTGTCTTGTTCGCTGGACAATTTCAACAGGAATGGTAGAGCCTTTCCTTCAGTCCCGCCTCCTCCCTCCTTTCTCCTCCCCCCTCTCTCTCTCCCTCTGTCTCTCTACCCTATCTTCTCCTTTCCTCTCTCTTTTCCCCCAGCCGTGGTGAGCTGTCATCTCCCTCTGTCCCTCTCTCCTCTTCCTCCTTCTCTCCCCCCCACCCCACCCCCATCTCTCTCCTCTCTCTTTTCTCTCCTCTCTCCTCTCTGAAACCATCCATCGCCTTTGCCTTCTCGCTCTCTCATCCCATGCTCACTTAGGAGGAGGCAACAAAGGAATCCTCATTGAATAATTAATTCATCCAGAAACTCAAATGCGTCTCCTCTCCTCCTTATGTGCCACATTGTGCGTTGGGAGGCCCCCACTGTGGCAGGGACCTGGCTTCTGGGGGGCAGCCACGGTGAGCTGTGTTTGGCACAGGTGGAGATGGCCGCGGTGGACAGTTGTAGCTTTGCGTGGGAGGGCTCGCAGGGACTGGGCTTAGGGACCAGGAAGTGCCGTATGCTTCCTGGAGACAGCTGAGGTGGTAAGCACCTTGGCTCTCCCACAGACCTGCAGACAGTCCTGGTCTGTGGCGCCCCTTTGATCTGGTAGCGCAGTAGCAGGAAGTGGGCAAGAGACAAGAGCAAGCCCCAGGGGTGGGAGCTGTCCCCCATCTCCAGGACCTGCAGCCACTGGGCACCCATGGTGTCCCCTTTGTGTTCAGCTGTCATTTCTCGGGAGACAGGCGTCACATCTTTGCCACAAACACCTCCTGGCACCTAAATGCTGGCAAAGGTTTTCATACAAGACAAACAAACAAACAAGCAAAAATAGCCATTAGGGCCCCAGCCCCCAGTCCCAAATGTGTTCGACAACATGGTAGATCTGTGGGTGTCTGTTTTCTACCATGGGGCCCCATTTGGCCATGGGGTGCATTGACACACCCCTGAGAGAACATGTGACCTTAAGAGACACTGTCTAAATATTCAAGCTCCTGCACAGCCTGGCCCTGCCTGCCACGTGGCCAGGTTTATTTTTAAAGTCAGGCCCCCTTGTCTGTCTGTGTGGGCTTAGATGGGCGGAGTAAATAATTAGAACTGGTTTCTCCTCAGCCAGTCGGGAGAGAATGGGAGGCGACATTTGTCTCTACAGGAGGAGAAAGAGGGGAATGAAAGAAAGAAACTTCCTTCCAACCCGGGTTGGATTCTGTGGCATGTCTCCTCCATCCTTGGACTCTGTCACCAGTGTCTTTTGATTACAACATCGGCTTGGAGAGACACTAATTGTACCCTGCTTACAATGCTTGTAATTACACGGATTACATTTGCTTCATTTCCATATGTCAACACCACCACGAGATGGGTGGGGGGCAGCCGGGAGCCGCTTTTATAATCGGTTATTGTCTATGGGGGAAAAAAAATCTCTGCACCCAACATGAGTGAAATGTTCTTTGTTGAAATTGGAAATAAGATTATACATAAAAGTCGTCCTCTGACATCCAGAAAACGGGCAGTTTAAAATAAATTGCAGCGGCTGATCAACTAGATTGCTGGCCCTGATCCCTCTCCTGCTAATGAGGGAGACACCACTCACATCGCATTTCAAAAGCTTTCTTCTTAATAAAAGATGACCCCCATATCTCTCCCCGAGAAGACATTGTCCCACAACGACTATTTGTGATTGAGGCTCCTTTCCATTAGAAAAAAAAAAGAGAGAGAGAGAGAGAAGAAAGGAGAGGGAGGGAGGGAGGGAGGAGAGAGAGAGAGAGAGAGAGAGAGAGAGAGAGAGAGAGAGAGAGAGAGAGAGAGAGAGAGCGGGACCTTGTTCCTGAGTCTGTAGCAGGCAGGCTCAGAGCTGCTCTCAACTGAAGACCAGGCAGGCGGTCAGTGAGCGGTCAGCAAACATCTCCAAACAGGACACCAGTGTCTGCTGGGGGAGCTCTGGGTACTGCCTCCCACGGCAGCCTTTGGAACAAAGACATTTTGTGGGGGACAGGGGTCTTTTCCATACAAAGTCCGGAGGGGTTGGAGGCTGAGGGACTAGACTCGGCTGGGAGGGTCTGGGGGTGTCAGAGAGAAGAAGCAGCACCCAGCAGGAAGGGACAGGCTCTGGGGCGTCACACACACTGTATCACGGCTCAGCTGTATACCCCCAATTTGTACAATGAGGTTCTCACCCTCCTTGACCTCATGTGATTGTATCGGGGCCCTGGAGGATGAGAGCATCCCTCCAGATCCCTCTTCTTTCCCCTCCTTCCCCCTCACACACTGCACCCTCTGCTGCAAGACCACCACCAGGAATCCCCCACTGAAGTCCGGCAGACGGCCAGCGCTGAGCTGAGGTAGCCCCTTTCTTTATAAAGATCTCTGCCTCATGTCTTCTACGACAGCACCAGAAACCTGAGACCCTGCCGCGGGCAGGCCTGTCGGGAGGAGCCTGATCTATTGTTTCTTATGCTCACATCAAGGCCACGTGACGTGTTCCTGTTGTTGTTGTTGGTGGTGGTGTTTGTTTTGTTTGCTTTTTGAGACAGGATCATCTGGATCTTGCTGTCCTCCTGTCTCAGCCTCTTGGGTGCTGGGATGACAGGGGTAGACCCCCATGTCCAGCACCCAGTTTCTCTTCTTGAACTCATGTTCCAGGTGCCCAAACCCTGCGCTTCCCATACCTGAGGCTGAGTGACTGGGGCTCTCACATGACACCCCATGGCCATGCCCCCCCCCCCCCCCCCCGCCTCCCTGATACTGTCCCTGGAAAGGAGTGTCATAAAGACAGACTGTACTTGAAGGGACTTGAAAATGCACCGTGACAATCAGGGAATTTGCAGAAGGCAGGCTTGGAGGCGCTGGGACTACACCCTCCCTCAGACTTGAAGTGGGTACCCCTAGAGAAAACGTAATGGGAACCATTCTAAGACCGGAAGCCACAGAAGAATAATCCCCAAAGAAGCCACACAGGTTTTAAGTCCTGAGAAAGGGAGGATGCAGTCACTCGGGACCTCACAGCAAGCGCCTTGTGAAACCACAGTGGCGCACCTCACCGGGAACTACCGCAGCATCTCATCAGAAAGATCAGTGGGGCCCTTGGCATCCATCACAAGCCATTTCTGTCAATGCCACATGCTGCTGTGCTTGGGGGAGTTCCCCAACACATCTGCTAAACTGAAAGGCTTTGGGGTTTGAGAACAAACAAATAATAAATAAATGAATATATAATAATACCAAGAGGGAGGGGGAGAGGCCTTTGAGGTGGGAGACAAGGAATCTGAGGTAAATGGAAGATGAAGTCAACATACACAGGTGTGTGTGTGTGTGTGTGTGTGTGTGTGTGTGTGTGTGTGTGTGTGTGGTCTGTGTGTTCATGGTGAATGGGTGGTGGGTAGATAGATGAGTGAATGAACAGTGGATGATGTGTTTCAAAGACAGTCTGAAGGGAGCTGCACCTAGACTCGGGCCTCGCACAGAACTCCCTTAGTGCTCACGGGGGTATTTCCACAGTGAAGGTTTCTTGCTGGAAAATGGTATGAGTTTGGGGTCTTGGGGAATCCCCTCAAGCTAGTGTCTGCCCATTGTGAAGAGATTGATGATTTGAAATAGTGAAACAGTCCTGTGGGAGAATTCCTGCTGGGTCTAGGGGGCACAGAGCAGGCAGAGCTGCTGGGTTCTCAGTATACCAATTCTGGCACTGGGCTGGGTTTATTGTTTGTAGATGAACGGTCTTGTTAAATAAGAAACACAGAGCCAATGCAGAGATGAAAGCCCAAGAGGTCAGAGCTAAAAACCTTACCCTTCACTGCTGCTGCTGTCCTCTTTAGCAAGAGACCTACATCCTGTCTGTCTGTCTTTTTATTGACTTTCTATTCTGCCTTCTCATTGGTTGTAAACCCAACCACATGACCTCCTTGTCACTGCCTGTCTATACAGACCTCCAGGTCTTCTATGGTTGGTATTGAGATTAAAGGTGTGTGTCTTCATGCTGGCTGTATCCTTGAACTCACAGAGATCCACCCAACTCTGCCTCCCAAGAGCTGGGATTAAAGGTGTGCACCACTACTGCCCAGTTTCTGCTATGGCTTGCTATTAGCTCTGACCCCCAGGCAGCTTTATTTATTAACATACAATAAAAGCACATTTCATTACAATTAAAATATCATCATATTTCCCCTTTTCTATTTCAATAAAAAGAAAAAAGGAAAAAGGTTATAACTAACATAAGAAAAACTATATTCAAGAGTACAATAACTATATACCATATATACAAGTAATAAATACCTAAACAATGTCTAGTCCATTTGTACTTGACAAATTCAGAGAAAATAATTCCATTATCTATCCTATTTTGGTAAGTCCAAAATGTACCTAATTCACTTTCTATCCTAACTAATCTTCAACTATAACTAACTAATCTTCAACTATAACTAACTAATCTTCAACTCCCTTTGTTTCTGCTCCTCTCTAAAGACATTTAACACTATTGGTCTTCTTGTAGTCCAAGTTCAATTAAAATACCACCATAATTGTTTGTATGTGAAAATACAGGGAAGCAGGAGCTGGAGCAATGTCAAGCTGGCCCAGGGGCATGGGGTGGGGGGCAGGGAGGCTGTGCAGGGACTGTGGTGTGCTCAGAGTCCGGGGCCTCGGTGAGGCAAATCTGCCCTAGTCTTTCCTGTTTCCAGCATCAGCCGCTCTGAGCTGCCCGGTGACCTTCACACCTCTAATCATCACAAGCGCTTCTTGCCGCTCAAGAGCCATCTCGAATGCTCTCCTCCGTGGAGAGACGGCACACTCCTCTCAGGCTCGTGGGGAGCCCTGTTCACGCACTGAAGAGGGTGCTTGCTCACAGCTGCAGTCTTACTTCATGGATCTGCCGTAACTCACGGCATCACAAGTGCTGCTTTTGTTGGTGCCTAGCACTCCCAGCAGGGTATACAAGTCTGGCTCACTCCACAAATCTCCCAAAGGAGAGCATTTCTGATAAATCAACCCGATTTCAGGCAGGAGATCTTTTGTGTTTATTTTTTTTTTTCACTTCTGGGGATAGAACCCAAGGCCTCATGCATGAAAGTCGGGCAGGTGGAGGGAGGGAAAGATGGAAGGACAGTGGATGGATGGATGGATGGATGGATGGATGGATGGATGGATGGACGGATGGATGGATAAATGGATAGATGGGTGGGTGGGTAGGTGGATGGGCATGGATAGATAGATGGATGGGTGGATGGGTAGATGGATAAAGGATGAATGGATGGATGAACAGATGGATTGATGGATGGATAAATGGATGAAAGAATGGATAGATGCATTGGTGGGTAGGTGAATGGGTAGATAGATGGATGGATGAATGGATGGGTGGATGGATGGATGGATGGATGGATGGATGGATGGATGGATGGATGGATGGATGGAAGAATGGAAGGATGGACAGATGGATGGATGGATTGGTGGATGGGTGGATAGATGGATGGAGGATGGATGGATGGATGGATGGATGGATGGATCTCTCTGTCAAATGTGTTGCTCTGATTGGTCAATAAATAAAACACTAATTGGCCAGTGGCCAGGCAGGAAGTATAGACAGGACTAACAAAGAGGAGAACTGAGAGAACAGGAAGGTGGAGGGAGACACTGCCAGCTGCCACCATGACAAGTAGCATGTGAAGATGCTGGTAAGCCACAAGCCACGTGGCAAGGTATAGATTTATAGAAATGGATTAATTTGAGATGTAAGAACTAGATAGCTAGAAGCCTGAGCCATTAGGCCAAACAGTTTAAATAATATAAGCATCTGTGTGTTTATTTTATAAGTGGGCTGTCGGACTGCTGGGGCTTGGTGGGACCCGAAGAGAAAATTCTCCAGTTACAAATGGCACCCAACAGGTTGGCAAGAGTTTCCACCTAAAACCTGAGAAACAAAGATTCTAAAACGGAGCTAAAAACAGTTCCTAGTTGTCTCTCTCAAGTTAGCAGCAGCCTGCATGATTGAGCTACAATGGTGGGTTCCTGGCGTACATGCTTGACCTGCAGTATGGCGGGAATGAGGCCTCTGCAAGTGGCACATAAGCTGCGTGATGGATTTAGCCTTTGCTAGTACAAAACAAAAAGAGGTTTCTGGGTTACACGCTGCTTTGATAGAAGCATAGACCCACTATTTCTGAGAGTTGATGGCTCCCAGAGCTGGCAGAAAACATACCACCGCCATGTTGGGAAGCTGAAGTGGGCAGAGCCAGCAGCCACAGCACAGTTTCAGTCTTAGAATGCTGCAGTTTAAAGCAATAGGCTCAAGGTAATATAAAAAATAAGCCACATAAAGATGGCTATCACACAGAATCTGAATTATGTTCTCTTTGATATTCATAACTGAAGAAAAACATTTGATTGCAAAAGCTGTTGAGTTATGCCAAAATGTGTATTTTAAAGGTACCCTGACTTCAAAATTTGGATGTAAAAATATGTTGCTTTGGAAAGGAGGCTCTGCTTTTGTTTCCACAGAAAGCCAGAGGCTATGGATTTGTTTCAGATTAAGATACATCAGGTTTGACCAGCCAAGACCCCCTGAAAGGTCTCTGATGACACCAAGGCCCAGATGATGCAACATCCAGAACCGTTTCAAGGCAACTGGCTCAGACAATACACCCTCATGGACTACTCCATAATACTAAAATTTTCTTTATGTCCCCATAAGATACAGTGCCCCCCTCCAACAGGAAGTGGTAAAGGAAGCTACACCCAAATTTCCAAATATACCAAGCTGGCTTTGGAGATGTGTAAAAGTTAAAACTTTCCTTTAAAAAAAAAAAGAAAAGAAAAGAAAAGGGGAAGTGCTGTGGGATGGTCTGTATGTCAAATGTGTTGCTCTGATTGGTCAATAAATAAAACACTGATTGGCCAGTAGCTAGGCAAGAAGTATAGGCAGGACTAACAGAGAGGAGAACTGAGAGAACAAGAAGGTGGAGGGAGACACTGCCAGCCGCCACCATGACAAGTAGCATGTGAAGATGCTGGTAAGCCACGAGCCATGTGGCAAGGTATAGATTTATAGAAATGGATTAATTTAAGATGTAAGAACTAGATAGCTAGAAGCCTGAGCCATTAGGCCAAACAGTTTAAATAATATAAGCATCTGTGTGTTTATTTTATAAGTGGGCTGTCGGACTGCTGGGGCTTGGTGGGACCCGAAGAGAAAACTTTCCAGTTACAGGTGGGTGGGTGGATGAATGGGTACATGGATGGATGGATGGGTGGATTGGCATATTGTAGCTAGAGTTTTCCTGCCTTGCCCACAGTCAGGACAAATCTCTGTCACCCGCCAGTCCCACAGCCGCTCAGACCCAACCAAGTAAACACAGAGACTTATATTGCTTACAAACTGTATGGCCGTGGCAGGCTTCTTGTTAACTGTTCTTATATCTTAAAGTAATGCATTTCTACAAATCTATACCTTGCCACGTGGCTCGTGGCTTACCGGCATCTTCACATGCTGCTTGTCCTGGTGGTGGCTGGCAGCATCTCCTTCTGCCTTCCTGTTCTTTTATTTCTCCTCTGTTAGTCCCGCCTATACTTCCTGCCTAGCCACGACCAATCAGGTTTTATTTATTAACCAATCAGAGCAACTTGACATACAGACCATCCCCCAGTACAGCCAAGTGCAGACCATCTCAGACACCTGCACTCAGGCCCATGGTCCTAATCATCCTCTATGCAAACCTGCTGGGTAACGCCACAAGGAACCCAAGAAGGGCTCCCACAGGACATACATTAACATCCCACAGCACTTCCCCTTTTCTTTTTTTTAAAAAGGAAGGTTTTAACTTTTACACATCTCCAAAGCCAGGTTGGTATATTTGGGAATTTGGGCGTAGCTTCTCTTAACTACTTCCTGCTGGAGGGGGGCGCTGTATCTTATGGGGACACAAAGAATATTTAAGGATCATGGAGTAGTCCGTGAGGCTGTATTGTCTGAGCCAGTTGCCTTGAAACAATTCTGGATGTTGAATCATCTGGGCCATGGTGTCATCAGAGACCTTTCAGGTGGTCTTGGCTGGTCAAACCTGATGTATCTTAATCTGGAACAAATCCATAGCCTCTGGCTTTCTGTAGAAACAAAAGCAGAGTCTCCTTTCCAAAGCAAAACATCCTTAGACATAAATTTCAAAATTGAAATACCTTTAAAATATACACATTGATTTAACTGAGCAGTCTTTACAATCAAATGTCTTTCTGCAGTTAAAAATCCCAAAGACAATATAATCCAGACTCTCTGTGTGATATCCATCTTTACATGGCTTATTTTTTATATTATTTTTACTTTCTCTTTAAAGACTTTATTATTTTAAAACTTTCTATTTCTTTATATAACTGTCTATGTTCCTTTTCCTCTCTCTTCCAAGCCTATGTACATTTTTACACACATTGTAAAGCATTTAAAGTCTTGTTCCATCTGAATCTGTCTTATTGTGAATCTATTGCTTTAAACTGCAGCATTTGTAAGACTGAAACAGCGCTATGGCTGCTGGCTCCGCCCACCTCAGCTTCTCAACATGGCGGTGGTACGTTTACCACCAGCTCTGGGAGCTATCATGAGTCTATGCTTTTATCCAAGCAGCGTGTAGCCCAGAAACCTTTTTTGTTTTGTAACTAGCAAAGGCTAAATCCACCACGCAGCTTAATGTGCCACTTGCAGAGGCCTCATTTCCGCCTTACTGCAGGTTAAGCGCACACGCCAGGAACCCGCCAGTAACTCAAACCGGCAGCTGCCGCTCATTTGAGAGAGACAATTAGGAACTGTTTTTAGCTCCGTTTTAGAATCTTTTTTCTCAGGTTTTAGGCGGAAACTCTTGCCCCACGTTGGGTGCCATTTGTAGCTAGCTCCTTGGGAACCACTTCTTGATTGGAGACCTCATGAGCTTTCTATGCCTCTAACATTGGCCACAGTGGTCTGGCTCAGAGAGTAACTTCGGACTTGGTGGGCCAGCTAGCCACTCTGTGGATGAATGGTGTGTGGACAGATGGGTTGTGGATGGATGGATATGTTGTGGGATGTTCTGTATGACAAATATGTTGCTCTGATTGGTCAATAAATAAAATACTGATTGGCCAGTAGCCAGGCAGGAAGTATAGGCAGGACTAACAGAGAGGAGAACTGAGAGAACAGGAAGGTGGAGGGAGACACTGCCAGCGGCCGCCATGACAAGCAGCATGTGAAGATGCCGGTAAGCCACGAGCCACGTGGCAAGGTATAGATTTATGGAAATGGATTAATTTAAGCTATAAGAACAGTTAGCAAGAAGCCTGCCATGGCCATACAGTTTGTAAGCAATAGAAGTCTCTGTGTTTACTTGGTTGGGTCTGAGCAGCTGTGGGACTGGCAGGTGACAAAGATTTGTCCTGATTGTGGGCAAGGCAGGAAAACTCTAGCTACATGGATATATAATGGATGGATTAGTGTGGATAGTCAGATGGACACGCAGGTAGGTAGATGGGCACATGGGTACATGGAGGTATCAATTTAAGGAGAGGTGGATGGAAGGGTGGATGGATGCCTGGACAGATCTGTCTCTGGAGGAGAATCTGACTGTACCCTCCTTCACTAGTGCTGGCTTAAAGTGCTTGCTTCGAAGGTGGTGAGTTGAGCACTGTGCTACCAGCTTACTAGGTCCCCACTCACTTTGCTGTGGAGGTCATTTCTGCCAGGTAGGATAGCGATTGCCTGGGTTTTCAAGGACGTGAAGGCCATTTCTGCTGGGCCACCCCCACAGTCTCCAGATTTTTACACTGTAGCCGAGGCTGGACTAATCTCTGGATCCTCTTGCCTCAGCTCCCCAAGTGCTGGGATAACCAGTGTGAACCACTGTGTCTGGCTTACACCATCTCTACCATGGGGCTTTTAGATGTCTGATTAGTGACTAGAACAAAGCGAAGAGCCTTGGTATTGTTACTTCATAATGTGTCTGCCTCCTGCTCTGCCTTGGTCTTCAGGTCATAGCCTGTGTCTCCTCCAGAAGTATCCCACTGAGGTAGCTTTGCAACGCTGTTGCTCACTGGCCTGATCTAGCAGCTTTCTCTTCTCACTTTATCACTAACGGCACCCATCAGCCACCATGACCGAGGAAGGATGACCGTGGAAGGAAGGATGGAGTTAAAAGCGATGGTACCCATGACACTGGTACATGACACTGCACATTCCCAAAAAGGACAGACAGCCCTGTGGCTGATTCGTTAGCATAGCCCATATCTCTCCTCCACCATTCCTATCCTATATCTAAGCCCTCATTCTCTCTGGATGGAGAAACTGCTGAGTGATCAGTTCTCCTTTCTTTGGATACTTTTTTTTTTTTTTTTGCTCCTGACATTTATCTTTGGGACATGGGATTCTGTGAAATGAACTGTGGGCCAGTCATGGATGGACAGATTGTACATGGATGAGTACATGGTAGAATGCAGTGGTTGACAGGTGAGTCTGTAGATGGACAGATTGCATGTGGATGAGTATGTGGTGGGATGCAGTGGTTGGTATGTGGATTCATAGATGGACAGATTGCATGTGGATGAGTATGTGGTGGGATGCAGTGGTTGACAGGTGAGTCTGTGGATGGACAGATTGCATGTGGATGAGTATGTGGTGGGATGCAGTGGTTGACAGGTGAGTCTGTGGATGGACAGATTGCATGTGGATAAGTATGTGGTGGGAAGGTGGTTGATAAGTGGATCTGTGCATGGACAGTAGGTGAGCAAAGCTGCTTTTCAGACTTCCTTCAAGAAAAGCCCTCCCTGTGGGTGTAGCAAGCACTTTATCCATGGGGCAGCCCCTCTTCATTTTTCAAATGGTTTTAATCCGCCATCCCCAAGGAGCAGTAGTGTCTTTGTTAGGGTTTCTATTGCTGTGAAGAGACACCATGACCATGGCAATTCCTATAAAGGAAAATATTTAATTGGGATTGGCTTACAGTTTCAGAGGTTTAGTCCATTCTTGTCATGGCTGGATGTGGTGGCGTACAGGCAGACACGGTGCTGGAGAAGGAGCTGAAAGTTCTACATCTTGATCCTCGGGTATTGTGTCACTGGGCATAGCTTGAACATAGGAAACCTCAAAGACTGCCCCCACAGTGACACACTTCCTCCAACAAGGCCACACCTCCTAACAGTGCCACACTTGGGGAACTAGGGAAAGTATCTTTTAGTGGCTAACAAGGAAGGCCCAGATCCACCACCAACTAAGGACTCGGTTTCCCCATCCGTGATACCGGGGTCATGAGAGACTCAAAGCATAGAGTCTGTAGTTATTTTGAACTGGGAAATCATGGTGCCGGGGTTCCCAGGGCCAGCCCATCCTCCGCAGGGGCTGAACCACACCCCATCTCTCACGTCCAAGAGCTCCTAGGAGCCTCGCCCAGGCCAAGTCAAACAGATCCACCCAGCGGCCCCAAACACCACGCAAAATCACAGGCAACAGGGCAGAAAACCCAATTATTCTCAGCTGTTACACTGCTTAATTTAATATTTCCAGCAAGTTCCTTGAGCCTGCGGCTCAGAGCGAAATGCATATTTGGGCTCTGTCACACCACAACGGTGTTACATGCTGCCGCGGCCGTTGTCCCACGTCCCACTCTGCTGAGGTAATTTGTAAGTGGGCTGCGCCCCTCCCACAGTCCGGGGACTTTCGTGGTGTATTCCTGGAAGAGAGATCTGAGCTAAGGGGCCTTGAGGATGGCAGGCAGGGTAGGGAGAGCAGAACAACCCCACCTGGCCTGGCTTCTACCCTCCTGAGTACCAGGACAAGAGAGCGCCAGGCAAACACAGGGGCAGGGTGTGGCACTCTGTGGTCTCACGCGATCCTGTATTTAAAGTGTGTGTGTGTGTGTGTGTGTGTGTGTGTGTGTGTGTGTGTGTACACATGTTCATGTATGAGTGTACATGCCGGCACAGGTGTACATTCATATGTGTGTCACATGTGGAGGCCAGGGGTCCATGCCAGCTGACTTCCTATATAACTCTTCACCTTACTTTCTGAGACAAGGTCTTTCATTGAAGCCCGAGTTCATTCACTAGCTAGGTGGACAGGCCCGTGAGCCCCAGGGTCCACCTGGCTGTGGTCTCTAAGCTGGGATCACAGGCCTGGTGTCACCAGGCTGGGCCTTCCCAGTAAGTACCTTACTGACCTGGCCATCTCTATGACCCCTGCAGTTAGAGCTGTTGACCGGGTGCCACAGACTGCCCTTCACAGTGTGAAGGAGATAAACAGGATGGAGAAGGGAAGGGTGAGGCCCCGGGGCTGCAGGCAGGTCATGGGTATCTGACATCAGTGGCTTCTGATTTTAGAACATTTGCACATCCACAGTGAGGTGTCCTGTGGGCGGAACCCCGGGGTGAGCATAGAATTCAGTGACGCCTCATCCACACTGTGTTCCCATGGCCTGAAAGTCACTTTATACAATATTTTTTTTTTAGCAAGCCTCTGTCACACAAGATCAGGTTGGACTCCTGGATCACAGGTGGCTTTTATGTTAGAGCTCAAATGTTTCTGACTTGGGGACATTTTGGATTTTTCTTTTTTAATCCGGCATAGCCTTTTTATGAGCTTTGTAAACACAAACACATGTATGTCATCTCTATGTGCTTATTTAAATGTTATTTTACTTTGAAATAAAGTACAGGCTCACAAAAGAGTTCCAAGAAACTTACAGCATTTCTGTGTCCATTCACTAGCTCCCAATAACATCTCACCACAATGTGGCCTTACCATGGTGGGGAGTCACCTGTACCATGTACTTCCTTCTCTACTCTGCACTGGCAAGGTTTTTTTTTTTTTTTTTTTTTTTAACTTTCAGGGTTAAACCCTGTGCTTTTTTCTCCTTTGTCCCTGTAGGAACATGTCCAGGAGCCCCCCTTTATCTGTAGGATGGACTGTGGGTAGAGGTGGGGAGAGCGGCAGGAACCTTCTAAAAATCAAGTCCTGTGCCCGGTACGTCACTGTATGATGCACTTATAAAGTAATGTCTAACTGACTCATTGTGTGCTGTCCTTAAATTCCATAATTGGAGATGCCTGAAAAGCCATGGAAGGCAGGCAGGAGGACTGTGAGCGGTGGGGGGGGGGGGGGGAGGACTGAGCATGGGCACCTTTTTTCCCTAGGCCTCAACAACACAGGATACTCATTTAAAGATCTACTTGATATATTTAAATGTTCTACATAGAAGCTGGTTTGAAGAAAAATGAGAACTTTGGAGTTTGCTCAAAGAAGATAATTTCTACAGTTTTTGAAAATAAAAAAATCTCCTGACTCCACATGGCTGCTGGGAGCCCACTGCCTGGAGAGCCCCCACGCTGCCCATAACACGCACCCTTGTGTTGGGAATCTTTTCTAACTAAAAGCTGACAAGGTCCCATGTATCACTGCCCTTACCCCTCTTGTAGAGAGACTGGCAGGTGCCTCACAGGGGTCTGACCCCATGCTTGCGCTTACCGATGTTATTTTTCCCACAGTGGTCACAGTGAGAATATTTCTTACCATTTTACTGAGGAAAACCTGGGGTTGCAGGCTCTGCGGCAGCCTCCCTTGTCCCAAAGGCCACTCGGGAGCTTGCTTAGTGTTTCGACCTACAGCCCTGTTTCTTCTCGAGGTGTCTGATCCTCCCTCCTCCCTGGCACTCCCCAGAGACAGGGATTCAATCTGGAGGCCATTCTCTAGGTTGACATGGCAACCTCTCAGACGCCTCTTTCTCCACAATGTAATCTGGGCCACGCGATGTACAGCCTAGCATCTGCAAATGGCTGGGCATGCATCTTCCTGCAGGGATTCCCAGGGCTCTGTTGCAACCCTGAGCATCACGGATTTCCAAAGCATGCCACAGGCTGTCATTTCAGGGGGATTAGTTTAAGGGACACTTTATCTGACCGTCTAGCTACCTATCTGTCCCCATCATGGCCCTCAACACATTAGATTCCTGGTCGAATATACCAGGCCTTGGATGGAGTAGTTTATGAACACAGGGTAGTCTTTCTGTTCCCCTATCCTGCAAATCTAAAGTACCCAGAATATGGAAAGTTGTCTGGGAGTTGCAGTAGGCTGGATCTGCTAGGTCCCCAGCTGGCATTTGAACCCAGGGTCTCTGGTAGAATGCTGTTGGGGAGGGCAGTGCAGCAGAGATATGCAATAGGGCTATAGAGGGACCCAGCAAGGGTCCTAGCATAGAGACAGGGGTTCATTCTCTGTCCCCCATCTCTTGCAGATGCCATCATTGGCTTCCCTGGGAGCTGCGGTTCGAGGCTCTCTCTGCACAGCTTGGCCTCCCCCAGCACAGAGCAGGGGAAAGGCGGGAATAATCATGGAGGGCCGACTGGGAGACATGCCATACTGAGCCATGAGGGCAGTCAGGATGGGACTGACTGAGGAAGGCAGTAAGGGAGGGACTTGGGAAGCAGCTGCCCCAACGGCCAGCCACCTTCCCACTCCAAACTCCACCCAGGACCCTGGCTGAGGGTCAAACCCTCCTTAGCTCTTCTCATTATCATCTGGGGGCTGCCATTAGCCCCCAGCACCGAACAAAGGCCCCTCGCCCAGGCGGCCGCATCCGCTGGGCTAATTAATTGGATTAATGGCAGAGCGGCCCACACTGGGCTGTGGGATCACTTCAGTGGGCTTTCCACACCCCTCCCCTCCCCCCCCCACCCCAGCCCCCGAGTCGTTGGGGTATGGGGAGGCAAATTGAGTTAAAATTGAAGAGATGGCTGCATTCATTAGCCCGCCCACCCTCTGAAGTCGCTGGTTAATATGCAAACTATTAATATGCAAATCAGCACAAATGCAAAATAGAATCGTGAGTCGTCCCCCCCCCACCTCCCCCACCCCCACTTTGGAAACTGGCTCTCGAGGCATCGGCTTCCTGCAGAAGGCGGAGGCCAGGGCGCTGGCACAGATCTGAGGTGGGAGACCGAGCTCACTGTCAGAAATCAATTAAAAATGGTGACAAGCAACTCTGTGCGCTTTATCAGGTGGCTTCTGGCTCACCTGTATCCGCGCCCCTCCGCTGGGTAGCTCTGGGACCATTCTTGTCTTTGTGGCTTTGAGCAAGGCAGCTCACTGTAGGCAATCTGGAAGCAGACCCTATCACAGCCTGATCACTAGGGGTCAGAAGTCAGAGCAGAGACCTCTTCCAGGTGCTGCCTGTGGTGGTGGTGGTGGTGGTGGTGGTGGTGGTGGTGGTGGTGGTGGTGGTGGTGGTGGTGGTGGTGTGAGGAGTCCTGTGTTCAAGCAGTTTGTGTCATGGGCGAAACTGTTTGCTCGTTTTAAATTAGTTTGTTTCTCAATCAACCGTTGTCACATGCTTTCGATGTCAAAGGAAGAGAGAAGGGGAGGGAGGGATCAGAAAGCTGCGGAGGAAGCAGGAAGGGAGGAAGGAAAGCCCCTCTGGTTTCTACCTCTGACTGTGTCCCGGTCCCACAATCCCTTTCCTAGAAGCCACCATTTGTGGGTACACCCTGGCTGTCCTCATCCGAAGCAGACACTTTCCCCTCTTCCTGAGCAGAGTGTGCCAGCCGCACATCTATGTCTAGTCCTGCTGATGGTTTCCATCCTATCTGAAGTCCTCCCGCCCGCTGCCACACCCCCCACTGTGTGTGGCTCATACGCTGTCTCTGCCGAGTCTGTGGTGGAATTCCTAGTGTGTGGAACATTTGGCTTATGTGGTGATGACAGGCAGCTCAGCATCCCCAGGTGCTGTAGCAGGGATGCTTGTGGCTACAGTCTCACTGCCAATGCCTCTATGAGAAGCAGGGACCCTTTCTGCTCCCTCCAGCACTGGAGGCCCATGGCTGAACCATGTTCCCCTCTTCCCAACCCCCGGGGAAAGCTGGAGTACACAGGGTCTCCCTGGTGCGGCTAATGCAGGGTGAGTTTGGAGCTGTTATGGTTTCCTTCCTTCCTTCCTTCCTTCCTTCCTTCCTTCCTTCCTTCCTTCCTTCCTTCCTTCCTCCCTCCCTCCCTCCCTCCCTCCCTCCCTCCCTCTCTCTCTCCCTCCCTCCCTCCCTCTCTCTCTCTCAGCCTGACACTAGCTAGAGTCACCTAATAAGAGTTAACCTTGATTCAGAAAATGCCTCCATCGGCAAGCCTGTTTTCTCTCAGCAAGGGTGTTTTCTTGATTGATAACTGATATGTGAGGGTCCTGCTCACAGTAGATGGTACCATCCCCAGACTAGGATAGAAAGCCAGCTGAGCAAGCCACGGGGAACAAGCCAGTAAGTCGTGTTCCTCCATGGTCTCTGCTTCAGTCCCTGCCTTGAGTTCCTGCCCTGAATTCCTTCTCTAGTGGACTGTGATATGGAGGTGTAAGCTGAAATAAACCCTTTCCTCCCCAGGCTGCTTTTGGTCATGGTGTTTCATTACAACAGTAACAACCCTGTCTAGAACAGAAATTGGTACCAGAGGGTGGAGTATTGCTGTGACAGACCTGACGGTGTTTGGAGGAGGATTGTGAAAGGACTTTGGAGCTTTGGGCTAGAAACGCCATTTAGTTTAGAGCTTAATGAGCTGTTGTGGCAACCTAGAGAATAACGCTCAGGGCAGTGCAGAGGATGGAGGCCTGGCTTGAAGTTTCAGAAGAAGCAAAGACTCAGGGCCCTTTATGTGATATTTTGAATTAGAATCTGTGGCATCTGCTCAGCGGATGTGATTAGCAAGAAACTGGAACCATTAAAGTGAAATCTTTGCTGGAACAATGGATGCTGGTTCACTGGGGCTGAAGAACCAGCTGTGATTAAGAAGAGACCAGCATCATTGAGGCAAAATCCTCAATGTGTGTCCTCAGGGGCAGCACACAGAATCTGTGTCCTCTGGGGGCCATGGCTGGTCCCCAAACTTGGTAATGTCTAAGAGTCTCTTAGGTGTTATTGGTTTTGAAGACATGAAGGGGTCATGGAGAATGGCTGGGGTTTGGCAGCTTGTGGTAGGGAGAGTGTCCCTGAGGAGATGCCAGGAGACCATTGGTAAAGGTGCAGCCTGTGGAGACCCTGCCATACTGGGGATCCTAGGACTGTGAGATGACCACTGAGGGTAGCAGCCACTGTGGAGTAGAGACAGTCTGTGTACTCCAGGTTGGCAGAACCAGAGGACTTGTTCTGCCCAAGCTCCTGGGCACCCAGAATGATTCCCAGGCATTGAGCACTGAACTTTTTACACTGTTGAATTATAGCTTTGTTTTAATTTGACTGTACCTGTGCCCTAGTTCTTTCCTCTGAGTAAGAAAGCACGTAACTTATTTTTTTATTTTAAAGTATTCCACAGTTGAGAGACTTTGAACTTTTACATTGGATTTTTAAAAAGAGAACATGGACTTTTAAAGTGTTGAAATTTTTAAAGACTGGGATTTTTGAAGCTACGCTATGTTTTATATTGTTCTATAATTATTATTGTTCTAATATTAGCATGCCATCTTGGGGGACAAATAAAGAAGGAAGGTTTATGGTCTAAAAATGATGTGCTCGTGTGTCAAGCTGACAATGGGTCAATGGTGTTGGTTAGTGTTTTGTCAATTTGACATAAACTAGAGTCAACTAAGAAGAGGAAATCTCAGTTTAGAAAATGTTCCGATAGTATTATCCTGTAGGCAAGCCTGTGAACCATTTTCTTGATTGATTATTTATATGGGAAGACCCAGCCCATTTTGGGTGGTGCCACTCCTGGGCAGGTGATCTTAGAGTGTATAAGAAAGAAGGCTGAGCCAGGCAGTGGTGGCGCACACCTTTAATCCCAGCACCCGGGAGGCAAAGGCAGGTGGATCTCTGTGAGTTCGAGGCCAGCCTGGTCTACAAAGCGAGTTCCAGGAAAGGCACAAAGCTACACAGAAAAACCCTGTCTAAAAAACAAAGAAAGAAAGAAAGAAAGAAAGAAAGAAAGAAAGAAAGAAAGAAAGAAAGAAAGAAAGAAAGAAAGAAAGAAAGAAAGAAAGCAGGTTGAGCAAGCCATGGGAAGCAAGCCAGTAAGCAGCACTCCTCCATGGCCTCCGCATCAGCTCCTGCCTCCAGGTTCCTGCCCTAAATTCCCTTCATGATGTGAAATTAGCTATACAGTAAAATGTACCCTTTCATCCCCAAGTTGCTTTTGGTCATGGTGTTTTATCATAGCAATAAAAAGCAAATTCAGATATGGACTTTCTTTCTGAAGAGTACACAACTCCTTGAACTCTGTTCTGTTAACCCTCCAAGTGGTGCTTCTTCCCCTTGGTCAAGGATGGTCTCCAAGGGCACAGAATTTGGCGTTTTCATGTGTGATGTGATGTACTTGCATTTTCCCAGCTTCCTGTCTGTCCTGTTTTTTCTTAGATGCCCCTAAGCCATGAGTGTCCCTAAAGTTTAATTCAGGAATCCAACCCTGCTGCTATGGAATGAACAGGTTGGAGAAGAAGCACTGTTGTTGGCGTTGGGCAGATCGGTCCCTTAACTAGGTGAAGAATACTGGAGGCCACTGGCATGTTTGCTGTGCTGGGTGGAGGGAGTGGGCGGCACTGGTTCACCTGGACAGCAGGTAAGAGGCTGTTGATCAGTGGTGAAGATGCCGCTTGTCTCAGGGAGCATTGGCTGCATGTCTACACTGAGCCGTCCTCTAGGGCCAGCTTCCTTATTATACACTTAGCAGTGGCCAAGATCTCCAGTGAACAAGGGCTGCCATGCTGTCTGTATGTCAAATTGCTCTGACTGGTCAATAAATAAAACACTGATTGGCCAGTGGCCAGGCAGGAAGTATAGGTGGGACTAACAGAAAGGAGAACAGAGAAAACAGGAAGGCAGAGGGAGTCACTGCCAGCCACCGCCAGGACAAGCAGCATGTGAAGATGCCAGTAAGCCACGAGCCACGTGGTAAGATATAGATTTATGGAAATGGATTCATTTAAGCTATAAGAACAGTTAGCAAGAAGCCTGCCACGGCCATACAGTTTGTAAGCAATGTAAGTCTCTGTGTTTACTTGGTTGGGTCTGAGCGGCTGTGGGACTGGAGGGTGACAAAGATTTGTCCTGACTGTGGGCAAGGCGGAAAACTATAGCTACACTGCCACCCTGTTCATTTTACAGATAAAAAACCAAAACCAACCAAACAAAAACCAGAGGCTGAGAAGAAGGAGGAGCAAAGCACAGTGGTTCAACTAGCTGGCCTGAAGACCTGTGTGGATTGACTCTGGAGCCCCAGCTCAATGTCCCTACAGCAGCTTCCATGGGTCCTGTTGAATATCCACTGGACAGGTTGCTAAGTAACAGCTAAGACACACCAGCTGTGCTCTGGTCCTCAGCATGGCCTCCACTTCAGCAGCCAGAGTTGACTGTGCAGATCTTCAGGCTCCTTAGAAGTCCAGGGCTGGGAACCAGAACTGACCAGCTGATGCCAAAGGGTGGCCTGGACCTGCTCACATATACGGGCTGATAGTGTGTGACGGCATCAAGGCTCGACTTTGATTGTGACTTTTCCAAGAGAGAGAAAATGGTGGGTTTGTGACTTCTGCACTGTGTCACGGTACAGTGGCGTTGGCCGAGTCAGCTTTTTCTAGAAGGCTCTTCTAACTGTCTACAGAGACGGCTGCATCAGCAGGGTGACCCATTCCTGGCAGCTGCTTCTGGGGGTCAGATGGGTCTTGAAGCTTCCTGGCCTAAGGAGAAGACAACAGTGACCTGCTCTGGTGACTACATTGGAGAATTTAGGATCCACCGCTGACTGTAGCAGCCCAGGCTGGGTGCCAGGGCACAGCAAGGCAGGAAAACACAAACCCCCCGCACCCAAGCAGCTGCTCCATGCCAAGACTGACACCTTCATTTTCTGTAGCCTCTCAGCTGAATCCCAGAAGGCGACTGAGCCCATTCTCCCCTTGTGGGTCTTCATCAGAGGCCAAGCAGGGGCTCCAGCCATGCCTTTCCCCTGCCTGGTATGCAGGGAACTCCAAGGAACCAGAACACTTGATTTCCTGCTCTCAGTAGAGGGTGGAGATAGATGCCAAGGCCAAAGGTAGTGTATGCAAATGGTGTGCTAACTACATGCAAACCATACACAAAACTGATGTGTAAGGTCCTAGTCTCACCCCTTGGGTCTGTGCTTTGGGTTATGAGCTTGTTTTACAGATAAAGGGCCTGAAGTTCCTAAGCATTAGTGATGGGCCTAAAAGTGAGACCCATCCTCATAGCATGTCAGAAGAATTCATCCCCAAACCTTCTGGTCCCAGCTCCTCCATTAGCTATAGGCAGTCAGGTAAAGGACAGCTGCTCCTTCCCCCTTTCCCATCAGTCCTGAGAGTTCAAAGGGCAGGTGCACCTACCTCACACCTGCTTACTTTTCCTCTTCCCAGTACATACAGCAGCTGGCCTGTGGCAGGTGTCCAGTAAGGGTTTGGAAGATGGGTGAATGGATGGTTTGGTGGGTGGGTGGATAGGTGGATGGATGGATAGATGAGTGGACTGGATGGGTGGGTAGGAGGATAGATAGATGAGTGGATAGGTGGGTGGATGGTTAGATGGGTGGATGAATGGATGGATGGGTGCATGGATGGATGGGTGCATGGATGGATGCATGCATGAATAAAAAGCTGGGTGAATGGATAAATGGATGAGTGCTTAGATGAATAAATGGGTGGATGGGTGGGTAGGTGGATAGATGGATGGATGACTGGACGGGTGGATGGGTAGATAGCTGGTTAGTTGGGTGGGTGGAGGATGGGTAGTTAGCTAATTGGAACAATGGGTGGGTATATAGCTGTTTAGTTGTATTTGTGGATAGATAGGTAGCTGATTAGTTGGGTTGATGGATGAGTGGGTAGCTGGTTAGTTGGATTGGTAGATAGATAGGTAGATAGTTAGTTAGGAGGGTGGATGGATAGGTATCTGGTTGGTTGGGTAGATGAGTGGATAAGCCCTTACAATCCTTGCCTTGCCAACCAGTGCATTTTCTTCAGTATTCTAAAGACATTGAGTCTGGGTAAGAATGATAGCCCTGGGCCCTCAGACATGATCTTGAGCAGCCTTCAAGCACACCCTCCTCCTAGTGTACTGCCTGGGAGTGTAAGGCATCATGTTAAATGCTCTAATAAGCCCTGCAAACAAGACTCAGCATCATGGAACCCAGGGTCTCCAATTATAGCCCAGGACAGGTCTTGTCCTCCCTTGGCTCCATGTAACACAACCTGGATCCCCTGAGCAGCTTTGTGAGCAGAGGTGTGAAGCTCTGCCAGGAACTTTTTACCTGGAAATTCCTTACTCTAACTGCTGCTTTGGGGGAAAGTCACTCTGTGTGCGTGTGCGTGCGTGTGTGTGTGTGTGTGTGTGTGTGTGTGTGTGTGTGTGTGTGTCTATGTGTCTGTGTTCTGCATGCATGACTCTGTGTGCATTCTGTATGCATCTCTGTGTGTGTTCTGTATCCATGATTCTCTGTGTAAGTTCTGTGTGTGTGTGTTCTGTATGCATCTCTCTCTCTCTCTCTCTCTCTCTCTCTCTCTCTCTCTCTCTCTCTCTCTCTCTCTCTCTGTGTGTGTGTGTGTGTGTGTGTGTGTGTGTGTGTGTGTGTGTGTTGATCTGTCTGTCTGTCTGTCTGATGGGAAGGCTTTGAGCACACCATCCCAGGAGAAAGGCATGTTGCTAGCGACAAGCCACTGGGGTGTCTGTGGTTGACCCTGTCTGGCCTCCATCTTCCGTCTAGAAGGGAGAGTGTCATGTGCTCAGCCTGCCAGCCCCTCCTACCCATGATTCTCTCACTCTGAGTCATGCCTGCTAAGATGAGGATCTGTGGCTGGGGATCCCAGGCTCCCCCTTCCTGGAGACACCTGCTCTCCCCATTTGCCAAGGAGTCACAGACACTGGCTGTAACGGTCAAGACACCTGACTCGGATTTAATTGTCCTGACCCCCAAGTCCTAGCAAGGGAGGTGACTGTTTCCCTGGCCTGGTCCAGTAAGGCCATCAGTTCCCTTGTGTCTGCTTTGATCCCAGCTTGGGGGGAGGGGTCCCATGGGTCGTCCTTTTTACCTCCTGCTAAACTCACAGCTCTGTCTCTGGAGTCACGATGGCTGAGCAGGCAAAAGTCATTCCTCTGACTGTTCCACAGTCTTACTGCGTTCGTTAGAGTCACCCTCCACACAGCCCCAGTGAGCTGCGCGGGGCTCAGAGGCCTGGGAACAGGGTCTGGAGACACAGAGTTCCATATGTGTCAATAGACCCCAGAGGACGGCTGCAGCTGTTCCCAACCCACCTGAACGGAGTCCCCCCTGCAACACCAAGGACTTCAGCACAGGCAGGAACAAAACGTGCTGACGGGACCCTACCCTGTGTACCTGAAGTTCATCTCCTGGGACTCCTTCCTCACTGGGACAGAGTCAAAGTGGAGCAGGTCCTCATGAAATGCCTTCCCACAAAGCAGGGGCTGCGGAGATGTCCAGGGAGTGAAAAACACCACCCTTCCAATACACGGAGGCCATTGTAAGATGTCAACTTCAGAGAGCAAGGCCTTAATCGATCCCTTAGAATCCACCTGGGTACCACTAACTGAGAGACGGAATGGGAAGATGGCGGGGGCTTATACGGGCAGTTTTTGGACTTGTGTTTGTATTTGTAGACAGTGCGGCCTGCTTGCTTTATGATCTTGGGGAAGTCCCCCCACCCTCCCCAGCTTCAATTTCTGAATCAGCTGCCCATCAGGAAGATGGTAGAAACCAAATGGGATCCAGGCAGCAGCCTCCCAAAGCTCAAAGACACGGAGATAGGAGCTCAGGGGTCCAGCGGCAGCTGGAACCTCTGTCCCGATGGAGAGGCTGTATTTGCCACGTCTCCGAGACACAGTGTCCTTTTGTTATCGCCATAGAGACAGCAAGCTATGTGTTGTGGGTTGTTGGGCCGTTAGAGAAGACGCGGTTTGCAAGGTGCATGAGGCGGACCCAAGAGCTCTTACTTTCTCTTCACGATCATGACGACGTAGGCGAGCTACGGGAGAGGAGGGAAGGGACATGCCCTCCACGCTCTTCCTCCTTCGCCTCCAAGCAAAGCTGCTGCACCCCCAGTCCTCTTAGAAAGGAGCATGTTCACTGGACAGTACGACAGGTGAAAGAATGCATGCGTGATGGGTC
This sequence comes from Peromyscus maniculatus bairdii, assembly GCF_049852395.1. Taxonomy (NCBI): domain Eukaryota; kingdom Metazoa; phylum Chordata; class Mammalia; order Rodentia; family Cricetidae; genus Peromyscus; species Peromyscus maniculatus. Next base: position 1,958,513 of record NC_134874.1, on the reverse strand, counting down.
AGCTGGTGTGCGAGTTCCACACCCTTGAACTCTCAACAATAGAAGGAATTACCTTAGAGGGCTTGCAGGTGCACCTCCATTACACAAAGGAGGAAACTGGGGCTCCTATAGCCCCCAGAAACCCGTGCAAGGTCATCCAAGGCACAAGCCAACTCTGGCTCCAGCCTCCAACTGCCTTGCTTTTCTTCGGTTACCTCACACTGCTGACCTCTGACGCTAGTCACCCGGTACAGACCTCCAGGGTGTGCACTGCACATTTTTGCCCTGTGTGGTCCCGGGAGGCATGCTGGGAGGAGGGGCTGTTACTGCCACCAGGGCCCCAGCCCCAGGCCATTATCACCCCTCTTGATGTAATAAATACATTTTAAGAGAAGCAGATGCCTGAACAGTTGGACGGGAAGGACCCAGGCATGCAGAGGGAATCTGCTTTGTGGAAATTTGTCTATCTGCCAGACACTGGGCAACATGGCACAGCCAGCCAAGTCTGGGTCCGGCTGCCAGGTGGGCGGCTCAGGCTTTGGCTGTGCCTATTGCTCTTTCTAGAGCCCCTGTCCCCAGTGCCCTGATGTGGTCCAGTTGCCAGTTCTTCTGGAAGCAGGCCTGAGATGCTGAGGGTGGCTCCCTATAAAGTCGGCCAAGGAAGCAGAGCCACGGTGCAGGTTAGCATGGCGGGGATGGTGGGGGGCTCTCCTAACCCAGGCCAGCCACTTTCCCCCCGTGATGACTTCCTTCGGCTTCACTGGTTTCACCTGCCACCTGTGAGGTACTTGTGACCTACCAGAAGTCACTGTTTTACTTAAGTAACTGTTCACAAAGGTTTTCCCTGCAGCCCTTCCTGTCCGGTGAGACCCTCCACCCCCACCCCCACATACAAATGCCGACAGCGGAAAGACCGTTAGCTCACCAAAGGCACCAGGTTGCTGTTGGCTCTGGCTGTATCATGGAGACGCAGGTTCCCAAAGGGAACATCTGTAGTCAGATTTCTCTTTGGGCTGCCAGCTCACAAATAACGATACAGAGACTTATTATTAATTGTGAAAGCTCAGACTTAGCTTAGGCTTGTCCCATTAGCTCTTATAACTCAAATTAACCTGCTTCTATTAATCTGCATTTTTCACCATGTGGCTTTTTGCCTGGTGTCCGACTCCCTCCAAGTCTTGTTGGCATTTCACTGGCAGAATTCATGTGCCTAGAACCATCCTGAGTTCCTCTCTTTTTCCCCAGAAGTTCTGCCTGTCTCTCCTGCCTAGCTATTGGCCATTCAGCTTCTTATTACATCACTCACAACAACACATCTTCACACGGTGTACTAATATCCCACAACAAACACCTGTCTCAGTACCTACACATTTATCCCACCCCTTCACCCCCAACCTTTTCTCTGGGTCTAAACTCATTAGTTCCATTGAGTCTGGGGCAGGGGAGATATGGCTCACGGACAGGAGGAGGGCACTGAACATTCACTGTGTGGCCTGGCTTTGTGTCTTCACAGAGGCCTAACAGGTGAGAAGTGACTGTCCCCATCCAGCAGAGGCCTCCTGTAGTCTGCCTTGCATGCAGAGACCTGGGAAGGCCTGGTGGTCAGTCTGTCATGTTGATAGAAGTAGTGGGACCTTTAAGAGGTAGCACCTAAGGGAAGGAAGTGAGGTCATTGTGGATGTGTCCTTGAAAGGGATATTAGGACCCAGCCCCCTTCTACCTGGTCTCCTTGTGTCCTGGCCACCATGAGACATGTGGCTTGTTCTGCCACAAGATACTGCCCTGGCATGGTGCCTCCCCCTGGCCCTGAGCAGCAGCCACTGAGAGCCCCCGGTGCCCTCCCTCTTTGTAAGTTGACGTCTCGGGTGTTTTATCACAACAGTAGAAAGCGACCCTGCACAAGATTCCAGAAGAGAGACGACACTTCCATGATCACACAGCTCAAAAGAGACAGTATTGGGGGGCCACTGGGGAGCCCCTGAGTCTGAATTTCCCCTCTCCCACTAACCCAGTTACTTCCTTACGCATAGGTGACTCTGTTTCCTCCCACACTGGCTGGAGGCCCTGCGCTTCTTCCTCACCATCATCTTCTGTGGTCCCCAGAAGAGGGACAGAAGCAATACGAAAAGCCCTTCCCTCTGTCCAGGATTGCTTGCTCCAAACATAACATAGAAACACCATGTGTGGCATTATTACTGTTGTTTTTACTATCATGCTGTGGTGGGATGGGAGAGTGAGATAATCTCCCCTCAAACACTAATAATTACTGCCTTGCAGCTCACAGTTAGGCTATGCTAGGCCTTGCATTCTCGATGACTTTTGTATCATCCAGTTTATCCCTTCATGCATCCCATGAGCTGCCAAATCAGGGCAACACTAAAGGACAATGTTTAGGTTATTTCTCAAAGCCACTTGGCCAGAAGGTACAGGATCTAGATTTAGTGCTGGGTTTCCTGCTTGTGCTGGGCCCTCTGTGCACCTCACTCCATTCCATCTTCTCCACCTTGGAGAGGCTGAAGAGCCAGCCATGGCCTTGCTGGACTCTCTTGCAGCTAGAGTTCTGGATGCAGCATTCCTCCAGACAGTGAAAGGCACAGAAGGGAGTTTGGGGAAGCTATAAGGTATCTGACCATTGCTGTCAGCAAAAACAGTATGAACTCACTACGACTGCTGCAGCAAGGACTCACTTTACCATCCCAGTTCCTGGGGAACATGAGGCAGTGAGTCAGACTTAGAGTGTCTTCCTGCATCTGCCATGATTCTGGAGGTGTCTGTTTAGGTGCCTGAGTTCTGTGTGAAATTGTTCCAGGATCCTAGTCCTGTTTCTTCTGTCCTTGGTGATTTCTTAGGCACTGACTCCCTCAACAAAATCCCCTCTGATTCCAAACATCCATCTTGGATTTTGTTTCCAGCCTAACCCTGGACAGACATCCAGCTTAACACAAGGAAAACTCATTCCAATTTCTGAGCCTCAGTTTCCATACAACACAGGATCACAGTAGTGCTGTAGTGGAGGTGTGGAGGTAAGTGGGTTTTTGACCCATAATGCCTTGTGTAGAAATCATGACCCTGGGGGAATGCACTCTCTCTAGTAGAGAACATAGACACCCTTTCTTCTCAGCCCACTGCAGAATCAGGTCCCCAAGTACTGGCCAAGAATTGGGAGAGCATAGAAAGAAACCAGATGCTTCCTAGAAGTCTCAAGTTGCAGGGATTCCAGCCTGGAGGGGACCAAGTGGCCATGCCTGCCTCTGGACTCACTCATCTTGTCCCACTCAACACTTCACTGAGGCTTGCTCCCATGGCCATCTTTGAGCTAATCATCTTCAGAAAAGAGAGAAGGGACATGTGTTAGGGAGAGATCAATGGTGAGTTGGGGATATTAATGAAGCGATGGGTGCTTGAAAAAGTCACCTGACCCAGCTGGGGAAGACGGCATGCAGGAAGTGACAGCTATGGTAAGACTGTAAAAACATGCATTTTTAAGGCCAAGGTAGGTGGCAGCGTGTGGTGAGGAAGCTGCTTCCATAAGGAATGGCCTGGGTGGCTGATGGCTCTGCAATTGAGAGTCTGTCTGGTGACTCAGAGTTGTTGCTAGAAAATGTGGGGTGAGGAGTGAGGGGAGGAGAGTCAGGACATTTCTAGGGTCATTCACAGAGACCAGAGTGAGGGTCACAACAGCAAAGAAGATGCTGAGGAGGCATGGAAGGATTGGGTTGAGGAAAAGGCCTCGGTGTGTGCCAAGTAAGCACTCTGCACTGAGCTCCACCCCAGCCTAGAGTCTGAGTTAATGACCCCTCTCTCTACTGGGGAAGTTTAGTCAGCTAGTGCCACCATGGTTAGTATGCAGAAAGTTCTGAGCAACACAGCATATGAGGTCCTTTATATGACAGTCTCTGTGCCTTAGACTGGAAATCCATTCGCTGTGGACTTCAAAGCTGCTTCAATGGGGCCCCAAGGGCCTGTGAGTAAGCAATATCAGAAAAGTCCTCCTTCTTTTGGGGTGCTCCTCAGCCTACCAGGTAGGGATGGATGGGGTATCTGACCTGTCTGGAGAACTCATCAGAACTCACCCAAGGAAGACATGTCAGTGTTTAGAAATGAAATGACTCTGGAACTCCTTGTTTCTGCTGTAATAATCAAGACTGGGAAGGAAGAAAAAAGGACACATCAGGCTCAGCATGAGACGGATCAAGTCCAAAGCAGGAGGATGAAATAAGCTTTCATTAAAGATGGGGTACTCATCCAGTCCAGGAGCACTTTATTATCCATTTCTGTCTCTGCAGAGTTGGGTGAAGGGGCAGCTGGGTGACAGTCTATTGGCTACAGAGAAGGAGGGAGGAATAGAATAGTGGAGGGATAGATACAGGGATAGTTGAGTGGGTGGATGGATGAATGGATGACTGGATGGATGATTGGATGGACGATGGATGGATGGATGGATGGATGGATGGATGGATGATTGGATGGATGGATGATTGGATGGATGGATGATTGGATGGATGGATTGATGGGTGGATAAGTGGATGGATTGCGGATAGACAAACAGATTACCTAAACAATAAATAGGAAAGAGTTCCTCAGTACTTGCCACAGAATGGCTCCTCAGTTGATGGCTATTCTCAGAGAGAATATGTGGTCCCTTGTCAGGATGCTGAGATTCTGGGCCACCCCTAAGTTTCCTTCAACACACTGTTGCACGTCTCTCTCACCACATCCAAGTGTTCCCAGCTGTGAAATGAATATTCTAGTTTACACATCTTATGCAATGGGGAAGACCTGCCTGTGTATTAATAACAACAGAAGAAGCCACAGATCTGTCTGTAGGCCACTGGCACACACCCACATGACTAAGAACTGCCCAAGTATTAACAACAGAAGAAGCCACAGATCTGTCTATCTTTAGGCCACTAGCACACACCCACATGACTAAGACTGCTCATGTATTAATAACAACAGAAGAAGCCACAGATCTGTCTATCTGTAGGCCACTAGCACACACCCACATGACTGGGAATCAGAAAACACCCAAAGCTGAGGACGAGATGGAGTCACTGGGAATCTCACCACTGGTGGGATGGGAAATGCCAGAACCACCTTAGGAAAAAGGCTGCCGCAGCATGACTGAACTCCACACTGTGTCTCTGCAGAGACCTAAACATATACCACACACAGAAGAGGCTGTTCCCAGCAGCCCCAGCTGGGAACCTTCCTGTGGCCACTAACAGAAAGGAACCCTACATTATGGTGAGAAAGACCAGCTCCGAATGCTAAGTGAGAGTCGCCCTGAATCTTTTAGACCCCACGGTTCCCCTTAGAAACGGTTCTAGTACAAACTCCAGGACTGCCCGTGGTGACAGCTCTCCGGGGCTGTGGCTGCTGGTGTCGGCATTTGAGAAAGCTCCACTCATGATTGAGCTGCGTGCATTCCAAACCATCTGTAAACTACAAAAACTGCGGACGTGTATTTGCTCGAAAACGTCTTTGTCCCCCGCCCCCGCCCCAGGCTCTGAGACAGTCCAGGTGGGACAGGGAAGATTGCTAAGAGCCAGGGGTCAGAAGGAGGGAATGGAAACAGCATCTTCTGGACAGGACAGCTGCACTCGTGAGCTCACAGGAGCTCTGGTTGCCCGCACAAAACCTGCGCAAAATCAAGCCAGTAGCTCATGAGCCCCAACCCCCTAGTTCATGAGCTCTTGACAGCTGATGGCTCCTGAGATGAGGAAGAGATCCTGTCGATGATGATGATGATGGTGATGATGATGATGATGGTGATGATGATGTTGTGATGATGATGATGACGATGATGATGATGTGATGATGATGATGGTGATGATGATGTAATGATGATGATGTTGATATGATGATGATGAAGGTGATGATGATGTGATGATGATGATGATGGTGATGATGATGTGATGATGATGATGTGATGATGATGATGATGAAGGTGATGATGATGTGATGATGATAGTGATGATGATGATAAATAGTTTTAAAGGGCTTGTTCTAGTCTACCTTTAGAAGGAGAGAAGTTGAAGCAAATTCTGCATCCTTTCCACCCCACCCCACCCCCACCGAACCCCAAGGTACCTATGTGGTGGGATGGCGCCTTCAACAGCAGGCATTGACAGTCTGTGGCTACACGGGCACAGATAACACCACAGAGGTCTGAGATAAGAGGCCGACACTGCAAAGCATCAGCCTGGGCCCAGGCTCCAAGCTGCTCTGGCCTCGGAACCCACTGTGCAGAAAGAGGCCAGATCAGATTAAAGCCACCAGTGCCGCATTATCCTGTCGGGCTCACTAACGCTCATTAAGCCCTGAAAATCCTTTTTACGGTGTTTAGGATGCCTCAGGAGGCCTTGGCTGTGTAAATATTATCCTGCCTTTAAATCCCACCACCAGGCCACCAGCAACAAGTGGGGTTCCCGATGGCTGTGAGGAGGAACCAGGGGCCAGGCCAGCAGTCAGGAGCTGGGTCTCCCGAGTCTGATGCCTCTGGGGCCTGCTTAATGGGGCTCCCTGGGGCTCATGATCTGGGCCAGAAATCACCCCCCCTCCCCGGACAACCACTTAGAGCAACACACACTGGACATAAATGGTCTGCCTCTGAGACGTTGACTTCATGCAGCCCTGCAAAAGGATGTGTCCAGAGCCGATGGAGGAGGTACGGCAGGAGTGGCCTCCCCCAGCTGGAGGCCTTTTCCCCTTGGCTGTCCCTCTGGTGGCCCTCACAGCTGGCCTCTCTCTGCACCAACCTGTGCATGTCGAGTTGGGAAATGGCTGGATGGGGAAGTCTTGGAGCTGGATGCTCGCGGATGGAGACCCCCGACTGATTCTGCTGTTGCCATGGCACTGGCACTGTATGCTCCTCTTTCTTTCTTAAAATCTAATTAGTTTATCTTTTTAAAGCTAATTTTCAGGTCTGGATTTTGCAATTCTAGCTGATGAAGAAGGACCCGTTCCAGGCCCACGGCAGGGTGGACAGTTGCTGCTCCCTGTGTGTTCCCTGCAGCTCTCAGTGTGTCCCCATGTCGTAGACAGTGAGCAGTATGCACAGGTGACACGATCCTGCTTAGTAGAGGTCACAGTCTGCTGCAGGGATGTGGCAGCTTGGCACTGAAGCACTGGCAATCAACCAGAAGGGAGTGGGACCCTGCATGCACTCGGCTTAGCAGGCAGTAGTTGCTCAATTGACATGGTTTCTTTTACTGCCACTGGGTGAGGCCGAGGTCTAGCTCATATTTATAGCATGCAACTTTGAGAAAGTGTCTTTCCCTCTCTGGGCCTGAGAGTCCATGTCTATAAATGGGAGCTGGTCAGAATACCTGCTCCTCGAGCTTTTGTTTGGTGTACAGCTGATGAGCGCGTCTCAGGTGCTGGGTGCTGGGTGTTTGGTGATCAGTAAATGCACGGTGCTGCCTTCACGGGCTTCTGAGTCTGTCAAGCAGACGGCAGGTTAGTACCGTGGCTGCTGTCCATGCTGGCCAGTGAGGGGCACTGTGAAGAAGCTCTGGGGCGGACACTGGGTGTAGCCTGACTAGGAGGCAGGATGCAGCCACAGTGGCCTCAACAGGGGTCACAAGCAACTAAGCAGGTCTGACCCACGGGCTGTGCCTTTTACAGCTCACGTGCCGAGAATGAGTTCACAATTTTAACTAAAAAAGAAAAAAGGTTTAAAAGCTGAGTTTAGCTCATACGGTGTTTATATCTGAGACAATACTTCCTGCCCAGTCAGGCTTACGTCAGAGGCTCTGCTCAAGGTCACAGCCCATCGTGGCGGGGACAGCATAGTGGCAGGCGCATGAGGCGGCTGGCCACACTGTGTCTGCCATCAGGAAGCAGAGAGATGTGGATGCTGGTGCTCAGCCTGCTGTCTCCTTTTTATTCAGCCCAGGACCCCAGCCTGGGCAGTGGTGCTGCCCACATCCAAGGTGGATCTTCCCTGCTCAGTAAAAACTCTCTGAAAGTGTGCCCTCCCTGCACCACACACACACACACACACACACACACACACACACACACACACACACACACACACACACACACACACGTGTGTGTGTATGCCACGTGGTTCCAAGCCCAGTCAAGTTCACAGTGAGCGCAGCTACATTATGTGTCTCCTTCAATCATGTGCTGCCCGTGGGATGCTCCAACCCGTGACAGCCAGGCTGCCTCCTGGCAGCAAGGGCCTTAGTCCTTCCCCTCTCTAAAGTTCACCTTGCCTGACCATGCAAAGACCCTTCCTGCAGACCCCAGTCCTGAGGAAGTGGCCTTTGACTAGAGGGCTGAGAGACAGGCTGGTGAGCTGCAGCCTGTGGAAGGGTTGAGGGGAATGTATGGATCCTAGGGAAACTAGCCTGGTGTCTTTCATAACCATGGACCGTTGTGGGCTCAGCGGCAAGGCCCCTCAATTGAGCAAGTTTGGAGAAGCTGGGCCTTTAGCATGCAGGAGACCCTGGCCTTACCCAGCACTTCAAAAGTGGGGAATGTAATGATGCATTTTCCTGGGTATAGTGGCACTCACCTGTCATCCCAGCCTTCAAGAAGTAGGAGGCTCACAAGTTCAAGCAAAGCCAGCCTAGGCTACACAGAGAGACCCTGCCACAAATTTAAAAAACAAACAAACAAACAAAAAAAAACCCTAAATGCCTAAGGATATAGTTTGGGCACAGAGCACTGGCCTGCTGCATATGTGAGCTTCTGGGTTCAACTCTTGGTGCTGAAAGTGCAAATCCACCAGCACTCTAAAGAAAGCCAGGGCTGTGTGATGGCTCCAGGTGTCGGGAAGCTCCGATGTGGCCCACTATTGATTCCTTCAAGAGACGTAAAATACTTAACCTGGGTCACACAGAAAAATATAAACTCTAGACTGTTCACTTGGGAATGAATGTCCTCAGCCCATGCTCATAAGCCCAGGCGTTCTCTCCCTGTATTCTACTAGGTTATCAAACTGCATACTGGTAAGAAGGAAAAAAAAGTACACAAAAGTGGGCAGAATCCAGTGCAGGAATTTTCCCAGCCACCCCTCCGGCCTCCCACATCCTGGCTGCCGTATCTACACCACGGGCTTCTCTGAAATCCAGCCACACCACTGGGAAGGAGAAAGACGAGAGAAGAAGAGCCAGGCTTTCCAGAATATGCCAGCAGGAGGGGAGCTGGGGGTGGCTGGAGAGGCAGCTGCATTGGGCACAGTTGGCATGCCCGGCTCCTGGCAGCTGTGCAGAGCAAGCGGGAGCCATCTCCCCTCACCGCCGCCGCTGTGTGGGCTGCGGCAGAACCGTGAGGTGTGGGGTGGCAGGCGCGGGTGGCAGGCCCGCCAGCTGCCTGGAAGCGACTCCTCAGGCACGTGAGTATATGTGCTTTTGGCTGCTTGGCAGGAGTGTGCGTGAGCACATCCCTGGGGCGTTGGGGGAGAGTCTGGAGGCTCTTTTAGGAGAAGGTTCTGGAATTTCCTGTGTGGCCTAGTCACCCCTTCTGAGGCTCAGGTTCCCTCTGCATGAGCAGATGACATTCGGGACTTTTGTAGCCATCTGTGCAGGGGACACGTGGAGTGGCTGCTTGGGTGTCCTTTGAGGATGGCTTTGCCCCCAGAGCTAGCTAGGCCTATTGGTAAGTTGGTGGTGTTGGTCACTGCCCCACAATGCCTCGGGCTGGGAGACCCAGCTCATTCAGGTCACATACTCTTCCAGTGACCATGGCTGTGGGAACAGAGCTTGTGCTTTTAGGGCAAAGTCGAGGCTCTGACTGCTCCCACCCCAAGTGAAGAGATATTTGCTCAGCACTCACACAGAGGAGGCCCATTGACATAGTCCATCCTGCAGCACCCACCCCAGCTCTACAGAGGTTGAAACTGAGAGTGGATGGGGCCGGGACCAGAGGCCACAGCTCAGCAATCCAGGTCAGTGCAATCCTGCTCACCCTTCTCTCAGCTCAGGTCTGCGAGGAGGCCCCACGGATGGCGGTCATCAGGTGGGGACTAACGTGCTTCGCACCGTGACCTGCGGTAGACACAGATGCCCCATCACTCCCATCCTGGGGTGGCCGTCCTCCAGGCTTGCCCGGCCGGGGGAACGCTCAGTCCTTTGGAATGACCTTGCTGGCGGCTCAGTCCTGGTGTGGTGTTCAACTCAGCTGAAAAAGTAACACTCTCGCGTCTTCAGCCTCAAGTAGAATGAGAAAAGGACAGGTTGCCTGGGGCCTGAGACAAAGAAGGGGGGGCGGACACAGATGGAGGAGCCGGGAACCCGGCACCTCCTTGGGGTGAAATGATCCCTCCAGTGCTGAGGATGTTCGGGGCCTGCTGAGTGCGGGCTAAAACGGCAGCAGACATGTCATTGTCCCCGTTTATACAGTGGGTGCTTCCGACACAGCGGGACCACGCCCCCGAGTCATCTACCTCATCCCAGTGGTCAGTTGCTTCTCACACTGAGCCTCATGGCCACCTGTCATCCTGGGCACGTACTGGGGTCACTGGGGAAGGCTGCCTAGGGACAGGTCTCTCAAGGTTCCTCGCCTCGGCCTGGTTCTCCTCTGAGCTTACTGAATGCTCTGCCTTGACTTCACTATCCGCTCACGAGTGGCCACCCTGACTCCGAGGCTTCACAGCTTTCTTCAGCGGTGGCGTTGTCCCTGGACCTACGATGACTGGAAAGGCCACTTGGAGCCAAAGAGTCAGATATCCAATCAGAAGAAGCAGGAAATACCCAGGGTCACGGAGGCCAACAGGGCTGTCCTCCCCCACCTGCTTATCTACCTGCTGGCTGGTCGCAGACTCCTGGGTGGCTTCAGACCACAGAGCCTTGTCGGCCATGCAGCTCTGTGACATAGATGGCCAGACTGAGCCGTGTTAGGGGACCTGGTATAGGGAGAGGTGGCCGGACGGGGATGGATCTGTCCACGGCCAGAGCATCTCCCCACTGCCTAGGGCTTATTTTCCTCCCAGTCCCTGCCTTCGCTACAACAAAACACACTGAGGACTGTGCTGGTTAGATTGATGACACCTTGGTTTGACCAGATGCAACTTCATCTCCTGACCTAATGGCAAGGTGCCCCAGAAGGCCATCTGCTCTGCAGGAACCAGGCTTCAGGAATCACCCTTCAGTGACATCTGTTACAGTGACTACTGGCAATTGAAGCAGGGGAAGGCCTGGCCTGCAGATTCCTACCCTCCTCACTCAATGGCTGCCTGTCACCTGGAGACGTGTTCATTCACACACAGGGCTCATGCTGACCCTGGAGCCCATGGGGCCACTCTGCTGTGTGCCACATGAGTAAGCGAATTCTCTTCCAGCTCGACCCCTGCAAACACCTCTGGGTGATTTGTCTGTGAAATCCTCCATCAGCTGCTGCTCAGTGCCAGTTCAGGCACTGATGTCACATGGCAGGCTCCTTCTGTGTGAAAGGTGAGAGACCTGGCGATCAGAGGGGAGAAGCCACTCGATGAAGACGCACAGCTTATGGAGGTCAGAGATGAGACCCTCCCACGTCAGCGTGGCCCTCTGTAAGGCTGGGCTCTGACTCCACCACATGGCAATGCGGGCCTGAGAAGCAACAGAGGTTCTCTGGGCCCCAGTGATCCTTGAGCTTCAGGTGGGGGTCGTAGAGGCAATCTAGAGTGCTCTGCCCATTGTACACGTCAGAAAGGGGAAAGTCACCAAGTATGGGGGACAACACACAGTGAAAACAGGCCGATTCTGAAGATCCAGGCTGTGGCAGAAACCAAGTCGAGTCCCAAAGCAGGAAGGGACAGATAGTAAAGGTTTAGCGATGTGATAATGGTGGTGGTGATGATGGTGATGGCCATGATGATGGTGATGGCCATGATGATGGTGGTGATGATGGTGATGGCCATGATGATGGTGGTGATGATGGTGATGGTCATGATGATGGTGGTGGTGATGGTGATGGCCATGATGATGGTGGTGATGATGGTGATGGCCATGATGATGGTGGTGATGGTGATGGTCATGATGATGGTGGTGGTGATAGTGATGGTCATGATGATGGTGGTGGTGATGGTGATGGTCATGATGATGGTGGTGGTGATGGTGATGGTCATGATGATGGTGGTGATGATGGTGATGGTCATGATGATGATGGTGATGGCCATGATGATGGTGGTGATGATGGTGATGGCCATGATGATGGTGGTGATGATGGTGATGGCCATGGTGATGGTGGTGATGGTGATGGTCATGATGATGGTGGTGATGATGGCCATGATGATGGTGGTGATGGTGATGGTCATGATGATGGTGGTGATGATGGTGATGGTCATGATGATGGTGGTGATGATGGTGATGGTCATGATGATGGTGGTGATGATGGTGATGGCCATGATGATGGGGGTGATGATGGTGTTGGTAGTGATTATGATGGTGGTACTGGTGGTGGTGATGGTGGTGATTATGTTGGTGGTATTGGTGGTGATTATGATGGTGGTGGTGATGATGGTGATGGTGATGGTGATGATGGTGGTAATGATGATGGTGTTGGTGGTGATTATGATGGTAGTGGTGGTGATGGTGATGACGGTCATAGTGATGATAGTCATGATGGTTACATGATTGCTTCCAGCAGCAGCAGCAGCACATTGGTACCTGTTGGAGCTAGCTTAAAAGTAGCCACTGTCCTGCTACCTGCTATGGTGTTTACCTGACTTCTGAGCACAGTGCTTGGCACTGGTACTGGTGACATTACTCACTGTGTCCTCTGACTCCTGGAAACATGCCATGCCACCGCTTGGCTGATGAGTGAATGGATGAGAAATTCAGTCTCACAGCCTCCCTGCATGGGCTCGTCGTGTGCCTGAGGTTCGAGTGCACTTTCAAGTCACTGGCACAGACGGGACTCTTAACCCACTGCCCTTTGGTTTAGAGTCCTTACAAAGTGCTCAGTTAAGGAAGCCTCGCTTAATTGCCAAATGTTTCCATGGGAAATGAGCTCCCAGGAAGCAGGGAACTGGTCATGTTTTACAGAGAAATAATTAGGCCAAGGAGATGGGAGATTGCCTCTGAGGGCCAAGGCCTCTCCGCTGAAGGGGATGGAAAGCCTTCACTCAGCCCAGGAGTTTCAGAACCCCACATTCTCTCAGGATGAGTCACTGGAGAGCGGGAGAGCGCTGGCTTGGAGTGAGGGGAAAGGGGAAGCCAGGGTGGGAGGGCTGTGGGGCCCAGGGAGGATGCAAGGAGACAGGAGACATAGATCTGCCTCTGCCTCTTCCTCTCCTCCTCCCTAGTCAGACCTTCTGTAGGGTTTCAGCGGCCGTCACTGTTTGCAGTAAGTTGGCAGGTTATAAAGATACAAGCTGGAGCATGTACAGTTGGGTATACATGTGTGTGCTTGTATACAGGTAGGTACACATGCCTATGACATCTCTGGAGCTCCTCCCAAGCCCCCTAATCACCTGCTTACCTCATAGCCCCAGATTGGCTGACAGGAGGATGGGCTCTGTTTCCTTGTCTCAGTGGCTCTATGTCTAATTTTGAAACTTTAGGAAAAAAAAACCAAAAACGTAGGAAACCAATACATGCTTCCCATGGAAACAAAGTTGGTATGGGGGGAAACCATCTCCTGTGAGTAGAACCCAGAGGAGCAGAACTGGGGAGCGAGGGCCATACTAGCCCTAGAAACACCGTCCCTGGCTTCCCTCCACGTAGGGTGTCATCACAGCGGGGCCTTGGGTCCCTGCCAGTCAAGAGCCTTTGCTACCCCCATTTCACAGGCGAAAAACTGAGGCTCAGGTGACACACACAGCCCCTCGCCTCCCCTCACTGGGGTGGGGACAAGGAGGAAAACAGATGTTCTCCATGCCTACTTTGTCTCGTAGCTTTCTAGGAAGAACCCGGTAGACTCCCGATGCCGGGGATCAGGTCAGGGAAACACAACTCATCAGCACCCCGGAGTTATTGATCAGTCTTGTGTCTTCCCAGCATTCCTGGCAGCCTATGGGTGTGTCATCTGAATCCTTCTTCTAGCCTGGCCTCATGTCCCCCACCTGCACCCACACATCAGTGCATCTGGTAATATCTCCAACATGCGTGTGTCTGTTCCTTAATCTCAAAAGGGTCGCGATTCGCCTCTATTTAAAAGATCCTGTAGCAGGGCCCACCGAGGTGGGGACAGTGCTAGAGGGGTTGGCGGAGGGGGAGCATGCGGCTGATACTTTGAATCTAGATTACTCATCTGAGAACACACATGTGACTCTCTGGTAGGGTGCACTGTTCCTGACTCCTTACCTCCCGGAAGGTGTCATCATTTCCCTTGTCCCCATTTGGGGGTAGAGCAGGCATTGTGGAGGGCAGAAGAGAATCTCAGAGCTAAGCCTGTCTGGCTGGGCCTTTGCACAGGGAACAGGCAGCTGACCTTTCAGAGTCTGTCCCAGTCAAGTGGGTGGGGCCTGGAGACGGAGGTTGATTCACAAACACAGAGGCATCAAAGGCATCCTGCACACTCCCGAGAGGGGCAGAGCTCAGGGCTGCAGCAGACATTGCCGCAGTGACCTGGTGTGGCAGATGACATTTCTACAGTCTAGAGAGTGACCTTCCATAGCCACACATGTTCAGATTTGAATGAGTCAGTTTATTAAGTAGGCAGCAAGTCAAAACAAAAGAATAAATAGAAAGTGAGAGACAGACAGACAGACAACTAGGGGAAGGAGCTTCCAAAGGCAGCATAACGGGAGAGAGGCTAGGCAGGGTGAGCACACAGGGACCCCGAGTCTCAGTCCTCGAGTGGGCCCCCCTGTGTGGACCCGACAGGCCGCAGCCACCACGTCCACGCTCTCCTAGGAACTGGGGGAGCTGCTTCCTTCCTCCAACTTCAGTATCCCTCCAGGCTTCCCACACATACTGTGAGATCCAGGCCTGTAAACCACACCAGCTATCAGGAGTTTGCAATGTGCATGGACCCCTCCCTCTGAAATCTCAAGGAACACCCATTACCAGATGCAGCCTCCTGAGTGGGGGAGGAGAGCTCACCTGGATCCCTGGCCTTTCCTGGCTTCTTGCTGGTGCCACCACCCATGGTGGCAGGTGTGACTGTCACGAAACTATGTCACCCTGGGGACAGCCAGAGCTGGGTGGGGATACAGCTGCCAGAGTCATGCTATCCACACTGCCCCCTCTCCCAAGAGACTGTCCTCGGGAAACCCATTAGGCCACTTTCTCATGATATCTTTTCTAATGGCTGTCATCCACTTCCTGCCCTGACCCCTCTCCTCCCATAGAGCTTGAAATAGCACCGTCTCCCGTGTGTGTTTCAGGTTGGTTTCTGGGATACCCCAGCCAGCCTCGGGGCGTGGCTGTAGGGCTGCTTGTTGTGGTTTAAATGAGATGTCGCCCACAGTCTCAGGCATTTGAACACTCGGTCCCCAGTTAGGAATGCTGTTGGGGGGAAGTTTTGGTGGCGTGTCCTGGCTGGAGGAGGTATGTCACTGGGGAGAGCTTTGAGAATAAAACCCTCACGGACCTCCAATCTGCTCGCTCTGCTTCCTGCTTGAGGTTTACATTGTGAGCTCCCTGATTCCCGTCCCTGATGCTCCGCCTGACCCTCACGGCCATGCTGTCCCTGCCGTTATGGACTCCATCACGCAGGACCATCAGCCGGGATACACTCCTCCTTCTGTAAGTTGCCTTGGTTGTGATGGTACATGAGAACAACGGAGAAGTCACAAACACACCACAACACTGTTCAGCTCCTCAACGTGGATCTCACCCTCCTAAGGCACAGGGTGGACAGGGCCCCCTGGGATCCACTCAGACCATGTTCTCTTTCCCATAGTGTGGGTGTATCCTAGCTGCAAACGGTGGCAGTGGGACAATGGAGGTAGTGACTGCTGCTCCGAGTTGCTGGCTGCTTCTCATTGTATTGATGACTGCGTTGATGCTGCTACCTGGGATGAAGAGTTTACTACCGCTGGTTCAGAGAAGAATTGCCAGGACCATCGTGTTACAAGAAAGCATCAACAAAGGCCAGTTTGGAAAAGTTTGGCCAAATGGTTGGGAGAAATTGCTGTGAAGATTTTCTCTTCTAGGGAGCAACACTCGTGGTTCCAAGAGACATACATTTATCAGACTGTGATTGCTCCAAACCACAGAGGAGGCACACACACAAAAAATCTTCAGGGAACCATGACCATACCTAACAGCAACTTTAAAATCTTCAAAAGGATGATGGGACCCCACAACGATGATTCGACCCACAACAATGATTCCACGTGGACTATGGTAAAGCCATTAAGCTGAGTAACACCATGGAAAGATTGGCTTTGGACTACAAACTGCTCAGGACAATTTCAAGATGGCTAGCTGAGATGATCCAGCTTGACAGACTACTTGAACAAGGACTTGAGACAGCCCTGCACTTTCTCATTATGCATCAATGGGACAAATGATACAGGACTTGACAATTAACCCAAAAATTTTCTTTTCAGGATCCCCTAAAGATGTCTTCACCCCCAGAAAGCAGGAACGATGCCCACATTCCCAAGAGGTGGGATGGGTCATTTAATGAGCTTTGGATATTGTCATTGTTTATGATGGTTGGTTACAAGTTGTTAATGGTTAATGGTCAGGAAAAAAGCTGAACAAGGAGATTAGATTCAGAGTTTTTGTTTAAAAGAAGGAAAAAGAAAGAAGAGAATATAGATATGAGATAGAACATTGACTCTACTCTGAGAAAAAAAAGATAAGGAAATAATAGGATAAATGGGTTGATCATTGAATCTACACTAAAAAGAAAAAGAGAGAGATATAAAAATCATGGGATCAGTGAACTTTTATGGGCTTAAAACATCCTTGGCTTTGGGGCTATAGACTCTTCCACGACTATTCCAGCTCTGTGGATGATAGAAACTGCCACAGACCAAAGAGGTCCCTCCGGGAAGATTCTCCGTCTAGACTGTATGTGGTTATGTTACAATAAAGCGTTATTGGCAGACCACAGCCAGACCACAGACAGCAGTTTTCTGAGCTCCAGCCTCACATATAAACCAGTTCACTGAGCTGCTAGTGGGGCTCAGTGGAAAGACGTTTGCCTGATGCACAGAGCCCCCGAGTTCCATCTCCAGCACAGAAAAAAAGAGAGAGAGAGAAAGGAAATGTCTGTTGATGGCCCCCTAGGCACACAGAGCTCAATCCCGGCTCTTTTCTAATGTAGTTGCTGGATTTCCCACTTCCAGGGACAGTCACAAGGTACCTCAAGGACAATCCAACACTTGAGCTGGGGAAGTGACGGGGATGGGAACGTGCTTGCCATGTAAGTACCAGGACCCGAGTTCAATCTGCTCCCAGAGAAGAAGCTCCACACAAGAAGCCAGCTGTCACAGTGTGCCCTTGTGACCATAGCATGGGGCAGGTGGGGACCAGTGGACCCCTGGGACTTGCTGGACAGTCAGCCTAGCTGACAGCAAGCTAGGTTCAGAGAGAGACTGTCTGAAAATGATGATGGACAGTGACTGAGAAATGACACCCAAGATTGTCACCTGCTCCCCACACTCTTGAGCATGTAAACACACACACACACACACACACACACACACACACACACACACACACACACACACACACTGACTCTTCGGTCAGGCACATACAACACTGTTTTCTTATAAGAGGGAGCTGCGTGAAGGTGAAGAATAAGCTTAGACTTGAGAAGGAAACGTCCTCCATGGGCTCACCTGCCGAACACTTGTTCCCAGACAGTGGCACTGGTTTGGAAAAATCTAGAAGATCTGGTAGGCAGAGCCTGGCTGGAGGAAGCAGGCCACCCACCGGAGCTGTGGCTTTGAAGACTACGCCTGGCCTCCAGTGTCTTCCTCAGTCTTTGCTTGCGGCCACCATCACGTTCTGTCTCAGGGTCAACATGAAGCCAGGCTTGGGCTGAGACCTTGGAACCCGGAGACAAGGTCAGTCCTTCTCCCTCAGGTGCTCTGGTCATTTTAGCCCTAGCCTCACAAACCCGACTGACACAAGCTTTCCCTGTTACCTGCCTCCTCAGAGGACTCCTCCTCCTCTCCAGGGTCCAGCTTGGCTGATGCCTCCCCAGCTGCAGAAGCCTCGGTTGACCCAAGTCTGATCTGTCTGAGCCATGCTTTCCCAGGAGAGATGTGTGACCCCGTCTGGGCCGATAAGAACCCGCCTGGGAGCTAACTGTTTTCCCAGTGGGTGATAAGCAATGGGATGTGAGATCAGGAGAGTGCTGGGCTCCATGCTGAACTCTGGCCTGCCTCTGTGATGAGTGAGTGGAAACTGGTGTCCTCAGCTTCCAGAAGGTCTCCAACCCTGGGGAGGGAAGGAGCCAGGCTGCTCTTCAGCTCTAACTTGGGAGTAGCAAGCTCTCTGACTGTAAGGGGCCTGTCTGGGGTGGGGGATGCCCCGGAGATCGATGCCCTTCCTTGAGATGGTACTTTTAAGGTTGCAAGAGTAGGTCAGAGGGAAGGGAGAGGCTCACGGGAGCAGAGTGAATGGAGTCACCACGGGTAGCAATGAGCTGTAGGCTGAGCTGCGTGGGGGAGCGGTCTCCCTACACTACCAAGCCACACACGCAGTGCCCCGAAGGTCCCTTTTCTGACTCACTCTGAGCTTGGCTGCTGCTGAGCCAGAAATGTCCTCGTCCCCTGGCTGGGAACATGACTTTGAGATGGTAGGGGAAAGATGGAGTAGGTGTCTAGGAGCAGGAAGGAGCTGCAGCCTGTGGGAAAGCAGACCAGGGACCCTAAAGGAGAGGCAGACTGTAGGGGAGGGGAGGGAGGTTTCCCGCTCTCTTCCAAACTTCCAAACGCCCCCCCAGCTGTTTTCACAAAGCCTTGAACTGGCCTAAGAAGGCAAGGCAGCTGGCCTCCATTCTGGGAAAGAAGGGGGAAACGCAGAGGACCGAGGGTCTGGCTGCTGAGCACAGAGACTGATGTGTGGCCTCCCTGCGACATCCCTAGGAAGCAGGGTGCCTGGAAGCCACAGCTGCAGAGCTGGGGGGGAATTCAAGATCCAGTTCTGCCTGGGACTCACTCACCCTGTGGCCTCAGTCCCTGGTCCTTACTCCCACTCATGGCTGTCAATCAGTCGTCGCTCAACTCCTGCATCATCACAGCTCACTCGCCAAGCCCCCTTTCTGTTCTGAGAAGGCTCCAGTCGCCCCAGAACCCACTGCCCCAAATTTGGAACGAACAGGTATGAAAGACACATGGGACACACTCTGCAGAATGACAGGTCCACCCCCTTTCTCTCTCAGCCTCAGTCTTCACATCTGTCTAGCAGAAAGAACATGCCCTTCATCAGACAGCTGGCTGAGCGTGCCTGGCTGTGTCTCCACTACCCCAGGCGCTTTGAGGACAGACATGGACTGTGATTATTTCCTTCCTCTTTGTCTTGGAAGCCCTGAACCTCTGCTCCTCACGTGATGGGTAGACCCCAGGCCCCCCAGCACTGTCTAAATACTTACTCTTGGCAAACAGCCTCAAGTCAGGGACCCAGGGAGCAGAGGGAGGCAGAACTCACCACATACTCATTAGGAAGGGCCCGGCCATGTTGCCCCAGGAAATGGGGATGGGAAGTAGGTGGAAGGCGAGGTTGGACAGAATGAGGAGAGTGATGGCTGGCGACTCTAGTCCAACTCTGGAGCTGGGTTACCACCCCGCCCCCATCCCAGGAGGCCACCAGGCCTCCGTGCATTATGAGATGCTTTAAAACTGCTTTTGCTGACAGTCCTAACTCCTCATCAGGGCCACAAAGTCGCAAAAAGCAGGACCCATGCCTGCCACCACGGCTTCTGTCTCCCGTCTGTCTCTCAGCTTTGTCTCAGACCCCACTGGCCTCTCCCCACCTGTTTTCTCCTGTCCCTCTTCAAGGCTGAAGGAGATATGTCGCCATCCCTGACATTCCCTCGTGACTCAAGAAGACCACAGTTGAGCCGGGCAGTGGTGGCACACGCCTTTAATCCCAGCACTCGGGAGGCAGAGGCAGGTGGATCTCTATGAGTTCGAGGCCAGCCTGGTCTACCAAGTGAGTTCCAGGACAGCCAGGGCTACACAGAGAAACCCTGTCTTGAAAGACAAAAAGAAGAAGAAGAAGAAGAAGAAGAAGAAGAAGAAGAAGAAGAAGAAGAAGAAGAAGAAGAAGAAGAAGAAGAAGACCACAGCTGTGCCATGAGCCTCTGGACGACAAAGGACTTCAGGTTCCCTGGCAGGGCAAGCCTGCAGGAGAGCCACCCCAGACAGAGTGACGGCAGCAGCTGCACCAGGAGCAGGTCACTTGTGGGAAACACGTCGGTCCCCTCCTCATGACAGAGATCCATGAGGCTGCCTCCCGGACCTGATCTGATCAGAGGATGGGCGGCGTTGAGTCAACCTGGACTTCTGAACTCTGGACTTCTGATCTGTGGCCTCAGGTCACGGCCATGTCCTTCCTGGGTTTAAACCTAATGCTGGAGCCTGTGCTGCAGGATTGACTGTGACAATGGGTTCCTTAAGTGTTCTTCCTCTATGTGAGTGCCCAGAAAACCGAGATGGGGACACATAGTATGTGCGTGGGGGGTGGGGGACAGCCAGAGCCTGGGCTTTGCCCTAAAATCTCTAGTTATGGTGGGATGGGAACACAGTTCCACAAGTAACAGGCTTGGGTTTTTTGTTGTTGTTGTTTTTGTTTGATTTTTTTTTTTTTTTTTTTAGACAGGGTTTCTCTGTGTAGTTTTGGTGCCTGTCCTGAATCTCACTCTGTAGACCAGGCTGGCCTCGAACTCACAGAGATCCTCCTGGCTCTGCCTCCTGAGTGCTGGGATTAAAGTTGTGTGCCACCACCGCCCGGCTCAACCGGCCCGTATTGTTATTTGATTTGGGCACCATTATCTTTCTGCGCAGTCGGAGGATCCCAAATTCTTGGGCTGCCCCTGCCTCAGCCTCCCGAGTGTTAGAACCAGCAGGGGAACACCAATATGCCTTGGTGAGTAGGAGAATTTTTAACCCAAGGCTTGAAACTTGTCTGTCTTGAATATTTTCATCCAGTGTTAGCTGTCGTCAGTTCATCTAGGCATCTAGAGCATGAAGGAGCCTCTAGAACCTTCCACAGCTGGTCGGAGCTTCTCTCTGCAGACGGGATGACTGTCTGGGAAGCCCTGAGCTTCCTAGCTTTGTGACTCTGCCTTCAGTGAAAAGCTTCTTTGTGGGCTGCGGATGAAATGACACTCCCCGCAGGGACCAGCCCAACCATTTTTTTTGGCTGCGTTCAAAGCCACACTTTCGGTGGCCAGGGTCTAATTCTCCACCCTGGAGTGACTCAGAGGCCCAGAGAGGAAACCAGCAGTTTTGAGGGAGAGAACACCACACCATGGAGACCTGTCTGTCTGCCTCCAAATGTGTCCTGAGGGGACCAGTGTTTACCACTGCGTTTACCAATGGCACGAAACCTCACACAACCCGGGTCTGTGACCATGACCTTGGTCGCCTGACAATCTCTGCTCTGCACCGATTTAACAACCAGCTAAGGTGGTGTTTGTGGAGCCACTGCTGTGTTGGGGACCTGACTAAGCCCCTGCTGCAAACTGAGGTGGCTGTGGCCCTGTGCTGAGGCTCCTCGTACAGCCCTCCTGGTATCCCCCAGGGTGGGTGCTAATGACCTAGAGAAGCAGGAAACAGGATTTCTCACAGGGCAGTTCCACCCGTGGTTATGTGGTGGCTGGAAAGACAGTTCTGCTGCTAAGAGCACTGGCTGCTCTTGAAGAGAATCTGGGTTCAATTCCCAGCTCCCACATGGTGGCTCACAACTGTCTGTAACTTCAGTTCCTGAGGAGCAGACGCCTTTTCCAGGCCTCGGCAGCACCAGACATATATTCAGGCAAAACACCCATACACATTAAGTAAGTAAATAATTTTTAAATGTCTGGGTTCGTGGAACAGGGAAAAGGCAGCAGAAGCGTGTAACAGCATCAACAGCAGTTGGTGCTGATGGTGAGGGTCAACTACCCTTTCACGCCTGATGCAAAACTCAGGTTCCCAGCGGTAAGTAGGTACCATCACTCAGTATGGGTGCGGACACATTTTAATTATAAAAGTAATTTATGCAAATTGAAAACCAGGGAAGTCACTAGCTCCCTTTCCCATGCCGGAGCATGGCCCTCCAGTCCCCACAAGTGGGTCCTTTGTGTTTCCATCTGGACTTGGAGTCTGGTATTAACACTCAACTCCGGCCCGACTGAAGAAATTCATATTTACCTCGAGAGGTGCTTGGGGTCCAGCTTCTGCAGGTTTGCCCAGTTCCACGTGGAAACTGCTCAGAAAGTCACATCTGAAACCAGAGAGACAGTGAAGTCTGTAAACTTTCTGCCATGTGAACAGGACGGCCCCACCCTCGGAACCCACATGAATAACCAGCCACGGCGGCCACGTCTGACGGCAGGAACAGACAGCAGGACCCTGGAGCGGCATGGCCAGTCAAGCTAGCCAGAACCGTGAGCTATGGACACGGACTGAGGAAAACAGTCAGATAATACGGGCCTCTGGCCTGCAGATGCAAGCGCAAACATCCAAACACACAAGCACATGGATGTACAGGCACCTACATATGTGCACACACACATGTCCCCATGCCCACACATGCATACACTCATACACACACACACATACACATGCACACACATACATACACACACATGCACACACACACATACACACACACACACACACACACACACACACACACACCGGTATTTCTTCTGAACAGGTACAGGCTTGTTTTTGGTCCTCTTTCCTAAACATCATAGCCTGATGATAGCCTCGTGGCATTTCTGTTGCATCAGGCAGGGAAGCCCCAACATGTGATTTAAGATGTGCAGGTGGTCTATGCTGATGTGGTCTATGCTGATGCTATGGCACTCTTGGATACAAGGGGCTTGATGTCTAGGATAGAGATGGGGGATTTGGGGGTCCCGGAACCCATCCCTCAGGGCTACCAGGGAGGCGTGACTTTTCTTTAAGAATGGCTCCCACTTGTCTTGTGGGTGTAGGCCCGCCTCTGTCATTAGTCATTATATTATTGTTGCTAATATGAGACTTTTGAAACAAGGTCCCATGTAGCCCATGCTGGCCCCAAGGTCCTGTGTAGCTGAGGTTGACCCTGAACTTCCGACTCTCCTATCTCTGCGTCACCTAAGTTCCAAGCTTGTCACCAGGTCTGACTTCTGCCTTACGACGGAAAGGTGTTCTGAGGCAAGTCTGCAGTGCAATGGCTACGTCCCTCCCCTGCAGTGGACATCCTTGAAGGGACGTCTTTGCAGCTGCATAAACATTCCAGAGGAGAAATTCCTGCAGGCAGCCTTCCTGGCTGGGTCCACAGGTGGTGGAGTTTTAATCCATCATTAAATTAGTCTTTTTTTTTTTTTTTCTTAGACAAGGTCTCACTGTGCAGCCTTAGCCGGCTTGTAACCAAGTTAGCTTTTAAATGACAGTGCTGGAGTCTGGATGAATGGAAGATCATGATCCACAATGGTGATCGATCACTGGGCTCTTCATAGATGGGGAAACTGAGGGTAAGGGAGACTTCCCTTGGCCCAGGAGTGGGTGCCATGGTGATCCAGAAGTCTCACTTTCACAGACACTCTCCTCTCTCCCTCCCTGGGAGCCCTCTGGGGTCATCTCCCACCCTCCCTCCAGCCCCGTCCCCACATCGCTCACACTTGCAGTGTGTGACCCTCTGGGTGGAATTACAGTCCCTTAATTGAACTGAAAACAGGAGGAGATTGAGTTTTATGGGGAACGGGAGGCCAGGGAGGGCGGAAATGAAGTCCAGAATGAGCTGCAGGCCCCGGGGAGCTGAGCTACAGGTGGAGGGTGGCGAGAGAGGAGCCTGACCGCTAAAGCTGGTGCCTGTTCGGCCTCTGTACCTGCTCTCCATCTTTAGCCCTGTGACATGCTGGGGGGTGCAGCTGAGGTGGGTCACTGGCTCTGGGGACTTGGATCCCACCACCCCAGCAGAGCGCAGAGCCATGAAGAATGCACACACGCATGTCTAGCCACCCCGAACCCCTCCAATGGGCCTCTGTGAAGGAGGCTGGGCTGACACCAGGGAGACCCTTCAGATTCCAGATCGGTGCACACACAGGACTCAAACCAACTCCAACCCCAAATCCGGCACCCGCAGGCTGAGCTGCTTGAAGGCTGGCACAGGGGTTGTTGGTTTTTCTGTTTCTCAGGCCTCAGCACAGGACCTTGTAGCTCCTGAGTCCTCGCAGCGCTTGGCTCAACAAATAGACGCCTGTTTACTCGGCAGATATGTTTTTCAGAGTCGGGGACATGAGTGGGGAGAGGGGGGGATGAAATGCCGTGGTGAGGAGATGCGTGCTACAAGACAAGAGTACAGTGGGCAGAGTGGGATGGCGGTGCTCCCTGGAGGGACGCCGTGACAAAGGCCAAGAGGGAGACGCCACAGCAGAAGAGTGTCAGGGACATGCAGGCTATACCAGGAAAGAAAGTCCCACCGAGCCGGGCCCAGTCTCCACGGCAGGTTTTCTGGTTCTTGAGGGTCCTCCGGTTCCTCTAGAGATATGGCATGCTCCCACGGGTGTAGCATGAATCTTAAATGGTCTTATTAATAAAATCAAACCTGGAGCCAGATATTGGGGTGAACACTGGAAGATCAGAGAAGCAGAACAAGCCACAGCCACCTCACCTCGCCAATTCCTCAGCTGATCTTGTATCCTCAGACTGGAAGCCTCTGAGTCCTCATCCGAATGGGTCTCTGTTGCACTGCTGCTCAAAGCCTAAAAGCGTAACCTGCCCTAGTTCCTGGTCCTCACGCCTTAAATACCTTTCTGCCTCCTGCCATCACTTCCTGGGATTAAAGGCGTGTGTCACCATGCCTGGCTGTTTCCAGTGTGGCCTTGAACTCACAGAGATCCAGAGGGATCTCTGCCTCTGGAATGCTAGGATTAAAGGCGTGTGCTACCACTGCCTAACCTCTATGTTTAATATTGTGGCTGTTCTGTTCTCTGACCCCAGATAAGTTTATTAGCATGCACAATATTTCGGGGAACACAATATCAGCACACACAGGGGTATCAGATCTCAGATAAACACCGCATCTTCTGCTTGGGCCCAGGAGGCTTTAGGGTTGTTTTAGCCACAAGGTTTTCCATCTTAGACACAGCTGGGCAGACATGGACTCTAGAGTTTGTACCTGTGTTCAGTTCTTGACTCAGCTGCCAGGTGAGTTACTTTATGACCTGTCACCTCTTCTACCTCTGATCTGTTAACTGCAGATGGGCAGGAAATCCTGCCTATGAATATTCATTAACACTTTACTCGTAAGACTCTCAACAGCCAGTGCTCTATAGCTGGTGTTCTTCAGCCAGTGAATGGGCAGACTGTGGTATGTCCATACACTGGAATACTATCCACCCATGAAAAGGGACAATGCTGAGGAAACAAAGGTCGGTTATAGAGCCTGGTGTGGGAGCACACACCCGTGATCTCAGCGTTCTGGAGGCTGAGGCAGGAAGATCAGGAGTTTAGGGCCAACCTGGGCTACATAGCAATTCTGTCTGAAAAAGTAATCGGAGGTCGATCTTGAAGCTTACATTTCCATTCAACTTCATGTCTGCGACACTCCCACACAGAGCATCACAGGGGTAACCCAAGAGGCTTTCCGTGTGAGAATGGGAGACCCTCTCTTCCCAGGCGGCCACAGGTGCCTATCTGAATACAGGCTAAAATCTTAGAGAGCAATTTAAAGAACACAACGATCAACTGTGCCTTAGGGGCCCAGTGTGGAACCAAAGGTGATTCCCTAGCTCTAACAATGTGCTGTGGCTATGGAGTTTAATGCTGCTGGAGGGTGGGGGCATTGGGGGAAGGGGGATCTGGGATAAGGGGAAACTGAGATAGGGGGGCACTCTGGTCCAGATCTGCAGCTTCTCCTGAGAGTCACACTATTTCAGAACAAGAGTCTCGTTAGAATGCAAATGCCCCCACCTCTTCTCTTGATGATATGAAATGATTCAAGAAAGAAACCAGCCGCACCCAGAAAGCAGCTAAGTGCCTCTCCTGCCATGTTCAGGTCACCTTGGGAGAGGGGTCAGGCTGAGGGCAGGAATTTGGAGGGAACATCGGTGGAGCTGACAGAATTTCCTGATGGAAATGCTTCAGGCTGGAAAAGAACTCAGATTTAATCTCTCAAGAAAACAGGGAGAGGGGAAGGGACGGGATGGCTCCGGGTTTGTGTGTGAGCCTTCCCAACAGCGGCAGCAGGCTCAGGCGCTTCTTGCGCAACCTCTGGTAATCCAGCCCAGTCAGAGCCGCCAGAGCCTGGGAATTCACGGCTGTGTTTTACTGACCCCCCTCCCCCCTCCCCCACAGATGGCAGCTTCACTCGGAATCGTGTGTTAATCAGAAACACATCGTCCATATTGTCAACACTTTGTTTAACCACTTCTATAAATTCAGCATTAGTGTTGGAGCGGTCCTGGGTTGATGGATGGAGTCGTCGGCTGCCCTCGACAGCCAAAGCCCATAAAACTAAGTCTGGGGCTCGAGACTCCAAAGACAGAGACACTCGACATTCACCCAGACTTGTGATGTGTGGACAACGATGTGGCTCTGGGCTGGAAGGAATGGTGGGTCCCCCAGGAAGCCCACGAGATGCAGAGAAGCAAGAGCGTCCCTCCAGGATCCTACAGGAGTTATTTTTGAGAGATCTCAAGCCCAGAGATCCTGGGTGTGCCTAGAAAGAAGCCGCACTCGGGAGCACAGAGTGCAGTTTCCATCCTCTGAAGGCAGCTCTGTGGAGCATGCGGCTACCTAACACCGAAGGCGGTGGCAGGATCGGTCTGTGACGCTCCACTTGACTATGACAAGAAGCTGGAGCCTCCCATCTGTCTGTTTGTCTGTCTGCCTGTTGTTCTGGGCTCTACCCTGGGCTGAGAGGCACACATCTGCAAGCTGCCCTGGGGAAGTTGTCCCTGTGCCCTGCTGAGAACTGCAAGAAGCAAGGTGGTGACTTCAGAGTTGAGGAGGGACACAGATTGTCCTCCTAGGACACTCCAGCCGGAGGAATGGAGAACAGCAGAAGGGCATGCAGCGGGGTGTGGGGGTGTGGTGGGTATGACAGGGGGGGCCTCTGACTCATGCTGGAGGTCAGGGCAGGTACTATTTAGGATACCCAGAGGAAGAGACAGAGGAGGGTGCTCCCAGACAGGAGGAGGAGCCTGGGGCTGCAGGTGAGTGCTTCCCTGGGGATCTGAGGAGGGAGTGGCCAGGGGCGAGGTTAGAAGGAAGAGCAAGGGCCAGGTCACACAGAAACTTTCAAGGCTCTTTATTCCAGTGGAGGAAACTGAGGCAGTCAGTGGGCCAGTGACATCCAGGTGATAGCCAATCACGGTGAACCACCCAGCCAGGCCACACTCCTGCCACCCCTCTGCTCTGGAGACCTGTTGCTCAGGATCTCCAGGTTGCCTTCCTTCTAGGGTCCCCAAGAAGAGACAGCAGGCCCTGGTCCTGCAGCAACCCCCATCTTATCCTCCCCAGACCCCCCCACCAAGCTCTCCCTCCACACCCCAGCTCTTCCCAAAGGCATGTTTTTCCAGAAACACAAGCTGAGCGGAACCCCTCCCTGGGCCTGACTGAAATAAGAACTCCCGCCGAAGAGCACTTTCTTGGAGAGAGCTGCGGAGCCTCCTGCCGACTCTGGAGGACACATCCAAG
The DNA here is from genome assembly GCF_049852395.1 of Peromyscus maniculatus bairdii. Classification (NCBI taxonomy): domain Eukaryota; kingdom Metazoa; phylum Chordata; class Mammalia; order Rodentia; family Cricetidae; genus Peromyscus; species Peromyscus maniculatus. The sequence continues at coordinate 1,930,849 of NC_134874.1, read as the reverse complement.
CTGGGTTTGCTAAAATAATAATCTTTAGGAACCCAGTTCGCCTGCTGCCAAAAGCCTCGCCTGAGAGCTCCGTGTACCCACAGCCCTGACTGTGAGGTAACTCAGTCCAGAGGCCAGAGGGAGCCACACCCTTTTAGCTCACCCCCCCCCCTCTGTTAACCCCATCCCTCTCCTTTTTCTCACAGATGAATTAAGCCTGGTGCTGTAGGCCAGACATCCCAGCTACTCAAGAAGCTAAGGTAGGAGAAATAAGCTCAAGGCCTGCTTGGGCTACAGAATGAGTTCAAATCCAGCCTGGGCAACTTAGTCAACCTCTGTCTCAAAAGCAAAAGAAAAACAAACAAACAAAAAAGCAAAATAGGCCGAGTGGCGGTGGTGTCGCATGCCTTTAATCCCAGCACGTGGGAGGCAGAGGCAGGAGGATCTCTGTGATGGAGCTGGCATCATCACTGTGACAGAGCACGCTGAGGCCCCGGGTTCAAGTCCCTGTATGGCGCAACCACAAAAAAACAAATGGCCTCCCCATGGTGTGTTCTCGAGATGGGCTGTCACAGACACAGCAACAATGTGTTTGGCTGGGACTCCGGGGAGGCAGAAGCCCACAGATCCAATGGCCACGGAGACTGACGCCCTACAAGGCAGTCAGCATGTCTCCAGTTCCATTGCATGGGGACCCGAAGGGGCCTTGAGGTGGTATGACCCCACAGACTTAGCTCAGTTGTGGCAGAGGGGCCACAGGCTCTGGAGGACGGTTCTGACCCCCGTCCTGGGCTCTGGAAGAAACCCTGTCTCTCCCGACTCTGCCTACTTGACAGGAAGATGGCCAGGCCACCAGGCTGCACATACCAGCTGTGGTTGGCTAGCCCCAAAGGACCGTGCCAGCCATGGCAGGCTCACTGCATGCCACACACGAGAGCAGCCCAGATGCACACTGTCACTACCACCTTAGGGACCCTTGAGATCTCTTCCCAGCAGCTGTGGAGGAAGGACGTCACTAAGAGGTGGGTTTTATATTTATTACGTTTTGCAGTGTCGGGGACGGAACCCGGGTCCCTGTGCTTGCCAGGCCCTACCACTGAGTCCCACTGAGGCCTGAGACAGTTGGGGAGGAAGGCATGGATCTCTGCATACAGCTCATCTGGCTGCCCCTGTCTGGGGGCCCTTTACTTTCTGCCCCCCCCCCCCCCCGTAGATTAGGAGGGTCCCAAAGTGACTGCTCACACTGGGAGATCCCAGACCATCCTTCAACTAATGCCAGTAAACAAGGACTCTGCCTGCCTCCATCTTACAGATGAAGGAACCAAGTCCAGAGAGCTGACAGTACTCAGATGAAGCCACTTAGCTACTAAGGATTGGAGAGCTGGGGAAGCAAGTCCTCCACCCTCCATGGGTCCCAAGGCCTGCGTGATGTGCTGTAGCTGGCAGCCGATCTCTGTCCTTCACCCTAACTTTGCTGATGATCCCTTGTTATGTGGCCCTGGGCATGTTGCTGTCCTTCTCTGAGACTTCACTCTCTCATCTTAAAAATAGACCCAAGAAGAATCACAGGTACCGTTTAGTGGCTAAGTTGGGGACACGGAGAGACAAGTCAGATAAAACCCCAGACGAGCCAGGCAGGTTCCTCAACAGTTATCTACAGCCATTCTCTCTCTTCCCGTGGGTGATAGATACACTGTTGGCCCGGCCATTTAACGAGGATGTGTTTGTCCGGCCCACTGGCCTCTCCTTCCACATTCCTCCTTCTCAGTTTAGGTTGGTGCTAAATCAGAGCCAGGGGCTTGTCTGTCGCAGAAGCTCGGTGGATGTTTTGTGGGCATGGGCCCCTCTGAAGTCAGTGCCCTCCGCAGGAGGGCAAGCAACACCCACTTCACTCAGAGCCCAGAGAGCTTCCCCAGGTTCTCCCGGGAGCACAGGGATACTTGGGGTACTTCTCTGGGCAGCTGGGCACCCCAAGATAGCACTGTTCTTAGAGTCTCTGAGCTCTGAGAGCCCCTTGGTTTTCAACCTGGGCTGCCATTTATTACTGATGATGCCCAGATGTTGCTGCTGTCGTTGTTAGTGTTTTAAGAGAAGCGTGTTTTTCAACTTGAGGGGGATTTTCTAGAGATGTGTATCACTGCGATTGGATTGTACCTGGGCCTACTCGACTCCCTGGATCCTACCACTTGGCTGCCCCTCTTTGGCCAGATCTCCCCCTGGCTCTCAGAGTCAGACACACCAAATCTGTGCCCTCATTTCAGGAGGAGACAGCGGAACAGGGAATGATCACCTGGCACCAACGACCTGGCTGAGAACAGTCCACTGTGGACTCTGATCTGCTCCCCAGGGATCCCAGCAGGCCCACAGTCACCTGCTTCTGAACATAGGGGCCAGGTCTTCATCTCCCACTGCCCACTTCCTTGGAGGACCTCCCGCATTCATCTCTAGAGGAAGCCACCCACACTGGCTCTCTCTCTGCCGCTGTGTCCTGACAGTGACCCCAGCTGCTCACACTGACTGTTACTGCTCCTGTTCTCCAGGCCCGAGACATGGGGCCAAGAGGCTGGGGAATGTGCTCTCAGTCACGGAGCCCTGGAGAGCTTCTCTGTTGGTTGAAATGCCAATGTCGTCAAACGGACAGACTCTGGCATCATGTAGGAGACAGCCCTCTGGGCATGTCTGTGAAGGAGTTTCCAGGTTAGGTTAACTGAGGTGGGAGACGCACCCTAACTGTGAGCGACACCATCCCTGGGCTGGACTCCGGGGCTGGATGAAACCGAGAAACTGAACTGAGCACCAGCGTTCATGTCTCTCTCTCTCTCTCTCTCTCTCTCTCTCTCTCTCTCTCTCTCTCTCTCTCTCTCTCTCTCTCCCTCCCTCTCTCTCTCTCTCTCTCTCTCTCTCTCTCTCTCTCTCTCTCTCTCTGTCTGTCTCTCTCTCTCTCTCTCTGCAGCCCAACTGTGGATGTGATGTGGTGCACCGTCTCCTGCCTTGTCTGTCCCGACAGCCTGGGGCAGAACAAACCCTCTTCTCTAGTAACTCGCTTTCGTCAGGCATTTTGTTACAGCGATGAAAAAAGTAACTCTTATGTCTGACCACCACCGCCCTGGAGGTGCTCCCTGGGGGGTGCTCCCTGGGGGTGCTCCCTGGAGGTGCTCCCTGGAGGTGCTCTCCCGGGCACCAGCCCTCAGCCCTGGGGCCCGTCTGTCCCAGGTCCCTTCAGAAACAGACTTGGAGATAGCTTTGTTCTCGGGGGAAGTGGGGATCCATGAGGCATGGCTGGGGGGTGGTCAGTGCAGCTGCTTGTCTAGCCTGGACCCAGATGGCACCTTGTGGCTGATGGAGAAGGCCAGGCGCGGTGTGAAGATCAGGGCAGAAGCCAGCTGCTTCCTGTGGATCCGAGCCTCTGAGCCTGGGTCTCAATTTTTCTGTTTTCGAAATGGAGATGTTGCCATGACCTAGAAATAATTTCTGTGTACGGAACAGGTGACACACCGCTTATGAGGCGATCCTCGCAAGCCACTCCGCATAGTGCCCCGCTGTGAGCGGTCAGGGCCACAGTTTTGTAGCTTTTATTTTGAACACTGTGAACGGCCTAGCTAGCAAGGACGGGATGCCATCCCAGTGCACTGGATCACTGAGTGGCGACGTGACACAGTGGAGCACAGGGCCGTCTGGAGCAGAGCTAATACTCCGCAAACGAGCGCTAACACTGGCATCAACGGTTATTAATTAATATCGACATCGCAGGCGTTGCTGACACCCATATTTGATAACTAATACCCAGGTTAGTAGAAACAGTCTCCGAGTTCCTCTCACCTGTGGACTCTGCACACCATGAAGGAGGGGACGCCTCTGTTCAAGGGAGTTTTTCCCACAATAATGAGGCCCTAGCTTGATGGATCAAACATGGGAGGCCCTGGTCCATGGGAAGTCCGGAGAAACAAAGCAGGACCTTTAGGATAAGTATCTCCCAAGCCCTGCCTGGGGTAGACTTACCCCGATGGACGATCTGACGCTCAACTGTAACTGGGTGTCATGTGTTTCTACTTGCTAGACCTTATTACTACCAGTAACCATGACAACAGCTCCTGTAACCCGAGGAGCCCAGAGACTCCCCAGGATGCAGAGCTGGCCTGCCAGGGCTCTTGGCCTAGGCCCTGGGCTCAGTCACTTCCTGTGGCTGTCTTGAGCAGGGCTGGGTTTCTCTGCTGGAGTTGCCTTGGGCCAGATGTCCTGACTCCTGTGTCCTGACAGGGTTCAGTCTCTGGATAACGTGCCTCTCCTGGAATCTGGACCTTTGCTGTGTGCAATGCGGCATCTCACTGGCTCCCAGGCCAGCCACCTGCTCTGTCACACCCTGGTTGAGTCCCTGAGCTCCATCGGTGGCTAGAATAGGACCCATTCCCAGGCAGGCTGGTGCTGACGGACGGACGGACGGATGACGGCATGGAGCAAAGCAGCCAAGAGGAAGCCATGTGGGGAAGGGAAGGAATCTGAGATGACGCAAGCCTGGCCTCGGGTGACCCGGCCCCACCGCGGCAGCCAGCCACAGCTGGGTGTGGAGACCTTCTTACGCACATCCAAGGCTGGCTGCAGCATCTTGAGGTCAACGCCAAGGTCGGGGCCGGCCATTAAGTCACCTGCTGATGGGATTTGGGGCTCCTTGTCTGTTTCTGGTCTGTTGCTCTTCTCCTCCATCTAGCCTGCCTCTGCTGAGAAAGGGCCTCTGAGTAGGTCTCTCCAGCCAGTGCTCTGGAGGCGTTCCACCATTAGGCTCAGGCTCAGGAAGCTGGGTTTCTCTGAGCTACAGGCCAGGGCTGGGCTTCCAAGCCAGGCCCTCATCACAGCCAAGGCATGACTATTGACCGTCAACTGTGGGCCTCAGGCGCACAAACAGCCCATTCAAACAGTGCAGGAGACTCCTATAAAGACAGGCTCACGCTGTAAATGAAAACCCTCTTCATGTTCTCTCCATCTCCTCTTCCCCTCCCTCTCTTGGGGGAGGAAGGGCTCTCAGGAATGAGACAACTTGTGCAAAGGCCCTGCACAGCCAAGGTGGCTCTGGAGCACCCTCAGGGCTCAGGGTGACTGGAGACCAGGAAGGCAGAGGGGCTCTGCCCCAGCTCTGTACCTCTCCAGTTCTTTGCTCTCCTGGTCTGGTTTGGATGAGATCGGTCTGGGGTCCCATTGAAGATCCCTGTGCTAGTCCATCTCTGGGAGTGCTGGTGCTAAAAACACTGAGAATCAGAGAAGAATGATGATGAGGGACTGTGAGCATCACCTGTGGGTGTGGGTAGAAGAGGGTGAAGCCAGAGCCCGCCAGGGAAGCCTCGGGATTGATCTAGACTGTATCTGTCGGGGCTGGGGATTTAGCTCAGTGGTAGAGTGCTTGCCTAGCAAGCCCAAGGCCCTGGGTTTGGTCCTCAGCTCTAGAAAAAAAAAAAAAGAATGTATCTGTCATGGGGAGGTACCCTACCACCTTCCAAGTCTCTAGACCCAGGAACCCAATACATCGGAGGAAAGAAACTTCGGAATCTTCCATGGGTTCAAGGAAGGTCCTGGTTGGTCCCTTTCCTCCACTGATTCGGACTTAGACTCACACTATCTGTCTAGAGAGGTAACAGCCAGCATTTACCAGACATCCAGGATGCCCCGGATGTGTGGAAACTTATATGCTTCACTATATAGGTGAAGGATTTGGAGTTTAGAGAAGCGATGAACCTGTGTGGGGACACACAGCAGGTTGCCATGGGAACCAGAAGCCAGGCCTGGTTTATTCTAGAGGCCCCCGGGTCACAAAGCTTGCTAGCTGAAGAACCCGGAAGATCCACCCAAACTTGGGGACTCGAGGTTCTGAGTGTGTGGAGGGTGGACAATATGTTTGAGGAAAGCAAATTCATTCTGCTGAGGGACCCAGGTGAGAATCTCCTCCTTCCTCAGAGGAAGCCTCCGACAATGATGCAAGGGTGGATGGGAGGTTGAGTGAGGGGGAGTAAGTGTGGATGGAATGAATCTGTGGGAAAAAAAGGAAATGTGAGGAGAGAGTGGTTGGGTGGATGTGTGGACAGATGGGTGAATGGATGTGTGGGTCAGTGGGTGGGTGAATGGATGGAAATGGATAGATGGATGGGTAAATGGATGGATGGATGGATGCAGGAACACCTACGGATGGGTAGATGAGTGAGTAGATAGATGATAGAGAGAGAGAGAGAGAGAAAGAGAGAGAGAGAGAGAGAGAGAGAGAGAGAGAGAGAGAGATATTACTGGATTAACTAACAAAGGCATGGGATAATTAATTGATGTAAATATAAATAAGTAAATAACAAACAACCAGTGACAAAGAGTTGGGGTTTTGGGGGGATGATGATCAGTCTGGGTTGGGGGATGGTGGAGACATAACTGTCCTGACTCTCCATGTGGTTGAGCTGTTTCTGGCCACACTGTGGAATGAAACTTTTTATTTTAATTCTGCATGTTAGAAGAGAATGGGCACAGTCCTTCCTCCTCCAGGTGCCTCTTCAGTGGCATGAACCCTCTGTCAGGCAGCCAGGGATGAACCATCAGACGCCTTGGAGAGCATGGAAAACAGAGTAGGCAGGCGTCCCGCTCCTCTGGGGAGATGGACCGGGATCAGACGACAAGCCCAAGCTCCAGGGGCCACACTGACCTGGCATGAGCTACCTGAGCTCCTCACTGAGCCTTGTGCCAAGCTCTGGGCACAGGCATGGCTGGCACTCACGGGACTTAACCCATAGTGGGGGAGACGAAATCTAGCAAGCCCAAGCAGCCTGCCATTTGAACAAAGGAGCAGAAGTGTGAAGGGTAACTATGGTGTAGCAGGCTACCCAGAGCCTAGCGGCACACCAGGGAGGCCTAGGAAGCCACCGACTGTCTCCGCCTGGCACCTTCTAGTCTCTGGAAGCAAAGCCACTTCAGGGGAGGGAATGAAGTGTCACCTTTACGAATGGCCGTGTCAAGGAACGTGGGGACTCGTTTGAAAAACACGGAATATCCAGAAGAGGAGACCAGGGTGGCATGACAAGCAGCTGGTGCCCAGGTCTGCACAAAGGGTGGTCAGGAGGAGAGCCGGCAAGGACAGAGTCACAGGGTGGGGCTGTTGCAGGGACACAGGGTATGAAGGAGTCCAGAGCCATCAGGAGTGGGTTTCAGGAGCCCACCAGAGGCCCGGGCGTGATCTTCCTGGCTGACTCCCACAGTCTGGTGTGGGTGGGCCTACTCACACCACCATTGGGGAAACGAGGCCACCGAGGCCCAGAGAGGTTGAAGAGACCCCCACCACACACACCTTCCCTGAACAGCTGGAGTTCAGACCTGCACCCAAGGAAGGGAGCCCCATGGGCAGCAGTCCTGATGTCCTGCAGAGGGGATGTCATTGGACATACAGGGAGAGTGAGGCCACATGTGTCCCAAGAGAACAAGATAGGGAAAGACAGAGACTGAGACAGACAGGGAGGGGTGAGGGGGGACTGGGAAGGGGGACATAGCCCACGGGTGCTGTGGTGATGACTGGCCCGAGGTGGAGAGAAAGGAGAAGCTGGAGGCAGCCTTGCAGAGGCAGGGACAGGCTGTGGGGTGTGCACAGGAGGCGGGGGACCACCCATCAGCAGGAGAACTGGGAGACGCTGAGGAGAACCAGTGGGGTTCCAGTAATTCTAGAAGAACGAACAGTCCCCATGCTTGCCAAAGGGCCGGGGAGGGGTGGCCGTGGAAGCTGGGACAGCCAGAGAAAGGCCAGCAAACATCTGGCCATCTCCTAAGATCCATCTCCTCAGATCCATGTTGTGGAGTTGGTGCAGAACTCAGCATAGCACTCCTAGAAGCGTGGTGGGTGCTCATCCACACTGCCCTCAACGGCAGGTGAGGAAAACGGGGTTCCTGGAGCCGCCAGCTGAAAGGCCCCCAGATGTCAAATGACAGTGAGTTTTGGACCAGCCTTGACCACCAAGCAAAGAATGGAAATTGAGCCCCTGAACTTCAGCTGTGGATATATGCACCCCCGAATGCTAGGACTGCAAAGAGCCTCAGGAGTGCTGTAAGAGTCATGCAGGTGTGAGAACCAGACTCAATTGCTCCTGCTTCTCCTCCTCCTCCTCCTCCTCCTCCTCCTCCTCCTCCTCCTCCTCCTCCTCCTCCTTCTCTCTCTCTCTCTCTCTCTCTCTCTCTCTCTCTCTCTCTCTCTCTCTCTCTCTCTCCTCTTCTCTCCTCTCTCCTCTCTCCTCTCTCCAGGCACTTAACTATTAAACTCTTCCTTATGTGTTATCCTAGAAGGACCTTGTCCTGAAGACACCTCACCATCCCCATGACACATAATCCATCCCAGGAACCCACCTGATCCCAACCATGCTTCAAGCCTTGATTAGTTCTCCAGATCAGTGACTTCACCCTGGGTCTCCAGATGCTTTGGGTTTACACGGTTCTAGCCCTGGTTTTATCTAGAACAGTCCCTCACCTTTAATATTTTTCTTTCTTTCTTTTTTTAATGACATCATTTTAAAAAAGGTTTTGTTTGACTTGATGTGTTGGAATGCCTACATATCTGTATCTTACATGCATGCCTGGTACCTGATGAGGCCAGAAGAGGGCATCAGATCCTCTGGGGCTGGAGTTACAGACAATTGGGAACTACCATGTGGCTGCTGGGAATCAAACCAGGGTCCGCTGGAGGAGCAGCCAGTGCTCTCAACCACTGAGCCATCTTTCCAGCCCGACATAGCATTTTTGAAGAGTCAGGTGGGCGGTGTTTTTAATGCTCCAGGCTTCCATGTTGCCTATTGACCTGTGTTTTCAGTTTCAGATTGGTGTCAACTTTTGGGTGGCCATTCCAGAGACACGCTCTGATGCTATCTCCTCACTGGGACACACAGGGTCCCTCCTGAGGCCTCACTGATGGAGTACTAAGTTTGATGGTTTGGTTGAGGCCGTCCCTCTGTACAGAGACTTTTCCTTCTCTAAGCACTGCGGGATCTGGAGGCAATACTCAGAGGACGTGGAAACTGCCCTTCCTCTGGTTAGACCTTCTGCTAACAGCCTTGTGATTCCTGAGTGTTCCTGGGAGCCTAGAACCCCCCTCTCTCTGGAAAACATTCTCTCAGTGGCCTTGGGACCCCTGAAGAGTCCTCGCTGGGTGCAATTATGATAGCGGCCCTGTAATAGTTTAAAAACCCGACATTGCTCTTTTTCTACTGAGTAATTGACATCCTTTGGAATAGAAGCATACACCCCCCGACACACCATCTTTCAGTTCACATTCGCCACCAGCATGTGTGAGTGCAGATGTGTGCAAGTGTGTGTGTGTGCACGTGCAGGCAGAGGCCAGATGTTGGCATCAGGTATCTTTCTCGGTTACTTTTCACCTTTATGTGTGTGTATGTGTGTGCATGTATGTATGCATGTTAGCATGTATGTGACTACATATGGAGGGGGTCTGTGTGCATGTATGTATGTATCCATGTGGAGCACCAAAGACTTTTTCCTCAGCTGCTCTCCATTTTATTGGCTGGAGCAAATTATCTTGCCGAGCACAGAGCTTATGGATTGTGCTGGTCTGACCGACCAGCTCGCCCTAGGGATGCTCTGTCTCTGCCTCCTGAGCCCTGAGGTGATAGACAGGCCACTGCTCTTCATGGCTCTTACATGGGTGCTCAGGATCCAGACTCCAGTCCTCATGTTAGTAAGTTATCTGCTGGGCTATCTCCTTAGACACAGCCATCTTATTTTTTAGACAAAGCCTTGAACCTGAAGCTCACTGATTTGGCTGGAAAGAGAGGAGGAAAGGGGTGGGTGGAGGGAAAGTGGGAAGGAGAGGAGGAGGGGGGAGAGGAGGAGTGAGAGGCAGAGAGGGAGAGGAGGGGGAAAGGAGGAGAGAGAGGAGGAGGGAGAGGAAAAAAGGAAAAGGGAAAGAAGGAGGAGGTGGTGGGAAAGAAGGCAGCCGCCTCCACTTCATGGAGAAACCACCAAAGTTTTCTGAGTGACTTTTTAAAAGGCCCCACAGCTTACCAGGAAGTCTTCATTCTGTGTCTGTGGTGAAGCCGTGACTGGAAGGTGCACCCCATGTCTAGTGTCCCGTGGGATGCACCCTTGTGCTCATCTCTGCTTCCATGCATGATTACCAGAGCTTTGAGAAATAGTGTGTGCACCTGTCATAGTGACCCCACCTTGAATCCCAGCACTCGGGTGGCTGAGGCAGTTGGATCTCTGCGAGCTTGAGGCCAGCCTGGTCTACAGAGCCAGTTCCAGGACAGCCAGGACTGTGTAGAGAGACCCTGACTTAAGAAAAGAAAATAGCGCATGCTTCTATTCAACTATAAAGAGATGCATTTGGAGAATGAATGGACGCATCCAAGGTCACACAACAGGAAAAGGCCAGAAGATGCAAAGATGGCCTAGTGTCCAACTGAGTTTATGGGAGATAGACTTCAAGGTGGAGAAACCGAGGCTGGGGAGGATCTGTAGTTCCTGGATTGACACCTCAACCAGGCTGCAAGCCAGTGAAGTGGATTGCAGGGTAGGTGTTGGCTGCTTCTGGCTGGCCATCCTGTAACACAATGACAGGTCCTGGGAGAAGAGTGTTCATAGGAAAACGGGCAGGTTCTTGGGGCTGGGGGATGAACTCCAGTAGAGCCAGAAGCCCCTCTGAAGGCCGCTATAGTGCCCAAGAAGAAGACTGCAGAACCCTGGGCAGAGGGCACCTGAGGAAAGACGTGCTTGCCGTGCACCAAGGGACAGGAGCCTTCCAATGCAGATGCCTACCCATTGTGGGCTGAACGCTATAACACTGGTGCCAGGACTTCAGAGAAGAGGAGTCGAGGCCTACGGTGGCCACTGGTGTCTCCAGGTGAACCCCCACACCAGAACTGGGTCTCCAAACCTCACCCCCCCCCCCCGGGTCCTAACTGCCTTTTGTTGCCTATATACCACCCAGTCCCTCAGCACCCGGGCTAGGTCAGCTAGTTGGCGGTGGTGTGGGAGATTAGAGACCAGCAAGGGGTGAAGCCTTCAGCTCTCAAAGCTTCAAAGAAAATAACAGAGTTCCTCGGGGCATCTCACATCTTGAGGAAATAAAGCCAGAGCCAAGGATCAGATAAGTGGAGAGAGAAACGGAGTGAGTAAAGTGGAAATATCTGTCTGAGCACTTCCCCTCACTGGCTGAGACGGGAAACAACTGGCCTGAGACCAGCTCCTTCTGATAAACGATATCTCCCACCCAAGGGTTCCTTGGGGGCACTTGGCAATGAAGAGCATTTGGGGCCAGTGGGGAGAGACTTCAAAATGCAATGGGCCCCTGGGATTTGGAGATGTTGGCTGGTGGGGAAACCCTGGCCTTGCGCAGCATCTTATGCTACCCAGAACAAGTATCTGGGCTGCTTCCAGGTTGCTGCTACTTGTCTTGTGTCCTCCGGCCTAGGGACTGCAGGGCTGTGCGTGAGGGTGACCCACCCCGGCCTGGAAAGCTGTCTGTACCCACATTGCCTGCCTCTGCAGACAACAAGAAGGAAGGCTGGGGAAGCAGATACCTGTGTCTGGTCTGAGTGCCCTCAGTTCCCACCTCGGTGTGATCTTGGAAGTCTCTGTACCTCTTGAAGTCCATTTGGCTCCCTGAACAGTGGATCTGAAGAGTGGGTGGCCTTGGAAAACCACCTTGAGCAGGACACAGCGGGTGCCACATGCCCTCAGCTCCGTCGGGGTTTTCTGTGAGACCGCACTACCTAGCAATGTTGCAGTCATTACACTTGTGTATCGGCACTCTGTGACCTCCACACAGAGATGAAATGACCTGCTCCCACGTCCTGGACAGAGTCCCTCGTAGATGACTACCCGAACTCAGCAATCCTTCCTGACGGACTAAATGTTGGACTTGAAGGCTCTGGAATCAAGAACTCCTTGACAAAGTCCCTAGAACGTGCTAGATATTTCAAAAGGCATCTCGTGAACGTGTGTCACAGCCGAGGAGAGGGTCAGACTTGGAGACCCTCCCAGCCTTGCTGACACATGGGCACAGCCACACGCCCAGCAGTGCAGCCCTACATGCAACCCCAGATCTATACTAAACACGCGGCTCACCAAAAGTTATTTCTGTAAAAAAAAAACATTCACACTGAATGACTTGGGAGGCTGGGGTCCAGGTTGGAGAACTGCTGGGCTATAGAGGCAGTTTGTAGCTCAGTGGTCAGGGCTCGCCTCATACAGGAAGCCTATGTTCAGTCCCCAGGAGCACAGAAAAGAAAGTTTTGTTGGCACACAGCCACACCCACTCATTTACATAATGTTTGGCATTGGAGACTAACCAGCCCCTAATTGAGACTCACAAGGTCCCTTGATCTAGAGGAGTAGTTCTCAACCTGTGGGTAGTGACCCCTCTGGGGTCAAACGACCCTTTCACATTGGAAAACACAGATATTTACATTACGATTCTTAACAGTAGCAAAATTACAGTTATGAAGTAGCAACGGAAATAATTTTATGGTTGGGGGGGTCACCACCACCATATTAAAGGGTCACAGCACTAGGAAGGTTGAGAACTACTATCTAAAGCCGTAAGAGGCACACCTCTACTCCTTGGCATGCACCCTGGGGTGCAGGGCTGTGTGAGTCTCCTGGCACCCCTGAGAAGCAAGTGCTGCTATTATACGTGTGCTGGAATGGATACTGATTCCGGAGAACTGGTGGGGGAAGGGGGCCGCACACAGGGAGGACTTGAAGCCAGGTCCAGTTTGGCTCCAAGGTCTTTTGTTTAACCCTCTTCTGAAGGAGAGCAGAGTCGGTCAAGTTAGAAGATCTAAGCTGTATTTTCCTTTGCCATTCAAGTTCACTCGGAGCATTCAAGGCCACGGTTCTCCCTTTCCACAAGCTGACTCAGTCAGGATTACTTCACACTCCCCAGGGGACTGCCACAAGGCAGTGATGCCCCAAACTCCAGGGTGACAAGGTCCCATGGAGGCAAGCCCCACCCAGAGCGTACTCAAGTCCCAGATCCCAGATGTTGACATCAGATGGGAAAAGAATCCCCCAGTCTTGAGATGCAAGGCTCTGGCACATCTCTCTCCACACAAGGTGGCCTCAAGAGGTCTGGTGCAGGATTAATTAATTAGGAGGAAGCAATTCCAAGGGACTATGCAAAACTCATTACCTTCAGACAGCAGAATGCGCTGACATGGCCCCTTTGTAAGGATCAAATGCCACTTCTCCAGGCACAAGACCTCAAGTGGCTTGCCTTGGGTGCAGCCTGTCCTGGGCCAGACAGATCTAGTTCTGGGGACGTGTGCTGAGGAAGGACAGAGGAAGCAAGACTTCCCTCCTTGTGCCAGGCCTCTGTTTCTCAGGAGAACAGAGTGATGGAAAGCAGTTTGGCTACACAGGCCCCTCACTGCCACGGGTCTAATAAAACAAACCCCAGTCAAACGAGGGGCGTATTTCACAGAACAGGAAGAAGTCCATGGGCATTCCTGCCTGGCATGTGACCCTCTGTTTATGCGCGGCCAGAGAGTTCCATACATCACAGAGCAGTTATACGCTGCTTAAGTGGCCTCCGGGGCAGGAGAGACAGGAAGAAAAATTCAGGCTCGAACCTTATTCCTTGTGTCTCCACCGCCTGGCTCTGTGGAAAGGCCACTGGGCATCTCAAAGAGAGGAGTCCCGCCCCTTGCCAAGCTTCCCTCCAGCTAAGTGCCATTGGGTGAGGCCCCTGTGCTTCTCACAGCCTCAGTTTCTCCATCTGGGCATAAACAGGACGTTTTCAAGATGGAGATGGAGAATTTGGGAGGCGTTGAGTGATGTCTAGGGCTCATTTGAGGGAGAAATTGGTTCAAGGGTCTGCTGAATCTCCCGACTCCAGTGTCGTACTGTGTGGGGGGAGGGGCGGGGGTGGTGTTTTCACATTCAGGGGTGTACAGACTGTTTGCACACACACACACCCTAAAAATGCATGCACACGTATGCGCATGTGAAGGTGCTTACACGGCTTCGCAGGCAGGCTGCTGTACATCATCAGACAGACGTCCAACGGGAAGCTCCTACAGGAAGAGATAAGGCTATATATAGAAGCCCTGTTAAAATCCCAGCACCCACTCCCACCCCCGCAACACCCAGCCTCCCTCCCCTCCCCTGCCTGCTTCTCTCCCATAACACTTAGCACCTTCTAGAATATTCTATGGCATGTTATTTATAACTTCTGTGTTCCACGAGGCTGTGAAATCAGACTGGAAGGAAGGGAAGACTTGGTGCTATATTTCAAGAACTGGGGGGGGGGTCCTCCTCTTGACCCACACACTCTCCCCAAAGGAAGTCCCAAAATAAATGGGTTCTAGCCAAGCTGGAAAAGCCATAGGGAGGTGTTAGAATGTTCAGTGAGCTGGCAGAAGGAAGAAGTGGGTTCTGGGCAGAGCTGTGGGCAGCTGCAGCACCCCAACGGACAGCCCCTTCAGCGTGAGTGTGTGCACATTTAATGAGACAGAAGAGAGAGGAGTGGGGGGGGGGAGGCAGGAAGCAGCCAGGCTGGCTAGAGCGAGCAGCTAAGGCTGGGGCTGACAGTCCTGTGGCCACCCAAGCAAGAGAAGCCATTTCAGAGACATTTCAGGGAACTGAGGCAGGTTTCAGACAAATTCGAACCCAGGCCTGTTCAAGTTCACATCGGCCCCTGCTGTGACATGATGTCCAGTTAGCAGCCACCCCTGGCAATACCGGGTGGCCACCAGTTTGTGAGATCGCTTTTGCTTGTGTTCCAACTCCCTAATGCCTGGGTTTGCAGAGGTCCTGGTTCTGCGTCACCTGCATCTGGATGGGGAGGAGCCCTGATTTAGGACCCATCTGGACAGATAGTTTATGGGAGCCAGGCTGCTAGGATGCTTGGGTGAGAGATAATCGCCACCCCTCCCACTCCCCCCACTACCCACCAGCCCCTGTGGCATTCTTGGCTGGTGAGGCCCAGGGGAGGCAGCCTGTGAGGAATGCCATGCGGTTCCCTCCCTCTCACCCAAGCCCCTGCAGTAATGGCCTCCTGAGGACCCCCAAATCAGCAGTAACTCCTTGCTCCAGGTTAGCTTATCCTGCCTCACTAGACAGAGAGGCCTAGAACGTGGACCGCTCATCAAAGACAGCCCCAGCCATGTGGAACCCCCTCTCCCCCCGGGAATATGGCATGGCTAACCAGCCAGAGAGACCTTGTCCCTTCCTGCTTATGAACATGAGGAAAAAACCACCTCAACCTGCCCACTGAGCTCCAGACCTTTGGCTGACCTCATCCCTCTCCTGCCTACAACCTTCCATGGATCACCATTGCCTTCCAGATAACTGCAGTTCTTGTTTCTAGCAAGTCTCCCTTCCACTCATGTTCCAACTGTGACTGGTTCAGGAGTTGCCCTGCCAAATGCCACTATTGTTTCTAATTTGTAGATAAGGAAAAGTAAAGACAAGAGAAAACAAATAGCCTTCCCAGGGTCATGCAGCTGGTGAAAGTCACATCTGGGAAGAAGAGTCCTAGAGTCCCCATTACTGTCACCAACCACAAAGACCAGAGCTGAGACTTGAGGCTGGGACTGGACCGCAGGGGACAAAGCTGGGCCTCAGGCATGGCAGTGACGGCAATCATAGATGAAGTGAAGTCCTGCCAGGTTGTGGGTGCCCTGGAGGGTTCGTCTGCCCTGTGAGTGCTCAGCTCTTAGTCTGGCTTTGCCCACACTGGGGGAAGCTGGAGTCCCCTCTGGGTGTGCCAAGACATGACAGATAGGAACATGGGCTCTGCTCAAACTCCGTGTCTCCCTGACCTTAAGCTGTGTGACCTTAATATATAAAACTCTTACCCTTCCTGGGTGTCAGAGTCTTCAATTGTAAGTAGGGAGAGTAACAGTGTCTGGAGTATCTGGAGAAACAGTATCTAGAGTTCTGGAGTATCTGGAGTAACAGTATCTGGAGTTCTGGAGTATCTGGAGTAACAGTATCTGGATAATTTCCTCATGCTCCCAGGAACGGCCTGCTGGAAAGTCTGTCAGGGTTGTGCTCCTTCTACAGCAGTGACACCATCTGCTCCAGTGACTGCCTGGGGACATGGTACAAGCCCCTCCAAGAAGGACAGATATGGGAGTTGTTTGAATCCATCTCCATCCCAACTCATTGTGTGACCTTGCCCATGTAGCTTGCATCTCTGGGTCTTGGTTGTCCCATGAATATGCCCATCACCGACTGAATGCCCTCACTGGCTTCATAGTCACAAAGGCTATGAGAGGATGATCTTCATGGAGATGGCACCTCTTTGGCCCTAGGAAGGGTGGGAAGTCTGGGAAGTCGAGGTAGGTAAGGCTGTACTGTTGACCAAGTCTTAAGTGAGGCCTTTGAACCTTGACTGTCATGAGCCACAGCCTGGGTGGCCCAGAGTAACCACTGTCTCCTGCCCTGCCCCTCACTCTGCCTCAATGGGCACAGAGAAGTCACCAGTTCCTCTGAGGCAGGAAGGCAGTGCCACCAAGCCTGTCCCACCCCAGCAGTGGTGACAGGCTGCAGAGGAGGCCTGGGACACTACACCCACGTGGGAGGCTGCTGCCCCCCAGCCTCATTTCACTACTCCACCCTCCAGCCCTGCACCTCCCTGTGATGTCCCCTTGAAGCGTCCTCGACCTAAGCAGGTGTCTGCTGTAGCTAGAGTTTTCCTGTCTTGCCCACAGTCAGGACAAATCTTTGTCATCCGCCAGTCCCACAGCCGCTCAGACCCAACCAAGTAAACACAGAGACTTATGTTGCTTACAAACTGTATGGCCATGGCAGGCTTCTTGCTAACTGTTCTTATAGCTTAAATTAATCCATTTCCATAAATCTATACCTTGCCATGTGGCTCGTGGCTTACTGGCATCTTCACATGCTGCTGGTCATGGTGGCGGCTGGCAGTGACTCCTTCTGCCTTCCCGTTCTTTCTTTTCTCCTCTCTGTTAGTCCCACCTATACTTCCTGCCTAGCCACTGGTCAATCAGTGTTTTATTTATTGACCAATCAGAGCAACACATTTGCCATACAGACCATCCCCAGCAGTCTGCCCCTCTCAAAGCCGCACTTTGCTCCTCTGAGAAGGACTTCTACTTGTAGCTGGCAGGTTTGCCGGAGACATAAAGGGGACGATGGCCGGGGCCACACAGACCCAGGGTTTGTTTCTAAAACACTGGGAAGAGGGCCTTCCCTCCCCTGATCATGGGTTCTTTCCCCGAATGAAGCCTGTGTTCCTTCCTCCTCAGAGCGGAGGGTTTGGGGCGGCTGTTTCTGTCCTTAAAACATTCCTGCTCCTCTTTCTCTGAGTTTTCACTCCGAGTCCCAGAAGTTGCCCTGAGACACACACACACACCAACCACACACCACACACACATACACAACACACACATATACCACACACACACAACACATACATACACACATCACACACATCATACACATATATCACACACACATACACACATACACATACCACACACACACAGAGGTCACCACAGGGTACTTGTACACCAGGAATGCTTAGGGTTGGCTGTTCTCACTAAGACAGGACCCCATGCTGGCCCCAGGCTCTGCACACCGACAGCCTAGCCTATTGTCTTGGCCTCAGTCCTCCTGCCAGGCTCCTCCTCCTGACCAGACTCTCAGAACAGTGCCTGGGGGAGGGGGCCTGGCTTCCTCTCTATCAGTCGTTCCTGAACAAATAGATTTGTGTTCTCAGGCCCCATCCCAAGGAAGAGAGTCAGCCCACTCAAAATGGAGCAGGGGGCCAGCAAAGGTTTCTGGGAAGGAGAACATCTCACCTTGGAGAGGGGGAGGAGGAGGAAGGGAGGAGGAGGGAGAAGAGGGACAGGAGGGGAAGGCATGGGAGGGGGAGGAGGAGGAAGAAGGAAGGCAGAGGAGGAGGGAGAGAAAAAGGGGAGTGAGAGAAGAGGCAGAGGAAGGAGGAGGAGAGGGAAGAGGAGATAGGTTTGGGTAGCCATGGGGACTTCCGGGGGGGGGGGGGGAGGCAGGATTCTGCACCACAGCTGGTGCACAGGGACCGTGGTCACGGAGGGCTGAATGACAGAGCTAAGTCCGGAAGCAGGGAGGTAGAGAAGGCCCTTGAGGCCATGGTGGAGACCTGAAAAGCCACACTCAGGTCTCATCCCTGACAAACTCCCTCCTCGTGGTCTTATATGGCCCAGTTGTGTGGCCCCTTCAGGCAAGGACAACCAGACGGGCCCCTTAGGACTCCGTTCTTTCGGTGCCCTTGCTGCCATCACACAGCCACATAGTGCCAGAGCCTCAGTTTCCCCCCTGTAACAGGCAGGTTAGTATGCTTAGTCTGGATTCTCTGCGGAAGCTGAGTCTGTGAGGGCCTAGCTTGACTTCAGAGGCTCCACCTTAGGGAAAGGGCCACCATCTCAGACCACCGCTGAACTCAGTGCCAGGGAGGACCTCAGGAATGTGGCCCTTGAGATATCTAGATAATCCTGCTGAGCAGTCCAGATAATCCTGTTTAGCGAGTTATGGTTCTCCACCAAAAGTCCAACCCAATGGTTTCAAATGTGCCTTTATGCCCAAAGTCTAGACCAATAGTTTCAAAAAGTCACCTTGCACCATGTCCCTTCTACCCAATCCCAAGTTGCCAATTTCTGGTTTGTGGTTTTTCCTATAAAAACTCTCTACACCTGGGCTCGTGGCTGCTGCCATATTTCCTTCCATCTGCTGTGTGGTGGCCCAGGTTGAACCTGAATAAAAGGACCCTTGCGTGCTTGCATCAAAAACTGGCTCCTTGGTGGTCTCTGGGGGTTTCTTGAAGTGGGTACAAGTCCTTCTCTGAGGAAGCCAACCCACCGCTCACAGAAACCAAATGGTTCTGGGTCCAGAAGCTGAAGATCCACAGAGCTAACCAAGTTCAGGTTCAGAATCCAAAACTGAGGTCCCAGTTCAAAGACAGTGAGAGAAGGAATGCACCTGATCTTGGCTTTCAGTGGCCTGCATGACCCCGGGCTGGGGACAGTACAGCACTTAGCCAGTGTATACGAGGAACGGGTCTGGGTCCCCAGTGAGACACAAAAGGCAGCAGCTTGCCAGGAGCTCAGGGACTGGGGTGCGGGGTTCACTGGAGATGTAGTCCATGAGGGTGTGGTTCACAGGGAGATGTGGTCCATGAGGATGTGATCCACAGGGCGTGTGGTTGACAATGAGATGTGGTCTACAAGTACCATGAAGGAATGTGGTCCACAGAGGGATGAGGTCCACAGAGGGATGTGTCCACAATGGGATGGGGTCCACAGAATGACGTGATTCACAGAAGAATGAGGTCCACAGAGGGAGGTGATCCACAGAAGGATGTAGTCCACAGAGGAATGAGGTTCACAAGGACATGTGGTCCACAGAGGGGTGTGAATCGCAAGCGATGTGGTCCACAGAGGGAGGAGGTCCACAGGACATGTGGTCCACAGGACATGTGGTCCACAGAGAGATGTGGTTCACAGGGGGATGTGGTTCACAGGGGGATGTGGTCCACAGAGGGAGGAGGTCCACGGGGGGCATGTGGCCCCCTGGAGGAAGACAACCTGCATTTCTTTGACTACCACTTGAATTTTAGCCTTGCCTCTACCCCTTGCCACAAGAAAATCTCCCAGATACACCCAGAAATTCTGTTTAGCCAAAATGTCTAGGCACCTGGTAGCCAAGTCGAGTTGGCACATAGAATTAACCCCCACAAATACACACCAATAAAGTTAGCAGGGAGACCAGAGAGAGCCATGTTCTCAAGCGTCCCTGCTGGATGCTTCTGTCATTTCTGCACTCTGGCACTGGGGAACTATGGTGGGTAGCAGACTGAGAGCCCAGACTTCCAAAGGCCTCCAGCTTTCTCAAACTAAACTGCCTATAGCTACTGAGTCACCAGTCTGCAAAGCACTCAGTGTGTTCCCTCTGGCCCTACAGAGGATAACCCACCCCCAACCCCTGAGATACTTCAGCTCCCTCCCTAGAAAACAAGTACAATAGCGATCCTGAGCTCATATAATGCAAAGCTTGCTCCAAACCCGCTCGATACCTGATCCATGTTGCGTTCGTTGCTCAGGAGGTTAGATCTTTGAGTACAAGTGTGATCATGAGCCGTAAGGAGCAGACTGGAAGGAGTTTGGTGCGTCCACTGGCTCTTCAGGAAACAGGACACACAAAGAAGAGAGGAGGCTATCCCCGTGCTCAGTGTGAAAAATAACAATTCAAGCAAGTCAAGTGCCTATAATGGCCTGTAATTCAGAGCCAGCCTCTTGAAGCAAAAGGATTTTGTCAAAGGTTTTTCATGGTCTGGTGCTCCCAATCCAAGGGAGTCACATGGCTCAAGTCCTCTGGACAGTGTTTATTATCCATGGCAAATGGTACTTGGGGTCCTTCCCAGGACGTGTATAGATGCATCTGTGACCACTACAGAGCGCCCCCAACCAATGGCCTTGGCAGTGATGCCCAAAGAGAAGTGGCTCAGTGGCAAAGGCCTTGGGGAGAGCAAGCAGAGGCAGTACTGAGGGCCCCCAGGCTAGGACTGATGCTCAACCTGATCCCTCCTCTGTCTGGGGAGGATGCAGTCTGCCTAGAAGATGCTGATCATGGCTCCTGGCCCTCCTGCTCATGTAGTCAAGTTGGTTTCTTTGATGGACAGAAGCCTCCAGTGAGACAGTGTGAGGTATCTGCCCTCAGGTTCTGGAAGCATATACATCCTGTCCCAGTGCAGACACCTAGGAGGTATGGGATCTTGGCCATCAGTAACCTGAGACTTGGCTGGGTTCCCAACACACGTCTTCCTTTGTCTCATGAAGAAGGTATGGGTTTCTAGGGGGAGGCATGACTTGAGAGGGCAGGGACTGAAGAAATTCCCTCTCCCTAGTAGGAGGACTCTGGACACCAGACAGATGCAGAGGAACTGAGAAGAACAAGATGGCAAGAACCAGAGGAGGGTGTGCCAGGAGCTGTGCTTGTCTCTGAGAAGGGGAGGTCCCCCACCTTGGAGGATGTCAGAGTGAGGGAGTTGGCATCTCAGAGGGGCTCAAGCCCATCTCTTCCCCTTGCAGATTCTGGGTGCCTTCCATATCCATGTTCTAGTGTTCACTTTGTTCAGCCTTCTCTCTGCACCAGGATCACCCTGAGGTCTAGAGAGACAGTAGGAAGCAGGGGTGGGTGGTGAGTAGAGCATGGACTATGTGCTGGAAACACTATGGCCAAAGTCTGGGGGAAAACACAAACAGGAAGAGAGGAATGGCAGGGAGAGAAACATTATTTGAGGCTTTGGGTGGGGGTTGTCTCTTAGAGGGCAACACATGAACAGAATGGGTAATGACAGAATAGACTTCAGGACATTGTCAGTCTCTAACCAGGCAATTTCAGAAAAGACTTACCACACTGTTTAGCATACCAGCATATGATTGGATAGTGGGTGAGTAGATGGATGGATGGATGGATGGATGGATGGATGGATGGATGGATGGATGGATGGATAGATGGATGGGCTGATAGATAAGTGGGTGGGTGAAAGGATGGGTGGATGGGTAGTTGGATTAATGGATGAATGGATGGATGGATGGATGGATGGATGGATGGATGGATGGATGGATGGGTGAGTGGATGGATGGATAAATGAATGAGTGGGTGGGTGAATGGATGGGTGAGTGGGTAGATGATGGATGGATGGTTGGAGGGGTGGATGGGTTGGTAGATGAGTGGGTGGATGCCTTGATGAGTGGATGGGTGGAGGAATATGTGAATAAATGGATATATTGGTGGTGGGTGGTATTTCAGGACAAGGCCAGTGGGAAACCAGTGTGTTGTCAGCTCTTGTTGCTATAACAGTCATAAGAAGTGACTTAGAGAAGGCCAGGTGTGCTTTGGTTCAGGGTTTCAGAGGGCTTGGTCCTCAGCTTGTAGTTTCTGTGTTTGGGCTTGTGACAAAGCTGTGCCTCACAGCAGCAGGAACAGGCCATTGTCCTCACAGCAGCTGGGATCAGAGTGGGAGCTGGAAGCCTGAACGCCCGGCTTTCTCCTTCCCTTCTCTCTTTATTTTGTCAGGGGTCCAGCCTGCTGTCCACATCCTGAGTAGGCGATCCCTCTTAGTTCACCTCTTAGGAAATGCTTTACATACACACCCAGAGGTGTGCTTTGTAATACGAAGGAATTTCTCAGCGATCAAATTGATAAGACTGTCTACCTCCAACCGTATCTTGCAGTGATTTTGTTGAAGGATTCCCTGGCACGTGTCTATCACTGTGCTTGGTGAGAAAGACATTCAAAGGCTGTTGAGTGATTAACACTAAAGTGCTTATGAGACTCGGGAGCACATGGGGTAAGGGGTCTGAGGGAGCAGGGCAGGGCTCTGTAATGGGTAATTTTGATTGCTAACTTGGTAGGGTTTAGAATAATCACGGAAGCAAACCTTTGGATTTGTCTGTCAATGAGTTTTCTGGATTTGGTTAAATGAGATGGGAAGACTCACATTCAATGTGGGCAACATCACCGCATGGGCTGGGATCCTGACCTGAACAAAAGGGAGTAAGCACGCTCAGCACCAGCATTCATTTCTCTCTGATTCACAACCGGAGGAGCAATGGGACCAGTCTCCTCACTCTCCTGCTGTGATGTCTTCCCCACCAAACCGCACTCTCAAACTGAATCGGAACACTCCATTTCTTCCTAAGCTGCTTTTATTAGGGGTCTTGCAAGAGACACATCTCTACTACAGGCATATCACAGCAGGGACATCACATGATGGTGTCCAACACTGAAGTGCTATTCCATGAGCCACTGGCTCTCCGCGTCCAGGGTTCACTTGCAGCAAGAGCTGATGGTTGTTGGGGGAAAGGAGATGCATCTGCTGACATCATGTTTAATGGTGGAAAAATAAGACTGAAGGCAGGCTCCCTGGTGTGGAATTTCTTTACGTGCAGGGTCTTGCACAGCATAAAACTGGCTTTGTGCTTAGTTGTTCAATTCTCAAGAGGCCTTTGCTCCAGAGAATATGATGTTGGCCTGGGCACAGCCACCTCCATCTGGGCTGTGGAGGAGGTTGTCTATCAGAGCTGCTCTATTAAGGGCCCGTGTGCTGGAGTCACCTTTGCTACCTGCTCCATAGCGTACTCAAGAGCCTGTAGTGTGGTGCTACCAGGAGGCTGTGGTTGGAAGCCAGAATCAGGATGTGACAGAGTCTGGGCACTAACCACACCCCTCCCAGCTGGGAGGTCTTGTACCTGGTGCTTCAGCTTTCTAGGCCCCTGTGTCTTGGTCATTCCATAGACATGGTTGTGAACTGACCTCATGGGCTCCTCATGAAAGCACTCAGTGAGCCCTGCTGAGTGTCCTAGCACACAGCCTAGAAAACAGATGCCCTCAGAGGGTGTGTCCTTTTGATTGAACATTTATTCTTTAAACACAAGCCCAACATCCATTGAGTACTGTTTACCAGGCTGAAGGAGACAGGTACAGCCTCAGAGTGTACAACCTGGACTCTAGGATGGACATGGGGGTCAATTCCACAGACACCTCTTTAATGAATTTTAAATGGGAAGTGTTTGATGAAGTCTGGATAGAGTCCCTATGGTCCCCAGGGGCCCTTCAGGGTCCCCAGGCTCATGGCCCAATGGCTCATGAAGCTAGAGGAACCTTCCCACAGGCGATGTCCCTACCCAATGCATATGTGTGACATCAAAGCAAAGAACACAGATCAAGGCCGTAGGTCACCTGCCGACAGACACATCACTAAACAGCAGAAGATGGCATAGAAAGGCCTGGATCAGGCCCAGGGCCACCAGCTGTAGTGATATACCTTGCACCCTAAAAGACTTGCCTGGAGACCGGAGGACAGAGCCAGCCACAGCCAACCTCAACTCGCCAACTCCGTGAGTCCTCACCCGAAAGGGTCTCAGCTGAACTGCTTTAGTTTCGTTTCCTCAAGCCTTACATACCTTTCTCCACCCTGCTGTCATTTCCTGGGATCAAAGGCGAGTGTGCTTCCCAGTACTGGGATTAAATGCCTGTGCCACCACTGCCTGGCTCTGTTTCCAGTGTGGCCTTGAACTCAGAGATCCAGACGGATCTCTGCCTCCTGAGTGATAGGATTAAGGGTGTGTGCCACCACTGTCTGGCCTCTATGTCTAATCTAGTGGCTGACTCTGTCCTCCAATCTCCAGGCAAGTTTATTAGGGTACACAATATATCACTACAACCAGCTCTTAGCGAGTCCTGTGTCCTACATTCATGGCATGCAGCCAGCCAAACCCCCACTACCCCACCTTTTCAAGTCAGGTGCTGTCCTCAACCGAGTGCCATGGACAAGTGGTGTCATCTTTAAGAGGTGGAATGTAGTGAAAGCAAGCTAGGTCTTGGGGGCTGTGTCCAGGGGGAGAGCAGGACCCTTGTCTTTGATACTAGCTACGGGATGATGGCGCTTCTGCCACAAGGTCCCACTGTGGTGTGCAACCACTGGCCCAAAGCAACAGAGTCAATCAACCACAGACTGGAAAGCTCTGAGCCAAAATTCACCTTCTCTCTTTTTAATTTGATTTATCTGACCTATTTGTTACAGTAATGGGAAGCTGACTGACATACCAGGTGACTTGGGGAGCCACAGGCCAGTTACTTGTGAGTTCTGTGGTTCAGATGGGGTGGGAGGCTGAGGAGAGAGGCAGGCTGACTTGAGTGTCCTGCTTGCTGTGTGGCCTCTGAGGAGCGGTCTCTCTGGGATTCCCATCTCCCTGTCCCTTTGAAAGGTCTGCACCCTGAGCATCCATGGGTATGTCATTGAGAAGCAGAATCAGCAGTTACCCACCACAGGGTCCTGGGTGCATTGGCAGGCTTCACTTCTCTGGGCCTGTTCCCGCACCTGTAAAACATGGACCATAGACTAAGCGTGTTCACCTCTAGTCTGCCGTGGGATCCCCAGAAATAGTGTGTGTGTGGGGGGGGTGGGGTGGACGGGAACTATGAAGCAGGACTCCAGGCAAGGAAAACCTGTTTAGGCTGCAGGGCTGTGGTATCCAGGCTTAGCAGAAATTTGGGGCACCTATTAAGTGCCAGCCGTTGTTCTAGAAACTCATGACTGAGCTGGCAACTAAACTCTCACAGAGTTTACAAGTAGAAGACAAAAAAAAAACCTTTGGATTTTCCAGGCCTGTGAAAGGAAATGCTTCTGGGAAAATACTGGCAGTGAAGAGGCAGGGGATGGCGGGGTCTTGCTGAGGTCTCAGGGAGGGTGTGAGGGGGCAAGGCAGGAATCTCAGGCTGAGGAGGGCCAAGGCTGCTGGGGTGTGCTGCGGGAAGGGGAAGTGGGGTAGCATCCGGAGCTGTGAGCAGGCTGGGTCCTGTCTGCAGCCGTCACAGCACCTGGAGGTTTGCTCTGACACAGGAGTCCAGGAGAAGGGAACCCTGAGAGGCCTGTGCATGTCAGGCCAGCGCTCTACCCCAAGGCTGCTGCCTCGCATCGCCGCTCACCCCATGAATTCACTCTATAGCTCAGGCAGGCCCGAGTGTGGGATCCTCCTGTCTCAGTCTCCCAAGGACTGGGTAACAGGCTCGGCTCCAGGGAAGATTTTGTGCACAGTGATTATGAAATCTGGTGTGATTTGAAAACAAAACAACCGCCCCCCCCCAAAACACACACACACACACACACACACACACACACACACACACACACACACACACACACGCCTCATATGCCAACCATGGCTGAAGTTGAACACAGAGACCCTGTTAGAAGGCCATGGTCCAGACAGGAAGCGATGGTGGTCACCACGGACAAAGTGGTTGCTATGGTTACCTGGCTACCAAGTTATTGCCTGTGCCAGCCCACGCTTGGCATACAGTAGGTGTTTCTCCTCAGTGTTTGGGTGCCTTGGCCATTCGTTTCTTCAGTAGCTGTTCCAGACCCCAACCGGAGTCACAGCGGCTGGCTCTTCTCCCAGCTCTGTCCCTGCAGCCAAGCCTAGAGGTATCGGCTTGACTTCCCAGTAGCTGGTGACCCGATCCTTAATCATGGCAGCTGGCCGGCACCAGCCCATTCCAATGTTTGCCTTGGTCTGAGACCTTGTGGCCAGTGTTCACCACACAACGGCCCCATACCCCAAACCCTCATTTCAGGTACCGCTGAATGAAGGCACGCTCTTTGCTCCCTTGCTGATGAATGTAGGACTACAGCCACCGTAGAAACCTATGTCCGTTCTATACTGCGGTGGAGTGTAGCCGAAGTGGGAGGTGGTCCTCTATGACCCTCAGATTGACTCACCTCAGTTCGTTGTCACGTGACCAGGCTGCCCTTATTTGAGACAAGCTGGACGGGAAAAGGGGGACATCAAAGAGGCAGGAAGTTATGCGGGGACACAGGCACCTCGGCACTTGCAGTGGTTCCATCAGCTGTGACTCCATGGGACGTGGCACCTGCTGCCACCAGCTCCTCAGAATAGGTCGAGTGAGAGGAGCCGCCCAGCCCCGTGGGCTCACTAAACCTCTGATCTCTATCAGAATCCAGGTTTGGATATTCGGTGGCAGCAGCAGAGAGCAACCTAGGCTCTCCTCTTCAGAGGGACCCAGAGCCTGCCCAGGGCTCTTCCTTGGTTGACCCAGCACTACCCAGAATGCCCTCACCATAGCGCACCATCCGCCTCCGGCAGGAGCAGCTCACAGCCTTCCTTGTCATAGTTATCGGTAAGTATCAAGCCAGAGATCCACCCCCACTCAAAAGGAGATTATACCAAAGTGGTCACACTAGGGGAGAGTTGTTGTCCCCCCTTCCCCAGGGTCTTTCTGACGCACAGGCTGGTTTTGAAGAAAACCCTTCTGAGGTTCACTAAATCCTCCATAACCAGGAGCCAGCTACGCAGAGGTTCCCTAAGAAATGCTTGTCCTGGCTAATGGACCAGCAGTGTGAAGAAGGCCCTGAGTGAGTTCCTGGACATGGGAATCTGGGCTGTGGCTGGAGCAGTACGTGAGGAGAGAGGAGAGTGACATGCAACATGCAGAGTGGGACACAAGCTTTGAGGGAAGTCAGAGGGGACTGAGTCCAGCTAGGACTGCATTGCATGCTGGGAGTCAGGACCCCTGGCTGCAAGGCCCAGCTGGCCCCTAGTCTAAAGGATGCTCTGAGTCCATCCCTCCATCCCTCCCATCCATCCTGACCTCCCTCTCCTGTGAACCTCGAGGGGCTTGGAGTCCAATAATCTCCATATCCCCAAGTCAACGTGGTGAGTGGCACCTCAGACCGACTAAGGATGTGGATTAATCATGGTCTGGGAACATAATCACCTGTTGGGTTTTCTCAGACTTCTGGGATTTCATGGGGGGGGGGGTGTAAACAGAAGGTCCACGGAACAGCAAAGAAGGTGAGAGCCTCCAGGGCCGGGGTGGGGCGTTCCCACACGGAACGAGGTCTGCACAAGTCATTAAGTTCACAGGACCAGGGGGAGCAGGGCCTGGGGCTCAGCCTTTCCCACTGCAATGGCCCAGGCCTGACTTGGCGTGGCGAAACTCTGCCTAAGTTCTATATGGCACCTCAGCCAGAGAGGTGGCCTTAGTGTGGTGTGGGATGGAGGGGGCCGAGGGAGATTCCTGCTGACAGATTCTCACATGCTTCCGCAGGAAATAGGATCTTAAGCAATACGAAGTAGTCCTAGAAGAAGGATGGGGAGGCCGGGTGAAGGACAGTGTGGAGGAGCAGGTGGGAGCACAGGGCGGCTGCCGTGGAGAAGTAACCCATTCAAATTCCCTCACATCTCTCCCTGAAGCAGAGAGAGGATGCTTCATCCCAACAGTGTGGTCACTTTGCGGGCTCAGGGGGCCCAATCACATAGCTGGTGCTGGCTGCTGAGAGCAGAGGCAGAGAGAGAGAGAGAGAGAGAGAGAGAGAGAGAGAGAGAGAGAGAGAGAGAGAGAGAGAGAGAACAATGTCCAGCTGAGTCACGCCTTGCTCTCTGCACTAGCAGGTGATGGACGCTTAGGAAAGAAGAAGTGTCCTGGTGTGATGACAGTTGAAATGGCCTTTGGAAAAGCTGTCCACTTATTTGTTTTTGCAAAATCGATGCTTTCCGATTGTGTGTGAAAATGAGTGGGGGCAGGGAGAGCATGCAGAAGCACAGCGTTTTGGTGGCTGACCAAGCCAGGCTCTCAGGGATGGGTGTGGTCTTGTTCCTACCTGTCCGGCTGCTTCTGGTCTCTACAAAATCAAATGGATCAGGATGCTAATTAAGCAGAGGACAGCTGCCCCTCACGGCCCTTGTCACTCTCCTCCTCTTTCCATCAGCATTAGAGCCATTAGGTCACACAAGACCAGGACAGAGCTCTCTGTCAGACTCCATGATGCTCCCAGCAGCTTCTAGCACATCTTCAAAACCAAGAGCTGTGAGATGGGCCCTGTACATGGAAAGCCTTGCAGCGTGTCCCATGGATGCTCAGCAGCAGAGGGCAGTGGACATGCAGACCTCTCTGCATCCAGCCTTAGCTCTCAGCCACCCACCTATGTTCCCAAGGCTCCTCTGGGTCTCTGCCTGGCCCCATCTTGAGCAGAGCACAGTCGTCCTGTGCATCCTCAGCTCCACGCCATCCTCTGGGCCCTGTTCTCTTGTGTCCACTCTTCCCTCTCCCATGAATCTCAGCTACATTTGTAGATCTAGCTCTGCTGCGGTACTGGATTTGTGCCGCTTACATTTATTGTTGTAAACCCACCACCACCACCACCACCACCACCACCACCACCACCACCACCACCACATCCCCTTCTCTTAGCTGTTAGGCTTGTGGCAGCTGCTGTCCCCCGTCCATGTGACTCTGCTAGAACTTGCTGAATGCATGAATGAATGCATCTGAGTCCAATCATTCTCATAATTTCTCCATCAATAGAGCAGCAGCCGACAGACTAAGCAGCCAGTCTGAAGAGAGACAGGCTAGAGGCTCAGGGACACTCATCCAAGGGTCCCCACTCTGCTCTCTATCCCGGTGCTGTGGTCCCTGGACAGGTGACAAAGTGACCTGACCTCTTCTTTGGCTGTCACTGCAGCCCGGAGCAGTCGGTAGGTCCTCCACAAGATCTTTTAAAACTGAAGTATCAGTTATAAATATTTCTTACGATTTTCAAATAAAGGACTCTTGTCTCAAAATCTCAGCCAGGAGTCTGAGCTGTCACATGGCACCAAGAAGCCTTGGGCATTGCTTTGGGGACTCGAGGTGACTGTCACATGCTGGCCCAAAGCCACCACACCTGGATCCGTATCTTTGCAGCTGAACACTGGCTATGTGACCTTGGACCACCTGTTGACTCCGGTTTCCACCCACGACATGAAAATCCATGTACGGGTGCTGTGGGATGGTCTGTATGTCAAATTGCTCTGATTGGTCCATAAATAAAACACTAGTTGGCCAGTGGCCAGACAGGAAGTACAGGCGGGACTAACAGAGAGAAGAATTGAGAGAACAGGAAGGTGGAGGAAGACACTGCCAGCCACCGCCATGACAAGCAGCATGTGAAGATGTCGGTAAGCCACGAGCCACGTGGCAAGATATAGATTTATGGAAATGGATTAATTTAAGCTATAAGAACAGTTAGCAAGAAGCCTGCCACGGCCATACAGTTTGTAAGCAATATAAGTCTCTGTGTTTACTTGGTTGGGTCTGAGTGGCTGTGGGACTGGCGGGTGACAGAGATTTGTCTTGACTGTGGGCAAGGCAGGAAAACTCTAGCTACATACTGGGGGCCTGGAGGCTGCAGGTGAAGGCTGGTGCAATGGCAACCTGGCTGTTCCTATCAGCTCACATATCATATCAACCCCAGTGACAATAAAGGAGCATATAGCCCAAAGCTTCTGAGTGCCTTGTTTGTGGAGGAGGAGGAGGAGGAGGAGGAGGAGGAGGAGGAGGAGGAGGAGGAGGAGGAGGAGGAGGACAGTCCTTTCATCCATGGCTGAAGTGTGGGCTAAGTGAGGTATCACATGGAGGATAGCAGAATACACTCACAACTGTGCGTGTACCATCACTTCCTTTATTATCTTTTGGGGCTGAGGTTGTAAATTATTAGAACTGAAAGAAATCTCAGGAGTCAGGGGAGTTTTCTCCCATGCTCAGCAGAGGAGATGTGGTCAAACCATCCGCTGGGGTCACAATCCAGAGAAACCAAAGGTTCTCTGGCCACATGTCATCCTAGGAGCCTGAGGTGCTAAGTGCCTTCTCCCATGTCTTCCTGCCCCAACACCTTCCACCCCTGCCCACCTGTCCTCCCCTATCCCCACCCCTGAATCATCCTACCCACCCCCCAACCCCCACCCCCTCCATCCCAGCCTCTGCCTCAAGGATGTGTTTTCTCCTCAGCCTGAGCATCTCCTGGTCCAGGAATGAGTATGTGCAGGGGTGGGGGAGAAGAGTCCCAGGAATTTGGGAGAGCCCCCCTCCCCGGCACTTGTGGGGAGACCTTATTTCCAAAGGTAAAGACAGAAGAGCAAGCAGTTTTTGGAGCATTCCAGAGCCAAGCACCTTGTCAAGCAGGTACCACAGGCCAACTGTTTGAGCATGTACCATGCCTTCTGGGAAAGCTGCTCCTGCAGGCCACCCTGATGTGGATGGATCTGAACCCTTCTGGTGAGGACACCCCACACCCCCACATAGATTTTTCTCAGGAGCCTCGGTGCTCCTTATGAAACTCCTGCTGATTTGCCCAGATGTCCCAGAATCCCTCAGGTGAGTGGGAGCAGACTCCCACCTCCCAGGCTTGACTGTTCCAGCTTTTGCACACACACACACACACACACACACACCCTTACCTGGTGATGTCATGGAATTGGGGCTCCCCCAAGCCCAGAGTCTGTCTGCAAGGCTCCTCGCCTTCTATGTGACACCTCAGCTCTCTGCTGCTCTCACACTGAGGTCAGGGATGTGGCAGAGCTGGGCCCAACCACACTTCCAACCTCTTTTCTCTCCCGTGTGCTCTCTGGTCTCTGTCCTCTTCTTCCTCCTCTTTCCTCCCCTCCTCACACTCTCCCCCTTCCTCCTTGTCTCCCTGCCTGCCAGGTACAGATCAAAAATATTTTTGCCCAGCAGAGCTAAGAATAAAATAGCTCCCCATTATCTTGCAGTAGCCAAGCAAGAACCTGCTCTACACAGATGAGCAAAACAGGAAGGTTCTAGAAAAGGGCACTGCCAGAGCCCCAGGGACTGGAGCACGGAGGACTCTGGGCTCCACTTCCTGGTCCCCTGCTGCCTCCTCCTCAGCCTGGAGGGCCCTGGTCCCAAAGGCCTTTCTGCAGGCTCATGGGGATGGTAGTACCTCTAGGGAGTTGAAACAAAGACAGAGCACATCTAACTTTTAGCAGTTTTCAGTAATCTAATTTTCAGTTCTTTGGGTTATCAAAAACATGCCTTTTCCCCTCTTTCTTCTCACCAAAAAGGCACAGCAGATCTGGGGCGCGCCGAGGGTGCGGCAGCCGCGGTCCACACTCAAACACTAATTTCTGTGCTGTGGAGGAGATGTCACGCATGCAGGTCTGTTTGATTTCATTAAACAGAATATTTAAGCATAAAAATTGTTTAATCGCCTCGTGTCATTAAGAGATGAATTTCATTTTGCATACATTTGCATATTTCCTCCGAATTAAGGTTGCTAATATGCAAATGAGGGACAGGTTGCAATAGGTGTTTGCTGAGGCGGCTGTAGGCTGTTCCTCTGGGGCCCTCTTTCTAGGTGGGAGGAGCCAGGCGAGGCTCAAGCCCTTAGGGAAGCGGACTCCCAGGGCCTTGGCCTGTGCCATCAAAGACGGGTGGGCGTGGCCCTTACTGTCGCCCGGCCGGCCAATCAAAGCGGGTGGTGCTGTGAGGGGATGCTGCCCAGCTGTCTGCCCCAGGCTCCTGGGAGCCAGCAGGTACCAGCTCCGGGATGAGGGTCCTGGGCAAGGCTTGGGGCCTTCCAGCGTGCCTAGCTCAACAGTCGGATGAACAGAAAACATTCTGGAAGCTTCCCTAGCCCACTGCCGGTCCCGATGTCTTGTCTTCGGTGCCTTTTCTCAGTCTTTGTTCCCTGGCTGGCTTTGTTTCAATCCAGATTCCTCCCTTCTCCCCTCCCTTTGTTCGCTCAGCCCCTTTCCTCTCCCCTCCGCCCTAGCCCGGCTGTCACCCACCCGTCCATTGTCTTTCTCTCTGGCTCCCTGGCACCCTGGAGTCATTTCCCCAGCCCAGTTAGTTGCCCTCGGAGGTGGAGACCATCAGGCCAGGACCCATGCCCCTCTCCAGCCTTCCCAAAGCCCTTATTAATTAATGGCTGTGTGCACAGGGGTCAGAGATTACATACACAAAACCAAGCTTCCTGTGCAGGTCCTGAGAGCCATTCTCCAGTTCCTTTGGGCAGCACAGAGGAGGTAGCAGATAAATGCAAAGGGGGCCAGAATTGAAAGGACCAGCAGCCCAAAGAGAGCCGCCCTCCTTGGCTTGAAGCAACCGGCGTCACTTTCCCCGGCAAACCTCAGTCCCCTCTCCATCTAGTCTTGGCAGCGGCAGCCACCAGGAGTCTGGGTAGAGCCATTAAGTCAGCCACTATTTAGTGAGCATCTACTTCAGACCAGCCCGAGGCGATCTGTGGCCACAGCCTTAGAGAGGTGGCCTCTGCTCAAGCTGCTGAGCTGGGTGGAAGATAGAAGATTCCAGAAAGAAGCAAGATCCCTAAGACAGTGCTGAGTGACAGAAAAGGGTGTCCAGCCATGACAATCCCTTACCTGTCTAAACCCTCCTTGGGCCCCCGCCACAGGCCATGTCTTAGGCACCACCCTAATGACCAGGACCTTTCCCTCCAGAGCCCCCAGGGCCTTGCAGAGTGGACTTGTTTTTCCTACTCTCCCAGCATCTCCCCAGGGCTACAGGGCAGCATCTGCCGGGCTAACCACCCCAACCCCCCACCCCCTGCCAGATTAGCTGTTGGTGCCTGCGTCTCAGAGTGAAGCAATTAAATCAGAATTAATTGGCTAGCAGGCAATCGCCTTCCATCGGAGCAGGGAGGGAGTGGGTGGCCGTTTTGCTGAGTCGACAATTGGAACACAATGCTGGGGGGAGGGGGGGGCCAGAGCCTGGGCCTGGGGAAACAGAGGGGTCCCCCTCCTCCACCTGCAGCCAAGCTCCACAACCAAGCCAGCCAGGATCCCAGTGGCTCTGAGGAAGAAACGGCTTTTGGGGGATAAAACTTTGACTTCTTAACTTCAAGATGTGCCACCGGGGGGGGGGGGTTTCAAAATGTGGCTTAATTTCTTACTATCTTTATCATTTTCCCACTCACAAAAGCAATTGATTCCTCTCTCTCTCTCTCTCTCTCTCTCTCTCTCTCTCTCTCAACATTGCAGACATGGATAACTTGGAAGGCCCAGTAAGGTTGTGCAACTGCATGTGGACATCAGCATCGACGTTTCGGGGAGCAGGAGTGTCTTTGAACAGGATCTTGCTATGTAGCCCCAGGCTGGCCTCGAACTCACATCAATCCTCCTGCCTCGGCTTCCTGAGCATTGGGATTACAGAGATGTGCCGCAACACCTGAACTAGCGGATGAGATTAGAAGTCTCCCCACCTGTTCCTGGGAGCTGGCCCCGTGCCTGTCGAGGGGATCCATAGGCTGGTCGTTGTAGCATGATAAGCAGGATGCTGAACAGGGGCCAGAATGCATCAGGCTGGTTCTTGTTGAATGGCATTGTCTTACTTGGGTATTGTAAAAATCAAGTAAGAAAAGAAATGTAGGAACATGACACAGCCCAGGAGCCTCCACCCTGGCTTTTCCACCCCAAGGACAGCCTTGGACATGGTGAATTAATGGGGAGAGCGCGGTGCTTTGGGAGAGAGCTGGGCTGTGCAACTTTTCATAGATCATTGGCCGTCTCTGGGCCTCACTCTCTTCACCTGCCGAATGGAGGCTAGATAGAAATCCTCCCTTAAGCTCCTGTCCTGGACCTCCCTCAGTGTGGGGTAGCTTGATGGCTGGTACTGGGATTTAAGGAACTGACTGGCATCAACCCTCTAGGATGCGAGGCCACTGACAACTCTTCCTACTCCCTCACACAGGGGAGATCCCAAAGACAAGATCCTCCTGTCTCCAAAAGAATAGCCAGGAGGCTGCCACTGGCACAACAGCACAAAAGGCAGCAGGAGACAGGGGGAGGGGGCTGGGGAGGGGGAGGGGATGGGGGGGTGAGATGGGGGAGGGGGCTGGGGAGGGGAGGGGGGACAAAGGAGGGGGCGGGGAGACAGGGGGCTGGGGAGGAGGAGATGGGGGTGGGGGCGGGGAGACAGGGGGAGGGGGAGGGGATGGGGGTGAGACGGGGGAGGGGGCTGGGGAGGGGGAGGGGATGGGGAGGGGAAGGAGAGGGGAGAGGGGAGGGGGAGGGGAGGGGAGGGGGTGGGGGGGAGCTGGCTTCCTCACAGCTGACCTCTGGATTCCCACCCCTTCAGCTGTGTCCCTCATAGGCCAGACCATCCCCTTTCCTCCCTGGGACCTCAGTTTCCCCATCTGAAGCACCAGGAACGCTGTTCGTCATGCAATCACGGCTTTTTCTTTCATAAGCTCAGGGTTTCAGGAGTCCAGTCCCTCCGGCGGCGGCGGCGGCATGTAAGGCAGCTATGTCGGGGCTGAGAGGGATCCCTAGGAAGAGGGCCATGCTGGAGAGCACCGAGGCTCCCCCTGGAAGCTGCAGCTGGGGCTCCCGCAAGCCCACGTGGCAGGAAGCCCCACGCGCCCCAAAGGTGTTTGTGTAAGAACCCGGCCGAAGGGGCCTCTGCTACGATTGCAGGGGCCTGAAACCTGAGCCCGCCCCGCCACAGTCGCGGGGTCACCAAACCCAGACTAAATAGTCTGGCGGCCTGCTCGGCTGTCTGGAAACGGTCGGGGAGGGAAGGGGTCAGGGAGGGAGGGGCTGGAGTGCTGCCTCGGCCAACACAGGCGCCTGTGTCCACAGCCCCTCCGGCCCCTCCCCTGCCCTGGAGCCCAGCTACGCATGTGGCCTGGCTTTCCTTACTTCTGTTTTACTTCACAATGGTGGAGGGGAGCTGGGGGGAAGGTACAGGGTAGCTCCCCACCCTGGGCCTCCTCTGCTCCCCTGCACAAAGGTCTTGGCTGCGTACCACAATGTGTTCAGGCCTGAGCCAGGCTTTTACACCCAAAGGCATCTCCATGTTGCCCTGTGGCCTTGGGCAGAGAGGGGCCTCTGGTTCAGTTTGGAAATTGCCCTACCTGAATTAGAGACAGCGGACCAGTGTGACTGACCTAACACGTTCCTGAGCACTGCCCTAAGCCGGCCGCTGCCCTCAGGACTCTCTCTCTGAGTCCAATGACTCCTCTGAAGTCACACCCTAGGTGAGTGTCCATGGCAACGCTTGAATACAGATTAATCCTAAAATTTACCCCATGGCAGCATAGCACTGGCACGTGACCAGGACGTGAACACCTCCTTCAGATGCAGGAGGAGTCTGTCTACCGATGAGCAAAAGGTGGGGACTGCAAAGTGCAGATCCACTGACCCACTGGGAAATACACAAAGACACCTCTGCAGGATGGAATACTATGCAACCGCGAACAGGAAGGGAATTACGCTTCATGGGACGGGAGGGGTGGATTGTGAAGGCCTCATGCTGAGTGAAAGAAACAGGCCTTGAAAGGATAAGTATCACGGTGGTACTTCCCCAGGGCACCCGGAACAGAGAAACCCAGAGGTAGGCGGTGGACCGACCAGGCGTGCCATGGGTTGGTGAGGCAGGATTGAGTTACTGTTCACCAAGAATGTAAGGGATGTTCAGGAGCCTGGCGAAGGGAGAGTGGGGGCGCACTGTCTGTGCCACTGAGCCACACTCTGACCACTGAGCCACACTCTGACCACAGAGTCACACTCTGACCACTGAGCCACACTCTGACCACAGAGCCACACTCTGACCACTGAGCCACACTCTGACCACTGAGCCACACTCTGACCACAGAGCCACACTCTGACCACTGAGCCACACTCTGACCACTGAGCCACACTCTGACCACAGAGCCACACTCTGACCACTGAGCCACACTCTGACCACAGAGCCACACTCTGACCACAGAGCCACACTCTGACCACAGAGCCACACTCTGACCACAGAGCCACACTCTGACCACTGAGCCACACTCTGACCACTGAGCCACACTCTGACCACAGAGCCACACTCTGACCACTGAGCCACACTCTGACCACTGAGCCACACTCTGACCACAGAGCCACACTCTGACCACTGAGCCACACTCTGACCACAGAGCCACACTCTGACCACTGAGCCACACTCTGACCACTGAGCCACACTCTGACCACAGAGCCACACTCTGACCACTGAGCCACACTCTGACCACAGAGCCACACTCTGACCACAGAGCCACACTCTGACCACAGAGCCACACTCTGACCACAGAGCCACACTCTGACCACTGAGCCACACTCTGACCACTGAGCCACACTCTGACCACAGAGCCACACTCTGACCACTGAGCCACACTCTGACCACAGAGTCACACTCTGACCACAGAGCCACACTCTGACCACTGTGCCACACTCTGACCACAGAGTCACACTCTGACCACAGAGCCACACTCTGACCACTGTGCCACACTCTGACCACTGTGCCACACTCTGACCACTGTGCCACACTCTGACCACAGAGCCACACTCTGACCACAGAGCCACACTCTGACCACAGAACCACACTCTGACCACAGAGCCACACTCTGACCACAGAGCCACACTCTGACCACAGAGCCACACTCTGACCACTGAGCCACACTCTGACCACAGAGCCACACTCTGACCACTGAGCCACACTCTGACCACAGAGCCACACTCTGACCACTGAGCCACACTCTGACCACTGAGCCACACTCTGACCACTGAGCCACACTCTGACCACAGAGCCACACTCTCTGACCACTGAGCCACACTCTGACCACAGTTTTTTTTCCTTTGTGTCCTTCACATCATGCATCCCCATCCCATTCATTATCCCATCCTATTTACCCTCTGCCCTCGCAACCTCCCTCACAAAGTAAAATAAAATTTAAGAGAAAAAAAGAAAAAAAGAGAGAGAGAGAGAGAAGGAAAAAGTCAATCTCGTCATGGAAGCTGTCATGTGTCACAGTGAGTCACACAGTAAACCTTTTTGTCTACATATCTTTACCTGCAAAGAGTAGTGGTCTGGTTCAAGGCCTCTGGCTTCTGCTGCACTATCGATGCTGGGCCCTCACTGGGACTCCTCTTGGATATCCTGATGTTACCCCGTGTTGTGGACATCCTGGAGTTGTGGGTCTGCAGGACCGGCCCGTTCACATGCTCCAGCAGATCACAGATGGGGTGGATGTTGGGGTGGGCCAACAGATAACTCTGGTTCTGGGCCTGGATAGCTGCAGGGTTCCAACTGTGGATTTTATGTCCGTCTTCCTGCCATAATAATGTCACTGTTCGTGGTTCCTGGGATGCGCCTTCCTCAGAGCAGCCGGGGCTGCTGCTGCAGTACCTGTTTCCCTTCCGTACCCTGCTGTCTCCATCCGTATACTACAGAGCCTGCTAAGCTGGGGACCCCCTTTGAAAGGATGGCTCGGTGCCCTGCACAATGTCTCCGAAGTGGACGGTGCTGGGCGGCTCTCTTCAGTGAGGCTGGAGGCTATGCCCTGAACGCCAGGAGGTCAGTTCTTTCTGAGTTATCACCCGTGCTAGGGCACAGCTGTCCCATGCACCCGACCCTGACCCCATGCTCCTGGAAGTAGCCCAATAAACTGGCTGGTTCTCTAAGCCAGGCTTGGTGGAGTCCTCTCTTTGGAGGCTGACAGAGGTTTATAGCTGTGTGATGTGTGACTTCTTGGGAAGACATGAACTTGTCTGTTAAGACCGTTGGTTACTTAAGCCTGTGGCATTAAGAAAGGGGGCTTCTTCTGGGACATGTAAAAGCTTGGCAAACTATGCTGGGAAACTCCTTTTTTTTTTTTTTTTTTTTTTTTTTTCAGATAGGCATTGTGGTGGCGGTCAGCTGAAGGATGAGGCACAAAGCTTTAGAATGTTCTAGACCCTTCTTCCTCTAGCAGTCTGGACAAAGGCTTTCAGTGTCTCCTGAGTGCGATTCCAGGCTCCATCCTCTCAGCTGAGAGAGCACATTGTACACCAGGCAGACCCAGGACGGGGCCGTTCCATCCCCTAGAGCAGCTGGTGCCCGCACAGTTTCCCGTATCCCTGTAGTGTTGGACCTTGACTCTCCTCCCTTCCACACTCAGGAGCACCCACCTCTGCACCGGCCTCCTGCAGAGGCAGGGAAACAGAGCTGAGCAAGGGACCTGAGACCCTTCAGGGCCCATTTCCTAGAGCTAGGGGCCAGATGGGATCGGCCCTCAAAGATGTGAGCAGTTTGCCAGGCACAGGACAGAACGGGGCCTGTGTGGGCCCAGCAAGGTGTCCTCGCCTCATAGGCTTCACTGTCTGGTGATGGAGTTAAATGAAGAGCAACAGCTTGTGGGTCACTCCACAGCGTCGGTTCTCAACCTTCCGGATGCTGTGACCCTTTATAACACAGCTCTTCATGTTGTGGTGGCCCCCAACCACAACATTATCCCATTGCTACTTCATAACGGTATTGTTGCTACTGTTATGAATCGTCATGTGAATATCTGTGTTTTCTGATGGTTTTAGGTGACACCTGCCGGAGGGGTCGTTCGACCCCCCAAAGGGTTCTCGACCCACAGGTTGAGAACTCCTGGTCTAAAAGAAAACAGAAAGACAAGATGGCGAAGCTCAGGTCTGGTGGGATAAGAATCCTCGGCCAGTCCTTGTTCAGTTTTTACTACTATAACAATCCATGTGAAGCTGGGTGGCTTTATTATGGAAAGAGGATGATTTTTCACATTTGGGAGGTTCCTATGGTTTGATTCAGGACTGTCTGCCAAAGGCTGTATATTGCTGTTTGGCATTACTGGGGGGCAGCAGAGTCTTTAGGAGGTGGGGCCCCAGGGCAGGAGGTCATTAGATATGTGCCCTTGCTGGGCACGGTGGTGCACACCTGTAGTCCCAGCTACTCGGGAGGCTGAGACAGGAGGATCACTTGAGTCCAGGAATTCTGGGCTGTAGTGCGCTATGCCGATTGGGTGTCCGCACTAAGTTCGGCATCAATGGTGACCTCCCGGGAGCGGGGGACCACCAGGTTGCCTAAGGAGGGGTGAACCGGCCCAGGTCGGAAACGGAGCAGGTCAAAACTCCCGTGCTGATCAGTAGATGTGTGCCCTTGAGGGGCATTAAGACTCACACCCTTCCCCCCAACTCCCACTTCTCAGCCACTAATCAACTGAGTTGTGATATCTGGGGCCACTGTGGGCCCAAAGCATCTAAGACCTCTAAGTGTCTAAATGGCGTCCCCTCCTGGACACCGTTTACCTCAGGGATCCTGTCACGGCAGCAAGGCGGCTGCCAGAGTCCACTCCAGTGGGTCTTTGGTTGGCAACTGTGTACGTGGACCTACCAGTTTAACCCTTCGTCTCTAGACACAGCCACCAGCTCCAGCCCAGGAGCATCACCCTGATGTCCAACCTCGCCCCAGAGTCGGGCCCTTAGGCACCCTGTCTTCGTGTCTCACAGAGGGGACCAGCACACATGACTCTGAGGACACCCACACCACAAACACAACCCTGTTCACCCTCTCTTCCTACCCTGAGGACCATCACGCTGACCCTGGTCTCCAGACGGATGGAGCCACAGCTGTGCTGAGACCAGTGACTGTAGCTAGAGTTTTCCTTCCTGGCCCACAGTCAGGACAAACCTCTGTCACCCGCCAGTCCCACAGCCGCTCAGACCCAACCAAGTAAACACAGAGACTTATATTGCTTACAAACTGTATGGCCATGACAGGGTTCTTGCTAACTGTTCTTATAGCTTAAATTAATCCATTTCCATAAATCTATACTCTGACACGTGGCTCGTGGCTTACCGGCGTCTTCACATGGTGCTTGTCCTGGCGGTGACTGGCAGTGACTACTTCCGCCT
Source organism: Peromyscus maniculatus bairdii (assembly GCF_049852395.1). Classification (NCBI taxonomy): domain Eukaryota; kingdom Metazoa; phylum Chordata; class Mammalia; order Rodentia; family Cricetidae; genus Peromyscus; species Peromyscus maniculatus. Next base: position 1,890,869 of record NC_134874.1, on the reverse strand, counting down.
TCCTGTTCTTTCTTTTCTCCTCTCTGTTAGTCCCGCCTATACTTACTGCCTAGCCACTGGCCAATCAGTGTTTTATTTATTGACCAATCAGAGTAATTTGACATACAGACCATCCCACAGCAAGCGACCTTCCCCCTCGCTCACTCACAGACAGGGAAGCTGGGCTTCTATCTTTCCCAAGCCCTTGCGATGGGGTGTCATAGCTGAGCCAGAGCAGAACTCAGGACCCTATGTGACTAACAGTGAGGCCTGGGCTGCAGTCCCAGGACAGAATTCACTTGGTCACATGTTTATCCAATCAGCATGCTCTCATTCCACACCTATATCCAGGCCCCCCCCCATCACCCCACTTCAGACACCTGCTGGGAGACCCCAGGACAGGTGAGGGTACAGGGCAGTCACCATTACTACAGGACCCTCCAGCAGATAGTGGGGTCAAGAGGTGGGGAGGGGCATCTAGAAGCTTCCTAAAGGAGTTAAGAGCCACACATGTTTAAGTTAGAGGACAACCTCAGGTGCCCATTCTCACCCTCACCCTAGTCCCTTATTTATATTCTGCCTCCTGTGCTGTGGGATGGTCCTTCTGTACACTGTGAATATGTGTTGCTCTCACTGGTTGATATTAAAGCTGTTTTGGCCTATGGCAAGGCAGGATGAGGTTAGGCAGAACAATCAATCTGAGGAGGAAGAGGGGTGGAGTTGAGCCAGCTGTGAGCAGGCTACTAAGAAGCAAGATGCCAGAGGACTGGTAAAGCCATGGACCACGTAGCAATACATAGATTAATAAAAACAGGTTAATTTAAAAGTAAGAGCTAGTTAGCAATAAGCCTGATCCATCAGCCGAGCATTCTGTAATTAATATAAGCTTTGTGTGTTTATTTGCACCGGGTGATCAGGACAAAAGGCTCTGCCTCCATTTACTGCACCAAGCTACTTGGTCTTTGAACTTCTGGAGATTCGCCTGTCTCCTCCTTCTGTCTCACCATGGGAGAACTCAGACAGATGCATGCCACTGTGTCTGGCTTCATGTGGACTCTGGAAACTGAACTCAGGTCCAGCCACTCACACCACAAGGACTTAATTCCCTGAGCCCTCTGACTGCACCCAGGAATTTCTTTTTGAGATGACTCAAAATTATAGTAGTATGCACAAAGGCCCTGGGGCAGGAATATGCATTCAGGAATCAAGCAAGCATTGCTTTAAGTGGAGGGTGAGTGACCAGCAGTAGGACTGACTTCAGGGCTAGGGACAGCTGGACATGTCCCAGGGTGGACCCACATTCTCAGGGAAGCTACCTCAGAGCCAGGGTTTAGGACATCAGCACCGGTGTGTAGTTGCCCCAAACACAAGGTTTCTCTTAACAGGGAAACTGAGGCACTTAGATCTGTGCATGGGCTCTGTCACTGAGCCCAGCTGCACATGATGGGGGACAAGTGGCTTCTGCTCTGTGGGCCTCCTGCTGTTTGAAGGGTGACCTGCCCAGAGCTGGAGGAGTTCACACATGCACAGTTCTTAGGAGAATCCTTGGCATTAGCCCTATGGGAAGATCATGACATCTGCACCTCCACCCTATGGGCAGGGCTGGGAGGCAGGGGCTTCTTCCAGCAGCACTGTGTGAGAGGTGCCCCCACTGGAAGCCCAGCTGGAGTTGGGGCCCAAGCCCCGAGCTTCGCCTTAAATTATCCTTATCGTCAAGAATGGTTCACACAACACAGTGGGTTTCATCAGAGCATTCGCACCTGTTTACAATGGCCCTCAACCACATTCACCCCCAGCCTGTCTTGTACTCCCTTTCCCCCACCCTGGCTTGTCTCTCCACAACAGTGGTCCACCTCTGTTTTCATGTCTTCTTTTTATTCTATGAACATTCCACAGGTGAGAGGAAAACACACGCTGTTTGTCTCCGCCTGGCTTATTTTGCTAAACACGGTGATGCCCAGTTCCATTCATTTTCCTCCAGATGATAGTGTTTCTCATTGTGGCTGAATAACATCCCCTGTTATGATATGAATAACATATCACGTTTTCTTTGTCCACGCCTCTGTTGACGGACATCCAGGCAGATTTCACATCCTGGCTCCTGTGAACAGAGCAGCAATGAGCATGGATCTACGGGACTCTGGTCCCGCCCTGGAAGGGCAGAGCTGGGTCACAGGTTGTTCTAGTTTTCTAAACACAGGCTGTAGTTTTCTCAGAACCTCCGTACTTACCTGAAATGGCTGCCCCTATCTGAACCCACCCTCAGGGTCAAAGTTATGGGTGGCTCTGGATCAGGGTAGAAAATACTACTCTCAACCTGCAGGAACCAGACTGGCCATGGCAGACACCCCAGGGTGGGAGAGGTTGTGTGCTCTCCACTCAGCAAAAGTACAAGCCCTAGGGACAGATAGCTGTGGGTTCGAATCCTCACTCTTCCCACTTCCACTGAGTAATCTTGGATGAGGCAATCATGACACTGAACCTCACCTTACTGCTTTTAGAACGATGGTTTAGATCCCTCCAATCAAGGGCACCTGATCCAGTGTGCCTGAGTCAACAAAGAACTGTACAAAGCCAGCTCAGGGGAAGCTGTGTCCTGGGGCCTCGTGTTCTGAGACCACATGGCCCTCTCTGAGACACAGTGTCCTCCTCTGGCCAACAGGAACTGTACAAAGTCCTCCCTTGTCCCTGACAGAGACAGCTGAGGCCCCATCCCTGTCCCTTGGAGAGTCTGCATTCAGCACACTGCTTACGCTTTAGTGTGAACCGGCCCACACCACTGATGCTTTAGTGTGAACAAGTAAAACACACTGCTGGTGTTTTAGTGTGAACTAGCCCACACTGATGATGCTTTAGTGTGAACCAGCCCACACTGCTAACACTCTAGTGTGAACCAGCCCACACTGCTAACACTTTAGTGTGAACCAGCCCACACTGCTGATGCTTTAGTGTGAACCAGCCCACACCACCGATGCTTTAGTGTGAACAAGTAAATCACACTGCTGGTGTTTTAGTGTGAACCAGCCCACACTGCTGATGGATGCTTTAGTGTGAACCAGTCCACACTGCTGATGGATGCTTTAGTGTGAACCAGCCCACACTGCTGATGCTTTAGTGTGAACCAGCCCACACTGATGATGCTTTAGTGTGAACCAGCCCACACTGCTGATGCTTTAGTGTGAACCACCTCACACTGCTGATGCTTTAGTGTGAACCAACCCACACTAACACTGTGAAAACTGGGGCTCCTTTACTAGGCTTCTGTCTCATTCATAGACTAGGAACAGGACTTTGTGTGAGATGCAAGTCCCCGAGGCCACCAGAGCCCCCTCCGGAGCCGAGAGCCCCATATAGAGCCCCGCTACCATGACAGGATCACTGGGTGGACACCTGCAGCCAATAACTTTCTAATTGTTTCAGTTTGAGCTGCTCAGGTTCACCCAAGGCCTGAGCGGCCCAGACAGCGAGGGTAGAGACAAAACACCTGCCCAGTGCCCAACACTTGTGGGCCCACAATGACAGCCTCCTTCTCCACCCGTAAACCACAAGTGGACTGGACCACAGCAGCCTCCCCAGCCAAGGCCTGCCTCACTCTGCAGAAACAGAGACCCTAGCAAGCCTCAGAGACCTCCATGTCCTTCCAACCTATCAAACCAGGCATTTACGGATCTGGCCAGAACTGCAATGGCAGTCTCTGATTCAATAACCCTGCAAAAGCTTGTATGCAACAGACTGTGCTGTTGGCTCCTCCCAGAGGCTTCTGAAGAGGGAACTCTACTGGCTTACTGCTTTGGAAACCTGGCCAAGCAACCCTGAGGTGATGCGCTGAGGCGGCATCACTGAGAGAAGTGGACTTGTCATTGCTGACCATCTCGTGAGGAGCAGGGCTCATACGGGAATGTCCGAGATGAACTTTAGCCATCTCAGGGTTTGTGACCAGGGGCAGGATGCTGAGTGTGACAGGAAGTACGGCTGTGCTGTGACCAGCTGAGCTGTAGTGGAGGATTTATTAAGGCAATTCCATGTAGCTAAAAAGGAGGTTTATTTGGGGGGGGTAACTTACAGATAGTAAAGGGGTTGGTTACAGGATCAGGGAGAGACAAGGTGCAGTCCAGCTGGGTTCTCTGGAGAACTCTGCTCGGTCTACCATCCAGCATCCAGGATCACCAGGAACCAAGAGAGCTGGCACATCCGGATTGGATCTTAAGGGCTCCCCTCTCGGCCTCGCCTCAAGGAAAGTCATAGGTAGATGTAATAGTTACCCAAAGCCTCACCGAGGGTAGTACTTCCAGGTCAAATCTGGAACAGCTACCCACTACAGAGCTGGAACTCAGCTTCCAGCCTCTGCTCTCCTCAGGGAAGAGTCTGATAGAAGCTATACCTGGGTTCGCCACCTGCCTCGTGCCCTCAAGGGGGCTGATCAGCTGCCAGTGCCCTCACAGTGCCCCTCCACACTCGGGAAACTGATGGAGTACAGTAGGCTCTCACTGTCCCTCGACTGAATCTGCAGGTCGACACTCCACACGATTCTCTCTCTCTTCCCCTTCCTCATCCTCTCATGGTTTCCCTCCATGTAACCACCTCATTAACTCTTATTCATACTGCAAAGCCTAGGCCAACACAACCCGGCTTCTGTGAAGTCTGCCCCAACACAGAACAAACACTGTTACCCTACTGAAATCATCTCACAGTAAGTCAGAACATGGTCCATTCCCACGGCTAGACTGTGGCCTGCTCCGGGCATGCTGGAAGAGTGGAGGAGCTAGTGAAGGCATAAAGGAACGAGTCTGAGCAGTGGACTTTCCTGGAGCTCATGGGCACTGGAACCCACAGCTGGATGGACATCCTGTAATCGTTGTTCCAAGAGGCCAGGCTGCTTTCATCATATCTCCGGCCTCAGTTTCCCCATCTGCAAAACTGAACAAAGTGATGAGGTAGAGACAGCTCTCTTCATGTGTGTGCTCTGCCTCCCTGGCCTCTTCAAAGTACCTCTCCCAGGGGTGGGGATGCAGGCCATGGAGGAGGGACTGGGGCTCATGTTGTTGCCCCTTGAAGAAGTCCCTGGCAGGAGCGTGGTGCCTACACCACGATAATAACTACCTCCCCACAGAGATGTCCTCTCTTTGTGCACATTGGAGCCGAGGGTGCGGAGGGGCCAGGAGGCACCGGGCCACCAGCTGTCTCTCCTAGACTTGCCCCTTCACCATTCTGCCACTGTCTTGAATGTCTTATTCCTCAGCCGCGTGTATCTGCACGGTCAAATGCAGGTACCTTTTGCTTTGGAAACAGTCTGCCTGAGTCCACAGTTTGGGGGTCCCAGGCTGTGAGTTTTGCACGCTGGAGACTGTGAGGTGAGAGAGAAACAGCACCCAGAGGGATTTGGGTTCAGTGGCCTCCAAAGGGTATTTCTTCACACGTCACCACAGTCCCCAAAGTGTCTGTGGCCCGTGTGTTTCTAGCACTGATGGGCTCTCAGCCCTGGGAGGAGACACTGCTACCACCGCCACAAGAGCTGCCTGGGGTGGTGGTTATGACAACCATGAAGACATACCTTGGGAGGCCATTTATCTAAAGTCTGGAGTTAATGACACACGGCTGTGAGGACCAGGAAGGCATTGCCTTGGTGCCCGCTGAAGTGATTTCTTGTGGCTGCGTAGAGGCCCCGAGCGTGGACGGGTGCTGTGGCCTCTCAACAGTGTCTGCTGTGTGAGGTTGTCCTGCACGCCAGTGGTCATCCATGCCTCCTTGAACAAATGCCACCTAGCAGTGTCGCAACCTGGCCAGTCAGAGGGGATGGACAGAGAGCACCCAAACAGGTTCCATTTCCCCAGTTCTGATCTGGGAGGGGCTGGAGAAGGAACCCCCCTCTAAACAGGATCTTTGCATAAGGGTAAGGAAGATTTCCACGTTGGCACATGGCTCCAGTAGACGTGCATTGAGCGCCTACTGAATTCAATGTGTTTCGCTGGTAGAGAAAGGGCTGGGAAGAGGCTCTGGGCACCAGAGCAGCCACAGCAGAGTTCTTGAGGGTAACAGAGGAAGTCAGAGGGACACAGGGTAGTTGGAGGGGGTGCTGCTCAGAAAGGTTCTAGAGCTTGGGGAGTCCTCTAAGCAGTGACATGGTGGAAGCTTAATGTCCTTTCTCCATAGAAGGACTGCCTTCCTGTTCTTTCTTTTCTCCTCTCTGTTAGTCCTGCCTATACTTCCTGCCTAGCCACTGGCCAATCAGTGTTTTATTTATTGACCAATCAGAGCAACACATTTGCCATACAGAACATCCCACAGCACAGTCAAATGCAGGTACCTTTTGCTTTGGAAACAGACTGCATGAGTCCACAGTTTGGGGGTCCCAGGCTCTGAGTTCTGTACCCTGGAGACTGTGAAGGGGGGGTCTAGAAATTGTCTCCCGGGAGGGTTCCATGCTGCTATTCCAAGCCACCTGCCAACAGCCAGCCTGCTACCCTGACAGGGACCCTGGTGTAGACAGTGCCTGGTGGGTACCCAGGGCAGATGCATATCTGCGTGCCAGACAGCCAGAAGGTATCGAGACCTGAGTTCCCCTCCAGCTCTTTACCTCCAGTCTTGTTACCTGCTGTCCACCGGACAGGGTGGAGGACACAGGCACTGGACCCTGCTCGCCAGTCTTCTGGAAGGATGTCCGTGCTGAGAGCTGAAATGGATGTGGGCTGTGGTTTGCAGAGGCTGGATGCACAGTGTGACAGTTGTGTGGCTCAGAGCCCACACCTGGAGGAAGTGGGGCATCTCCTCTTCAGCCTTGCCACACTCTGCTCCAATCCCCACACCTGACATCCTAGGGGACATGTCAGGACACAACACAGAGGGTTTAGAGCAGCGGCGGACATGGTAGGTACTGGACAAACGGACACGGAACCAAAGGGTGGCCCTCCGCATGCTGCTGGGCTCTCCGCGCCCATGCTTCTCGTCCACAAAGCGTTTGTTCAAAGGGCCTATCTATTCCTTTCCATGCTATTCAGTCTGGAGTCCTCTCCCTGCCAGGCATCCTACCTGTGTGGCCACAGGAATGCAAGGTGGGACAAGCTCACCCAGCCTCAGCTCCTGGCACTGTAGCTAGATTGACGCTCAGTAAAGGTTGATCCTCAATCGCTAAGGGGAGCCGATTGTAGACCATTCAGCCTCGAAACAGGGCAGCTTTCTGCTCAGTCTCCAGCCCTTTGATGAAGGAAGTGGAGGCTTTCTTGCTAACCCCACCCAGAACTCCTGGAGATCACCAGACTGAATAGAGGAGCCAGGTTGACATTGGATGACGGACAGCTAGATGTTCCCATGTTTCCCAAAGAAGGCTGGGCCCACCTGCCTGTTGGGAACAGGTCGGCATGGCAGCTTCCGGGGTATTTCATTCACAGTCAGGAGCCCCAGTACATCCTGACAAGGCCAAGGCCAGCAGGGTGAGTGAGGGGTATTGTGTTCCCTGTAGCAGAAGATCTTCAGAGGCCCGCACTGGTAGGCAGTGCTCGCCTCCTAGCCCCTCCTTGATGAATGTGATTGTGGGATTTAATTTAGTAAATGGACCGGACCATTAGTAGACGTTGTGTAGACAAGACAGAGAACGGTAACCCCGTGCCCATGTGGTGCGCTAGCCCTGCCCTCTTGCCTAGGCCCTGCCATGAGACCTAAGGGCAGATCTTACTCGGACCTAAAACCTAAAGCCTGCAGCCTACAGCCGAGCCCTGCCAGGGACAAGCAGAAATCGGCCCAAGATTAAACTCCCTCAGACCCCAAGCCAAAAAGAGCAGTTAAGTGTTGCTGTGACGAATGAACTACAAGGCCCACTTGTTATACAGCAGTCACACTGTAGTAGCTAGCTGATGCAATGTATTGCTGCTCACGGGTTCTTATCCCATACAATGCCAGGCATGGTCCGTGATAGCAGATAAACAACAGTGTCCCTACGACTCTGTAACTGTCTTAGTTTGTGCAAGAGAATCACTCTATCACAAAAGCATGTGTTTTTTAAGAGTCTAACCTTAGACCAGGGCTGTCTGTGGTAAGATTTTGAGTAACCATAACTGTGTTTATCGTTAACAGCCTTCCCGTGATCACACCCTCTCTCACAGCAAGTGCCGAGGTCCCTCCTCCTCCAGTGGGGTCAAGTACCCTCCCAGGACCACACGGCCCCCACCCACCCACGCTCCAGCCTGCCTCCCCTTGATGTTCGCCAGGAACCAGGGAGAAGCGTTGAGTATGTTCTTGGCTACTTTTCCTTGCAACTCCCCGTGGCCCTGCTTACAAACTGAATCAGTTATCAGCTAGTTAGACTGCAGTCCCGGGAGGCGCCGCCCGCGTACGGATGGGGCGCATGCATTATTCAGCGAGGAGCCGGGAGAAATGAGCAGCGCGTCCAGAGCCAGAACAGCAGTGGCAGTAAGGGAATAATTAGCGGGCTGTCACTCGTCCCTGTCACGGCTTCCTCCCTCAACACATGAGGGAAAATAAAAAAATAAATCTTTTTTTTTTTTTTAAGGAAGAAGAAGAAAAAAAAAAAGGCAGGGTGGATCATCTTGCTTCCAAGGCAGCTGGTAGGTTAAAATGTGACACCCAAGAAGCCCGAAGCTGGGCTCTGGTTCCGTTCACAAAGCTGTTGCCTGAGACACTCGCCCCCACCCCACACACACACCCCATTATCTTATCGACTCTCCTTCCTGCTGGCGATTCCCGAGCGCAGCCCCAGCATTTCATTCAGATGTCCACACGTTTCCATAGCACCAGAAATGAACGTCTCTTTGAAAGGGGTGGGGGGTGGTCCTGGGAGGGGACATGAGGACATGGCATGAGAACCACCAACCAGGCTCTGGGCTTCGGGGGTTGGAGGTGACCTTCCAGGAGGAACGTCGTGGGATGGGGGTGAAGAACTGAGAGCCCAAAGCCAAGCTGGCTCCTTGGGGGCGGGGGGGGGGGTGCGATTTGATTATTCATGAGTTTATGCACAGAAAGGAATCATTTTGCTGCGTGGCTTCCTCTTTCTCCAGGAAGCTATTTTTATTTATCTATTAATATCTTGCTGGAATTTTTTCCGGGGGGGTGATGCATACCGTTTTGCCATTTGAAGTTGAAGGTCCGGGGTACAGTGGGGGTCAGTGACACCCCACCGGAAGAATAGCCAAGACTCAGAAAGAGGAACACTGGGAGGGGCCGGGTCGCCTTTGTGTTTGATCTGTGCCTCTGAAATGAGACTTGGCCTTCCGCCATTCTGAGGCTGTGGGACTCACCTCAGTGGGACAGGAGCTGCTTTGTATAAGAAGGCTCAGAAAGCTGCAGCAGGGGAAGAATGCCCCTGGTGATCCTGAGCAAATCAAAGACCCGGAGGATGCCAGGCTGAGCTCTAGGGTGGCTCCCACCCGGTAAAAATGTCACCTTCATAAGAACTCCTCTATTCCCTTACGGATGGTAGAGCTCACCCTGGGGTGGGAGATTTTGTCCTACAAAGTCAAAGGGAATGCGTTTGTGAGCCCAGACTTAGAAAGACTGTATCAGACATACCACTGCTTCTTTACCCAATCCAGGGCAGACATTACTAATCCATGCTAGAGCACTCAACACCCATATGGCTATCTAAGCCTTAGGCATCTGCTAATAAAGAGAGGTGCTATTGGAAAGGGGTCTACGAGACCACTTATTCATGGATGCTGGAGGAAGCAGATCCTCCAGGAGTGGGAAATGCCAGCATTTATGGGATCAGACTGTACTCTGAAACAGCCAAGGAGTTCCAGAAAGGGAGGCTGTGAACTGGAGTTGAGGTAGCTGTGACCTCAGGCAGGAGAACCCTCTGAGGCTGAGGCTGAGGCCGTGACAGTTAAGAGTACTCTATGTAGCGTATGTGCCCTCAACCTGCTTCTTGCTCTGAATCCACCACCATCTTCCTTCATGCAGCACCCTGGCTCAGTTTGGTAGCCATATTGGGTTCGTGTGCTCTGGAATAGATTAATACTGTCTGCTTGGGCACTGGGTAAGGAAGTACTGCCACGCTTGCTATGGTCGCTTATATCGAGCAGACACCTGCCCAAGCCAATTGCCACCCCCAGGAATCCTCTCAAGTCCTCTAGGAAGATGAAGCTCTCTTTAAACTCTGGGTTTGTTTGTTTGTTTGTTTGTTTGTTGTTTAGCATGACCCTGCCTCACTGCCCTGGATGTGCAGGGGACAGAATGAGATTTAGTCATTTCCTCTTGCCAGCAGCCAGCACAATGGCTGACATATTAATAAGGTTCCCCCATAAACGTTTGTTGAAGGAAAAAAATGGTTTGCTGTGTGTCTCTTGGAAAGTCTGACCCCTCTCTGGGCCTGACGTCAGGTAGCCAAACCAAGCTGACTCATTACATTCATTCATTCATTCGTGTCTTTGTGTGTGTGTGTGTGTGTGTGTGTGTGTGTGTGTGTGTGTGTGTGTGATGTTGGAGGAGGTACACATGCCATGGTGTCAGAGGTCAGAGGACAACTTGAAGGGGTTGATTCTGCCATGTGGTTTCTGAGATTGAACTCAGGAACCGAATGCACATGCCAGGAGACTTCCACTTCCTGTATTATTGCTTCTAGAAAATCCTTTCTTTCTTTCAGGCCCTTCCTTCCACGCAAAGGCTCCCCAAATTTCCTTCACCGGGCCCTGTGATCCCCACCATCCCCCCTCCCTCCCTGTGTCTCCCAGGGCTGTCTGGGGAGCCGCCAGGAGAAGGGCCAGAGGGAGGAGAGAGCCAAAGGGCCCTCGGGACACCATCACGGGGTGGGGTGGGGAGTAAGTAGGAGGCTGGCAGCAGAGACAGGACAACTTGGCTAGCGGCCAGCAAAGTTGCAATAACTGAGCAGCCAGGTGAGGTGAGCAGAGCCTGGGGCCCGAGCACTTCTTGAAGAATACTGGTGTTAGGGTCGGTCACCACACATCACACACACACACACACACACACACACACACACACACACACACACACGGTACTAGCCAAGCAGCTGCTGTAGCCCTGTGGCTGGGGCCTTCACAGAACTCGTATTAGATGTGATGGTTGGTCAACTTGATGGAATTTAGCGTCACCATGGAAACAGGACTCTGATTGTTTCTGTGAGGAAATGCAGACTGGCTAAACATGAGAGGTCGGCTGAGCACCCGGGCCGGTCTCCTTCTGAGGATGCAGCGCGACCGGCTGCCTCATGCTCCTGTCATCGTGCCTTCTCCTTCTCAAGTCAGAAACCAAAATAGACCCTTCGAGTGCTTCTTGTCAGGCATTTGGGGTTTGGCTGGCGCACTGTCCACTGCAGGCAGGAGTGTGTCCTAGCCGACACTCAGTGCACTCCAGAGAAAGAGCCACCCTGCGATCTGATACGGTGTCTTTGGGGGTAACGAGGCTGGCCCTCAGAGTTTGTGTGCCCAGCACTGGGTTGAAGCGTGTGGACAGATGGCGTCCATGTCTGCTGATCTCTGCAGGCAGCGCTGGGTGTTTTGTGGGTATATATAATGTGTAGCATCCATATTGCGGGCATATAGGATATGCAGCGGGGTACAGACACATTTCCATGCTTAGCATGAGGACACTGTCCTAAAAAGTGAATCTGTAGAATTAGGTCAAAGCAAAGTATTAGAGACTTGGTGACTGGAAACCACGGGGCCATGTGTAAGCGACCGAGCTTGGACTACAATATTTCTATTTAGATAAACGTGTCTGTAAAATGGGGTGAAGGGCCTCTAAGGGCCCCAGAAGAGCTGGGTTGATGCTTGCAAACCCTTAACTGCACAGTGCTAGGCAGCTGGCAATCTCGTGAGTTTGTAGTGCTGCTGTTTACTGAATACCTACTGTGCACCAAGCACTAAGTTAGAACTCTGTGTGCCATCCTATTGACTCCACTGCGAGACTTTGGGGAGCTTCATACTCTGCCCATTTCACAGATGAGAACGCTTGAGCTCTGAGAGATCGTGTCCCTTGCCACAGGTCATACAGCAGACTGCACCCGTCAACCTGTGAGAGTATTTCTTGGCCACTAACAACACAAAGGATTTCTCGCATGATATGTCAATCCCTGACCAGATGCACGTAACCTGTTCCCGACCATAAACCATGCAGACAAGCAGAAGGTTCTAGAAGTCAGAACACTGGCAGCTCGAGGTGGCATCAGTGACCCTCGGTTCTCCATGATGGAGAAACTGAGCCCAGAATCTCAGAACCCAGGAGTAGCAGGAGTGTGAAAGCACAGATGTGACTTGGAGTCACCTGGGAGACACACCTCTGGGCCTGTCTGTGAGGAAGTCTCTAGATTGGTTAACGGGGATTGGGAAACCCTCCCTGGATGTGAACGTCACTGTCCCATGGGCTGGGTTGCCCTAGAGTGAAGACAAAGAAGAATGTGAGCTGGACCCCAGTCGGCATTCCTCAGACAGCTGCCCCCCACTCCCCCAACCATGACTTCTCTGCTGTGGCTGCTCCACCCTCTCACTGGGAGCCAAAGTAATAAAACGTCCCCCTTAAGATGCCTTTGTCAGATGTTTTGTTGCAGCGAGTGAAAAACCCAGCAGTAGGGTGTGCACCTTAAGAACCTTACCGTCATACTGTGCAGGCAGCTTCCTAGGAAGTCGCTATCATAAGGAGCAGCGTGCCCTTTGCCACCTGGAAATGGCAAATGCACCGTCGGACCGCAGCTGCCTACAGGAAGGCACCGGTGGCAGGAGAGTACCACTTTGAGTTCCCGAGGTTCAACAGCCGTCAGTGTCAGTCAGTCCTGGACCCAGTGTCAGGGCTGGTCAGGAAACCCACAGCCGACTGTGGAGGAACAGTGGGACCAGAAGAGAAGGTCCCGTGTGGATGGAGTGTGAATGAGGACTCCACTAGCCATCCAGACACTGGTCCAGCACCACTGAGTGACCTGGAGAGAGTCAATCTACACCTCCAGGCTCAGCTGCCTCCTCGATAAATTTGTACTAATAAATTCATCCTTGGGAAAAGTCCAGGAACATTCTAAAACCTCTTCTTCTCAGTCTCTGTCCTACTCCTGTGAAGAGACACCATGACCAAGCCAACACTTACAAAAGAAAGTTAACTGGCAGGTGGCTTACAGTTTCAGAGGGACACACTTCCTCCAACAAGGCCACACCTCGTAATCCTTCTAATCCTTTCAAATAGTGCCACTCCATGGTGACTAAGCATTCAAGTACATGAGTCTATGGAGGCCATTCTTATTCAAACCTCCGCATCCCTCTCCCCTTCCCAGCCTGTCCCTGGTGGAAGGTGAACTTCTACAAGGCAGGTAGCCTATCCCTCCAGGCAACTCTGGGGCAATGTGAGACCCCCCCCCCCGACGGTGATGGGAGTCAGGCCCCCAGCTCCCTCATCTCTGGAAACAATCATTGCCTCATCCTGGCTTCTCCAGTTCACCTCTCCTTGCAGGGACCCTGGGAAGGCTTGTCCGAAATCCGAACAGTCCCACAAGCAGATGAGGTAAAGTCACAGCTGAGGTGGCACCCTCCTGTCCCTCCTTGATTGGGAAGCATGGGTGTCTGTTATGGCAATGTCCTGGAGGAATGGTCTGCAGGCCAACAACAGCTTCCAGGGGAGTCACCTCAACCATAATCCTCGGGAGAATTAAAAGCAGGTGTTGTCCTTGTTAGGTGAACTCTTGTCAGTCTCTGCAGCTGAGCTTGGCCCATCCTGACCCTGACACCACCAGCTGGCTTTGTACTGACCCTTCTGGGAGCTCCAGGGTACCCCAGTGCAGAGAGCATCTGCTTCCATGATGATTGACAGGAGCCCACAGCCCAAGAAAGGCCTATTAACATATTCCCACCCTCTGAACACAGTGATCCAATCAGATGTGGGTATGGGAACTGAATATCCAATCAAGAGTACATATCAGGGAGGGAAGACCCTCCCTGTCCTCCATGCTGGGTCAGGAGAGGCAGAGCCCTGGGTCACAAGGAAGGACACTTGGACTGAGTTAGATGAGCCAAGAGACAGGAAGTAGGCAGCAAGTGACATTTCCTTAGTGAGTGACAGCATGGAGCTGCTGGATCCAGCGTCACCTGAAAACTGAAACTTGTAGCTTTCCTGGTACACAAGTCTAGAGCCTTTGTCTTTTTTTTTTTTTTTTTTTTAAGTTAATTTGAATTAGGTTTCCAGTTCCTGGCAAAATAAATTGTCCTAATTGGTACACCAGTTATAAAAGAGGAGCCTGGGCCTCCTGTGAGGTCTTTTCTGTCAGCATGTATGATGAGACATCCCATCATTTGTCCTGTCCAGCACAGGGAGGGTAAGGGATGTGTCCATGTGTGTACTGGGCTCTTTCAGAAGTCCCCGGCCCCTGACTCTTCAGAAGAGGAGGAATCTGGAAGCCTGCTGGATGCAAGTGGGCTTGCACAGAGGAGGGCGGGAGAGGAAGGGAGCTGGGGGAGGGAGCTGCTTGCTCCTTTTGGTGCCGGCTGCTCATAGCATAAAAATATGCAAATTTATTCAGAGAGGCTGTGTATGGCGCAGGCAGATATGAAGAGAGGAAGGAGGAAATACACCTCCCGTGTTGGGGACTCTATGCTAACGGGGGCTCCTTCAAACCCCATCTGCTGCTCTCCTGCCGTCTCCAGCCTCCGGGGTGCAGGGGTGCAGGGCCCTTGGTGCCGTCTCCCTGCCCTCCAGCACCCACCAGAGCTCCTTCCTCCATTGATTGCCCTCTGTCCCACAGAGCTTCTGAGTCACCACAAATTAGGTGGGGCTGTGGGCTAGACTGAGCCCCCCCAAATGCTGACTATCATCCCCAAGACAAGATGTCCCTCTATGGCCTCATGCCCAAGGCCTTTGCAATCCTGATCTACAGGCCCATGAGTCCCATGCCCAGCCTCATCTCCCCATCTCCTAGAAGACTCCTAAGGCCACTGTGAGCTGCTTCCAGGGCCCAGTGCTAGCCACACCTGCTGTACCATACACTCTGCTCCGAAGACAGCGCCATCACGTCACAGCCTTCATCTCAGCTTGATGCCACCCTCTTCTCTGTAGCGAGAGTACCAGTGAAGAGAGGCACAGGCTGAAGAAGAGGAGGATGCTACCTGGCAGCCATGCTTTGCTCTCTATGTGAGTCTCCCTGCCAGCCCGGCATTCCATCTTGGCTGTCCCGCGTCACAGACAAACAGAGCAAACCCCACAAGCGAACGGTGGGATTCCATTGCTGGTCTGTGGTACTTAGCTGGAAGGAAGTGAGCTGATGTGTAACCCAAGCTCTAACACAGCACATACTCTACACGTGGTATCTCGTGTTTATTGAGCGCTGTTGCCTGCATTAAGGAGTTGGAGCCTCATGGTCCTGAGACAGAATAGTTTGTCTCCTTTGCTTAACCTTGCACTTCATGCGTGTCAAGTCAGGTTATTGTTTGGTCATTTCTAAATCCTGGTTGAATGAATGGGTGGGTGGGTGGATTAATAATTAGATAGAGGAATGAACTGATAGTTGGGTTGATGGATAGGAAGATGGGAAATGGGTAGTTAAGTGGATTGGGCAGATAAATGGATGAATGGATGGGTGGATAGATGGATGAATGAATGGATGGATGGGTGGGTAGATGGATGAATGGATGGGCAGATGGGCAGGTGGATGAATGATGAGTGGGAAGGTGGATGGATAATGGGTGAATAGAAGAATGGGCAGGTAAGTGGATAATCAGTAGATGGTTGGGTGGATGGGTTGGAGGAGGCAAATATGAAGGAGGTATGGTTGGAAGGATGGAGGGGTAGCCAGAGGGGTAACTGGCAATGGGTGGATAATGAAGTGGTCGGGCAGATTATATGGTAAAGCCCAGTGAGTTTTTCACAGGCAGTTCCAGCGCTGTTTAAATGCTGGTGTTGCAATGTTTCGATACCCACCAGGGCTCTGTGTACGTGCCCTGAACACAAGCTCCACGTTCCAAGTCTCCTCTAGCCCTGGCTGCTCACTCTGGGGTGTGTACAGTGCCCTAGGAAATGCTGCTGCTCACTCCCCATCCCCCCGCCAGCTCCATGCAGAGCTGGCGCCCTGTGAACACATTCTGGACACTGGACTCCCTGGAGATGAGATGCAACCAAAGAGAAGAGCCTAGAGACATTTCCCAGCCTAGGAGGCACAGGTGCCCCACAACACAAGGCGCTCCACAGCCTTCCCCGACCACTGTTGTGTGCTTTCTAAATAAACCCGAGACAGAGCCATGTGGGGTTACAAATCAGCCGGAAATCAAATGCTAACATGTAAATAAATTGCAAATCAGCTGAGAAATTGGTTTCATTTTGAGACGATAAAGCGCATTTCTCCTGCACTGATTTGTAAGGTGCCCCTTAAGAATTGTAATATTCCTGTGTGGTAATGATAAACATTAGTGAGTTGCTTTAGAAATGAAAAACTAGACAGCCTCTGGGGATTTGAAAAACATATGCACTTCAAATTTGAAAATCCAATTTAACTGTCCATTATAAGGAGAATAAAAAGGTAAGGATAGGATAATTTCGCAGTTACACAGCGTTTGACTAAATCTGATTCCACGATGACAGACACACTTTAAAAGCTACAAGCCCGAATGCAAGCAGACAGCAGATCATTTATTTATGATTGTAATCTACCTGCCGTCTAACAAGTTAGCGACGGGCCCATGGCTCCCCGACTCTGGGCACGTGTGCACGCTTGTCAGCCGACATGCTCAAAAACACTCCTCTTGGAAATTCTGGGGAAAATAAATAAAGGGAAGAGAAGACAAAAGAGATTTACCCAATGGCAGCTGCGGAGTTTACAAAGTTTGCAAGAAGCAACTCTCTCTCTTTCTCCGCCTGAGTTTTCCTTAAGTGACGTGGGAAGACACTTGCGTATGAGAGCATGTGTGCACATCCATGTTTGCACTTACGTGTGGTGCTCGTGTGTGTGTGTGTGTGTGTGTGTGTGTGTGTGTGTGTGTGTGTGTGTGTGTGTGTGTGTGTGTGTGTGAAAGGTCTGTCTGCTGCTGGAAGCATCCACAAGGCCAGACCTTAGGCTGCAGGGTTGGTTCTCTCCACACGGAGTCTCTATTCTGCCAGCATGTCTGCCATGGTGCCTCTGATCCTGGGCACCCTGAGACTTCAAATTCAAAGTGTGTCTCCTCAAAATCTGATGGAGTATCCCCAGAAACAGGCTTGGAGGTGATAGAAGGAAAGGTCAGAGGTATTCAGACCAAGCGTGTTGCAGGATCCTCACAGGAGGAGTGAGCAGATCTAGGCTTCTTCATTCAGTGAGTAAGTTAGCAACTGTCCACAAGAAAGAATCCCTGCAATGTAGCTGAGGAAGCCGGGGAGGTTGGGGGAGACTGTGGGAGACTGTGAGAGGCTGGGGGAGTCCATGGGAAGCTGAGGGGGCTGTGGGAGGCTGGGGGAGACTGTGAGAGGCTGGGGGAGGCTATGGGAGGCCGGGGGAGGCTGGGGGAGGCTGGGGGAGGCTGGGGGAGACTTGGGAGGCTGGGGGATGCTGGGGAAGGCTGGAAGAGGCTGGGGAGGCTGGGGGAGGCTGGGGGAGGCTATGGGAGACTGGGGGAGGTTATGGGAGGCTGGGGGAGACTGTGAGAGGCTGGGGGAGACTGTGAGAGGCTGGGGAAGGCTATGGGAGGCTATGAGAGGCTGGGGGAGGCTATGGGAGGCTGGGGAGGCTATGGGAGGCTGGGGGAGACTGTGAGAGGCTGGGGGAGACTGTGAGAGGCTGGAGGAGTCTATGGGAGGGCAGGCCTTTGAAACTCTGAAACTCCTTGAAGTTTCTTAGAAAAATAGATGAACCAGGTAACGTCGTTACCATATCTTTAAAAACTGGCTAATAAATAAGTAAGTCTCAGCTGGGACAAGTAAGTCTCAGTCACACGTGGTCACAAACCTAAGAAATGGAGGAGCCTGGACCCTGTAAGCCTGGCACCTGGCCTGTCTGTAGCCATGTGCATGTGTTCATTCGATCAAGGCAGTGTTTGTTGAGCATGTAGGATGCACCATTTGCTGCTGGAGGCGGGAGAAAGGGAGTCTGAGGTCAGAGACTGAAGGCCCGCCTCCGTGGATAAAGACAGAAAATAAGAAAAGGGGGAAAGATGGCGTGAGTTTGTGCTGGAGAAAGAGAAAGACACTGGATGAAGGGTTGGCTACAGCATGAGGAAGGGTCTCTAAGGAGGTGGCCGTACTCGGGGGGCCTCGGAGACAGGTTTCTGTGGAAGGAAGGGCATTGCAGAAGGAGAGAGAGGAAACAGAAGTGTGAGAGTCCTGGGGCAGGGATGAAACATGACTCTCAACCGACAGAAGAGCCCAGCACAAGCTGCAGGGTGGACTGGAACAGGCAGCCTGAGACACAGAGCTGGGGTGGCCTTTGGCCCCAGCCAACAGGGCCCTGGGTAGGTGTCAAAGCAACACTCAGAAACTCACCCGTAATCCTTACACTCTCAACAGCAGGGTGGCCAGGAATGTCTTGTCTTCGCAGGCAGATAGGGAGGGAGGGCCAAGCTGCTCCAGAGGGTGAGCCAGGTTTGGGGTAGCCGCCACTAATCAAAACTACACACAGAAACACCCCCTGTGACGCTGAGTGCAAAGAGAGGGAAGACTTTCGAAGTCTCTGAGGCCCGGGTCACTCAGAACTGGTGAGTATTCATACTTTTGTTAAATAAGGAAGGAGGAAGAGGTTATGACTGAACTTCCTGGAGGAGGGACCCTGGGCTGGGGGCTTCGGTGTAGGTACCCACATTTTTGTTACCCCACGTGTGCAGAACCTTGAGAACTGCTACCCCCAGGTTGCAGGGAGGCATCCTGCCTGCCCAGGTCCTGGCCACCCCTCTTTCCATGGCTCACGTCCCAATGTTTCTGACACAGCCAAAGACTCGGGGCTATAAATATATGTACAGTTGCAGAGAGCACCTAGCAGCCCGTGGAACACAGCCCCCGCACCCAGGTTCTTGTAAATCTCCACTAGTGACCCATTCGGATCTATGAGATCCGGTGCCGGCTCGAGCCATACATACTCCATCAGCGCTTGTCACCCAAGAGTTTGCGCGAGATTTGATCAGACTTGCACAAAGCCAGGCAGAGCCTGTGTGGAACTGTCAGATGAAATAATTTATCGGTGATGACTGTGTGAATTCGTAAATATTTATGAATTCACAAGTTATAAGTGTGCAGCTTGCAGGAGGGAGCGATCCCAGCTCACCAAGTCGCAGATTACAATGAATATTCACAGAAACCCCAATCTGCCAATATTAGCTCTTTGTGCTTACGGTAAAGCTTTGCCTCGGATTGTAACCCTTTCTGGGGTGGAGTGTTGGAGGGGAAAGCCGTGGAGCAAAAGAAATGATTCCCCCCACCCCAATAAAAAATAAAAACAGGAAATGCTGCACCCGTGCACAGAGCCCCAGTGGGTCTCCCGGGTTGCTGGCTGAGTCCGGTTTTAACCGAATGGGACCGAGGCAGCCCAGATGGCAGAGGCTCAAAACGCCAATTGTTTTCGTTCTTCCCAAGTGACCTGATTGTTGGAAGACCTTGGGCCAGACTCTCAACCCCTCTTGGGTCCTACCAACAGCAGCCTTGCCCAAATTTGGTCATGGGCTAAATTTACCTCCCTAATGACACGTCCTGTTCTTTATGGTTGCTGGGAAGGCGCAAGGCTGAGCCCACTGTCTTTGTTGAAAATATCAGAAGGCATTTTGGCAGTATGAACCAAAGAGGAACACTGGGGGGGGTGGAGGGTGGGGAGCAAGGTCAGAGGACCTCAGGAACAGCTCTGTGTTCCTCCCAAGAGGCTGTGGCAGGGCACTATGTGTGAGTGACCTTGACCAAAGACGAGCATTCTGCAGCTCAGTTTATGCTCCTGTAAAATGGGGTGAAGGCAGAGCCTTCTTCAAAGGGTTTTTCTATCCAGGATGGTGAGAACTAGTGTGTGGAATCATCTGGAAGTAGAGGACAATGAATGTTCTACCGTTGTTGGCTGAACCACAGAGCAGAGCTGAAATCCATTCAGCCCCGGGAGGATTCAGCAGAACCAGGAGGATGAGGACCAGGTGTCCAAGCACACTGAGCCCAGAGGAGGGTTCAGAGGGAAGTATTGGAGACAATGACTTAGAGGATCCGTGAGCTCCTGAGTCCACCAGCAGCCCAGGGACAAGAGCAGCACAGGCCACACTTTCTGTTCCAGCTCCCAGAGCTGTGAGTGAAGCTGCCTGTGGGCCATCACATCAGGGCCCCAGCCTGTATCTGTCCTCTGGTTTCCGTAAGACAAGGTCTCTAGCTCATGATGGTCTTGAACTCACATGTAGCAGAGGATGGCCTCGAACTCCTGCCTTCACAATCTGATAGTTAGTAGTACATATGTTCACTACTGCACAGTCTCTTTGGAGCCAGGACTGAAACTGGGGACTTCCCGTTGCTGTGCAAGCAGGCTACCCATTGAGCTATATCCCCAGCCTGGAGACCCACCTCCGTCCTCAGCTCAGTCTCTACGCCAGGGACCGTGCTGCCTGGGAGATGAAGGCTCTGGAGCCCAGGAGGCCACCTTCTTCCAGGAGGACGGGGGCGTTGGAGAGACCCTGTCCCGGCAACTTGCTATGCTTTAAATGACCTCAAACGTCTACCTGGAATTTTAAATCTACTATGTCATCATTACACAGGTGTATGTTTGTCTCACTTAGCAGGTGAGCAACAAGGTACACAGATTTGCG
Source organism: Peromyscus maniculatus bairdii (assembly GCF_049852395.1). Lineage (NCBI taxonomy): Eukaryota > Metazoa > Chordata > Mammalia > Rodentia > Cricetidae > Peromyscus > Peromyscus maniculatus. The sequence continues at coordinate 1,870,230 of NC_134874.1, read as the reverse complement.
GTTAGGTTGAAGAGAAGCCACTTTGAGACTGTCAGGGGTGCACACCCTACGCAACATCCTTTCTGAGCTGCTGGGCCTGGTGGGTCCCCGGGTTCTAGGGGGATGGTGCCACCCACTGTCCTGCCCACATCCTACACATAGCCTGGCATCCAGTGCACACTTCACAAACATTTATCAAATGATTTTTTTTTTTTTTAAGTATCATTCTTTCCCATCCTTGGGGGAAAAAAATTATAAACAGATATGTCAGGGGGCAACTATTCATATACTCAAGATGTCTTTATTTTACAGAAAAGCTTTACATCAGGGCTCCTTTAAATAGAACCCCTCCCCCAGTGCATTTAAAAATATAGGTCCGTTTATAGCTCGGAACCACACGTCTTCCCGCCGTCCTCACTTGAATAAAGGGAGCGGGGGTTTGCTCCTCGTTCCCTCTCCATCTCCCCCCAGCTGCACCTGAGCACCTGCTGGATACCGGTTACTCCTCCGTGAGGAGCTGGAGTTCAGAGGTCAGCATCAGGGCAGCAGCCTTCCGGAAGCACCCAGCCTCATATAAGGAGGAGAAACAGTGCCCCAGCTTCCCGGGCTGACACTTCAAGACAACAAAGAGAAGGGTCCACCGCCTTCACTCCAGGTCTGCTCAGTAGCAAGACTTCCTTTAAAGGAGGGCAATGTGGGCCGGGCAATGTGAGATGAATAAGAGTTCAGTGGTTAGCCATCCCCTGAGTATCAGGCAGCCTTCCCAAGACTAGGTTGATCTGTACGCATGGACAGGTTTCAAGGTCACAGCACTCCTGAGGCCGTGACTACAGACAGTCATGGCCCTGTTTTTTATACACACGTATGTTAGTCACTTTTCTGTTGCTGTGATAAAATGCCACGACCAAGGCCACTTGCAGAAGGAAGAAGGGTTTATTTGGGCTTACAGTTCCAGAGAGATCCATCTCCATCATGGTAGGCAGGTGTAGCGGCAGGCTGGCGCGGTGGCTGGAGCACAAATCCTGAACTGCAAGTGGGAAGCAGAGAGAAGCAACTGGGAATGGTGTGGGCATGTGGAACCTCAAAGCCCACCCTCGGTGACACATTTCCTCCAGTGAGGCCACACCTCTTAATCCTTCTAATCCTTTCAAATAGTGCCACTCCCTGGTGACTAAGCACTCAAGTATGTGAGCTTATGGGGGACATTCTCACTCAAACCTCCACATGCATTCTCACTCAGACCACCAAACGGGCCGCACCCGGAGCCTTACCCCACACTTTCACGCTCTCTTGGTTGGTGCTCAAAACAGTATTGTGGGGGGAGGCGTCTATGCTTTAGGAAAGTGAGGCGCGTATGCTGGAAAAACTGTAAGCTGCAGAGGCATTGCCGTGGCCCAAAATGCCAAGATGAATTGTTGAGCCCAGGTCCTTCCAGCTCCTTCTTTGGGAGAACACCCATTATTCCTTAAAAAAAAAATCAGCAGCCTTTGTATCTCAATCTGCAGGCAGCTCCTGAAGCAACATGACCCGGTCCCAGAGACCATTCACCCTGGCTGCTGTGCCTGTCACAGACAGTTTTCACTAGGCCTGCCAATCCCTGGTCGTGCATCGGTTTTATTGAACAAGCCCCATCCCCACTCCTGCGTTAAATGACCAGACAGCTCCTCTCACTTAGCTGCAGGTGACATCCTCTCACTGCAGCATTGTTGGTTTGTTCCCCACCGAGAACTATCCCTGGGCCATAGGCCAGGCACCAGGGGAAGCTGAAGAGGACAACACTGTATTACATGGGGACACAGCTCAGCTGGTAGATTGTCCGGCATACACAAAGCCCTGAGTTTGAGTCAGCATAGACTAGGGGCAGTGGTCTAGCACTTGAGATGTAGAAGCAGAGGTTCAAGGTTATCTTCAATGCACTGGGAGTTTAAGGCTAGCCTGGGCTACACGAGACTTTGTCAAAAACAAGCCAATCAATAAATAGCAGCAGAAAAAGAAAGAAAAGAAAAAAGCCAGAATTCAAAACGAACCTCAGCTGGTCTCCTCCTTGCCCTGCCAAGCTCTCTTTCCTACAGAGTCCACGCGTGGGTCCTGTGACCCCCCTGAGAAAGCCCAGGTATCCTTGTCCAGTCTCCCGAGGGGAGGCTGCTGGCTGTGGGGCTGAGAAGCACAGAGTTGCTGTAGTTTAAGGCAGGACCAGGCCACAGCTACCTTCCATTCTCAACTGGAGGTAGAGCTGAGGCCCACAGACGGAAGTGAGCGCAGGGGAGTGACCATTTCTGGAAGTCAAGTGTCCGCTGGAGCACTCGAGAGAAGTGAGGGGGTTTCCCAGGCTGCCCACCAGACAGGGAGCCTCGGCTGTGAGCCGCAGCCAGTCCCACACCTATGAGAACCATGCGAAGCATTGAGGAGGTCTGTCCCAGGGAGAAGTGCAGGAGACTGGGCTGTGGGTCATCACAGGGTAGGGAGCATCCCTTCTCAGACTGTCTCAAGCCTTGCAGGCTGCCAACCCAAACTCCTATGTATGCCGTGAGGAGCAGTCCCCCCAAATGGTATAAGACCTCCAAGACTGCCACCTCTTTCCCACGGCCCACAGCCTAGGACAAGGCCACGCTCTGAAGGCTCTGACAAGTCCTGCAGTCATGAGCTTTGCAGATCTGTTCCTGGAGAGGAGAGGGCAGCAGAAATGTCACCATTGCCCAGGGACCGTCCCAAACCTGCCCTGAGGTGCTCCTCCCCTCCCTCTCCACGCACACCCTGCCTTTTTCCTCCACTGCTCTCTGCTTGCTGCATCGGTGTGGTACAGTGTGCATTTCTTACAGATTTTGTTGCCTCTCTCTCTCTCTCTCTCTCTCTCTCTCTCTCTCTCTCTCTCTCTCTCTCTCTCTCTCTCGGAAGAGCAGCCAAGACTGCAGGTGGGGGGCTGTTTTACTGACTGCAGGACTTCTGGGTGCTTAAGAAGGAGGAAGTAGAAAAAAAAAAGAGGAAAGAAGAAAGGGGAGGGGCGGACAAAGGAACCATCTTCCCGTGGATGATGGGCAGGTGGGGGGAAGGAGGAAGGAGCATCAGGAAGGAAACAGGAAGTGAGGGAGAGAAGGAGGCAATGAAAGAGGATGGAACAGGACAGACAGACATATGGAAACGTGTTGGTTTCATTTTAGCACAGGTGGCTCATGTGAGGATGCTCGCATGCCTGCTGGTGGACGTCAAGGAGATGAGGATGAGAAGCTGCTCAGCACTGGCTTGGAGAAACTGAGGACCGACTGTCTCCGACCCCTGCCGGAGAGCCGGAGAACCGCATGTTTGGGCCACAACGATGCAGGACCCCACCGACAGACAGGACAAAGGGACAGGGAGGTGTTGTGACCTCCCTCTGTGAGCCTTGCTGTGGTCTCCATCGGCTTCCACCATCTCTGCGTTGTGGACGAGGAACCCTGGCTCCGAGAGGAAGGATGTTTTCACACCTCCTGACTCATTTTCCCCATCCTGCCCTGGAACCCTGAACAGAGCTTGTCCACCAAAGCCAGCTCTCGATCGGGAGAGCGACCTCCACAGTGGGTTCTGAACTCATCTGAGAGGAATGAGGGGTGTGGACCCTCAGCCAGGAAGCCGTGAGGCAGGCAGAGGGGGAGATCAGGTGACTGGTGAGGTCACTGTGACCCCATAGACAGTGCCCCCCCCCCAGTTCGCTGATCCAGTCCCTTTCCTGCCTTGGTGGCAATGGCTCAAAACAGTTCCGTCACCTTGACAATAGTCACTTTACAGGGCCACCTCCCACAAAGCCATACAGACGTATGTACCCCTCCCCTCCCCTCAGGAGGAGATGAAGGGTTTTCCAGAAAGAACTTTACATGTCTGTCTGTCTTTCCTTCCTGGTGTCCCAAATGCTCTCCTCTACTCCTCAGCTCCTCCCCTACCCGAGAAACGACTCCTGGCCTAAGCAGAGATTCCGTTCCTTCTAAGAAATATTACCTCCAAATTTGGAACTAGTGGGTGGCAAGACCCAGGAAATTTCACCCTGGGGCTGGAAAACTGGCCCCTGGCTGATAGAGAGGTGCCAGGGGGGACCCATAATGTTCTACAGGACGAGGCAGGGGGCCAGGAGGGGAAGGGGAGTCCTGGTGCCCCACCCCCACGCCCCACCCTCCCTTCTTCGATCTGTGGGGTCGTCTTCACTTCATCAGACCCTGGAGCTGACAAGTGTGGGAAATGGAAGTGGGAGATTGATCAAACAGTGCCTTTAAAGAGCCCCAAGAAGAGGACCTGGTGTGGGTGAGGAGGGGGAGAGGGGGGAACAGAAGGGGAGGAGGGAGAGAGAGCCAGGCCCAGGCTGGGGGTACAGAGTCACAGCCAGCCAGCTAGGAGGGAGAGCGTGGGGGCTGTGGTCCCCCAAGTCCCCTGGAATGAGGGAGGGTTTATCTCACCGGGAACAGCAGCTCAGCCACTGATCTAATCAAATTATTCAGCATTAAAAACTGCCGAGACATTCCAGGACTTCAGCTCCCGGAGCCCGGCTGGGATCAAATGCTAACCAACGTCGCTGCGATATTTATTCCCACTGTCAGCTGCTGGTTGCTTGTTTTCCGAGAGCTGCATACTAAACCAGAGGCCCTGGAGGGATGGGGATGAGGGTGAGGGGCTGTCTGGAAGGAGCACAAGCAGGTAGGCAGGACAAATGCGCCCCCTCCAGAACCCGGCACAGGGCCCCTAACAGCCTGTCAAAATGCCCCAATCTGTCTCTAATCACTCTCTAAATTGTCCCCAGGCCACTGCCCTCCATTCCCGTTTCAAACCCTTTTCAGAACAGTGCGCTGAGGTTTTGAGCTGAGACCTTTCCTTGGAAGTCAGCCCGAGTGACCCCAGGTCGGGGGCTCGCCCTGTCTGAGCTCCTGTTCCATCCCCTGCCACATGGGGTCCACTTGCTGAGGGTTTGAAGAGAGGAAGAAAAATTATGGGAGTGGCTTGCGGGGCCTGCTGCAGAGACACTGAGAGCAGCCCTGGCTGTGTGACTTTGCCAAAGGTACCTACCCTCTCTGTGCCTCAGGTTCTACCTCCACAAAAGCAGACATGGTGATAAGCATCAACCCCGGGGAGTGACCATCTCACGGTTAAAGAAGGACCACAGTGAGATCCCGCTCTGTATCAGGAACAGTCCATGTGTAACAGGGAGGAGGGGGTCGGACGAAACAGGGAGCCGGTGACTGATGACAACCAGGCAGAAGATGAGCCCGAGTCTGTCCTGCCAGTGGGTGACAGGGTGCTGGGGTCCCCACGAGGGGTCTCTGTAGCCACGCACAGAGCGGAGCATCCTGAAAAGTTCAAGTTCGGAGGTCATTCTTGCCCCGCAGGACGGCAGCCGGCAAACGGAGGGACTGTGAGCCTTGGGGGTGCCAACTCCCCGAAGGTCACGGCACCCAGGGAAGACTAATTAATTTCCTTTGTTTTTCAGAGTTTCATTTTTTAAATTACAGACTCCCACCTCTCTAATAAATACTCAACAATTAAAGCGGGTTTTCCGCCCCCCACAAAGTGTGACTTCAACATTTCAATGCCCCCCCCTTCCCGTCACCTTCACTGCCATAAACAGATTCGGGGAAAACTGCTTTTGACACCCCAGCTGCCATTAGCCACTTAAAATCCCGTAATTATCATCCTATCATAGGCCCGTTAACGAGCAGTAAAAATAAGGCCATTGAATATGGTAATTTATTCGTAAATTAGCCTAATGAGAATGGGTTTCAGACTGTTTACGCGCTGCGGCCTGCACAGGGCAGAGGCAGCGACGGGAGAGGTGCCTGCCTGAGCAGAGGGGTCCTCCCTGCAGCCTCTCGGGGTGACATTGATGGCTGCCCCTGCTTCCACGCAGTACTGCCCACCCCGGCTGAATGATAGTGAGGCCTGAGGACCAGGGCCCCAGCACACAGGGCTGGGACCCCCAGCTTGGAAAGTTGGGGGTCTTTGGATGTGGCACTCTCTGGGCCTCCTGTTCAGCTTTACTGTCTGTAAAACGGTGGTTCTCTGAGGAAGCCAGTGGGGTTACCATATGCAAATGATCAGCGAACAGCTCACCCGTTGTCGCATGTGGCTGTGCGTGTGAGCGTGGCCTCCAGGGTGAGTGATCCAGCCCGGCCCTATCCCAGGACCTTCGGTGCAGAGCCCAGCCCTGCTAAATCTTAGAACGTGGCCTTGTTCAAAACCAGGGTCTTTGCCATTAAGGTGGATGAGGTCACACTGGATTGCATGAGCCGCAGGTCCCACAATTCGTGTGCTTATAGGAGGACAGGGGGACAGAGGGGACCAGGAGCCCGCTGGCTTACAGCTCCCCTGTGGAAGCAGAGACCAGCCAGGAAGCCGTGAGCCAGGAGAGGCTGCGAGAGGCAGGTCTGGCAGGTGCACACAGCCCCTCAGCTGCGAGAGCTTGTACCCCTCCTTACCCAGTGTCTTAGGTTCCTAGTGCTGTGATAAACACCGTGAACATGGGAAACCTCAGGGAGGAAAGGACTCATCTGACTTATGGTTCACTGTCCATCGGGAAGAGAAGTCCGAGCAGGATCCTGGAGGCAGGAGCTGATGCAGAGGCCATGGAGGGGTGCTGCTTGCTGGCTTGCTCCCCATGATTTCCTCAGCCTGCTTTCTTATGGAACCCACATTCCCAGGGGTGGCACTGCCATGGTGGGCTGGGCTCTCCCACATCAAGCATTAATAATAATAATGACAATTATTATTACTAATAATAATAATTCATAATAATAATGATAATAATACCTTCAGACTTACCTACAGACCAATCTGATATTTAGATAGAGGCATTTTCTCAACTGAGTGAGGCTCCCTTTTCCCAGATGATCCCAGTTTGTATGAAGTTGAAAAAATATCTACCAGGACAGCTGAGGGGGATCCGAACCCCTCAGCTTGTAGGTAAGATGGCCTTTGAAATCCTCTATGGGTCTCTCTCTTTCTCCACCTCCATCTCCTGCTTTATGACTTCTCTGACTGGATTCAAATCCCTCTTAGATGCCAGACGCCACCCTTTGCGTGAGGCCGCCTTGCCGACACAGAGAGAGGACTCATGCTCAGAGGTACCCCGTGATTTCCTGAGGTCACCCAGTCCCCAGCGGCCAGGACTTAGCTGAGACTGAAGTCTGCCTCTCTTTCCTGAATGTTCTCTTCCACACAAGATGCCAATGAAGGAGTTGCCGATTCAGACTCTGTGGCGGGTGACATGTCCTGGGTGACTTATCTTCCCCTGGGGGGACCTGAGCTGTGAAAGAAGAGGGGACCCTGACCTTTGGTTTCATTTGCTCTTTGAGGGTAGATTCAGGAAAGGGCTAGAAACTAGAGGAGACCGAGGCCTCGCCCCCAAACCCACGGCCCAGTTCAGGTTCTGCTCCACCAGTCATATTCCTGAGAAGCCACGGCCTCTGCCCAAGGCTTCTCTTCCCTCCCCTCACAGCCAGGCTGCCAAGCTGTGGCACCAGGGTCATTTTTCTTCCACCCTGACACAGGCGGGTAGTGACGAGGCTTCCAACCGACTTACAACCAAACAGATTTCCAAGTGCGTGTGAAAAGGGAAATAATCGAGGAAAAACCACAGGGTAAGTTTCCGACTGTAGATTTAGCCACAGAGTCCCCAGTCCTGACCAGAGTTCTCTGGAGGTCTGCATGTGACATGAGGCCCTTCTGGATGCACCTGAAGTGCACTGGCTTTAAGGCTCAGTGAGGAGAACTGAGCATCTGTCTGCTCAACCCACTGCAGGGCAGGCTCTGGGGGCAGTGTGGGGCAGGTCAGGAGACAGATGTGAAACCTCTGGGAACCAATTACAGGACACATCAGGAGGGCGAGCTGTAGGGACTGACGGGAGAATGGATGTCAGGTGCTGTGGGATGTCTTTCTGTATGCTGTGAATATGTGTTGCTCTCATTGGTTGATAAATAAAGCTGTTTGGCCCATGGAGAGGCAGAATAAGGTTAGGCGGTACATTCAAACTGAAGACGGAGATGAGGAAGGGCGGAGTCAGGGTAGACGCCAGCCTGATGCCCAAGGAGCAAGATGCCAACAGACCTGTGACGCCACAGCTGTGTGACAATACATAGATGAATAGAAATAGGTTAATTTGAGAAAAAAGAGCTAGCTAGCAAGAAGCCTGAGCCATAGACCAAACAGTTTGTAATTAATATTAAGCCTCTGGGTGATTATTTGGGACCAAGTGGCTGTGGGACACAAGAAAACTCCCCCCAAATGAGCAGGGCCCAGGTGAGCCTCCAGCCCCTTACACCCCTGAGAACACCCAGGTCAGAAGACAAGCTGCTGGCCGGAGTGTCTCTTGATGAACTATATACAACAAGCATGCTGGGAAGTTTTTAAAACTTCTGCAATCGGAGCTATAGAGACAGCTCAGTGAGTAAGAACACTTGCTGTGGAAGCATGAGAATGTGAGTTCACACCCAAGCACACTTGTGAAACTTGACGTGGCTGCACATATGTATAAACCCAACATCGGGGAGCAGAGCTGAGTCCTGGGAATGCGCTGGCCACCAGCCTGGCCGGAATAAGAAGCTTCAGGTTCAGTGAAATCCTGTCTTAAGGGAATAAGAGGGGAGGAGTGATAACAGCAGGTCACCTGACGTCCTCCTCTGGCCTCCACATATATGCCCAGGGCATGCAGACCCGCACAGACACAGACACACACACAGACACACAGACACACAGACACATAGACACACATTCATATACCATACTCCCCCACACACATACACACACTCACTCACATACAATACTCCCTTGCACACACACACACACACACACCATACTTCCCCCGACTCACATACAATACTCCCCCCCACACATACACATATCATACACACACCATACTCCTACACACACACACACACACCATTCTCTCTCTCTCTCTCTCTCTCTCTCTCTCTCTCTCTCTCTCTCACACACACACACACACACACACACACACACACACACACACACAAGCAAACAAAACACCTTGATGATAGCTGCACTGGTAATTTTGTCCACTTGACATAAGCTGTAGTCATCTGGGAGGAAGGAACCTCAATTCATCATAGTGACATGCTAGCATTTCTTTCTTTCTTTCTTTTTTCATGTTAGCATTTCTGTGGGGTATTTTCTTGATTAGTGGCTGATACAGGAAGTCTCAGGCCACTGTGGATGGTGCCACCCCTGGGCAGGTGGTCCTGGATGGTCTAAGAAAGTGGGCTGAGTGAGCCAATCTGGTGTCTACTTCAGCTCCTGCCTCCAGGTTCCTGCCTCGATTTCCTTTCCTGGCTCCCTTCCGCGATGGGCTGTGATCAGGATAAATAAACCCTCTCCTTCCTGAGTTGCTTATGGTCATGATATCTACCACAGCAACAGAAAGCTAACTAAGATGATGGCCGAGCTGGTTATGATGGCACAAACCTGTGCTCATGGTTCTAGACCAGCCTGGGCTACAGAGGAGACCTTGTTTCAAAAATATCTAAACCAAATCCAGTTGTGTGCAGACACACTGTGCATCAGGGTCCTGGAGATGGGAGTCTCCTTGACGCCCGCAGGTGGTGACTAGATGCAGCAAGACGGATGCCCTGCAAGCTACTGCCATACCTGAGCCAGAGCCCAGCCCTTGTTATAAATGTCTGTCCCTGGTCCCCGTGTCTGGGCTGGACGACTCTTTCTGTTCAGTCTGGAGCCTTCAAGATCACAGGGAGTCGAGAGCTGCTGCAATGAGCCCATCTCTGTTGGGAGTGGGCATGGATTCAGTCATCTACACCCTCAGACCCCTGCAGTGTCTGTGTCCATAAGCATGTCCCCAGGAGGAGCTAAGTACTAGGTACTGGGCTCCAAAGGAGGAGCTAAGTACTAGGTACTGGGCTCCAAAGGCAAGTTAGAGGTGACCACGAGTCTGTTAAAAAGGATTTGACCATCACAGCCCTGGTTTCTCTGCATTCACCAAGCACTGCTCAGAAGCCTGAACGAATTCGCTCACCCATCAGATGGACATTCAGCAAATCCCTCACTGAGCAGCCCCAAGGCACCAAGCTCTGTACTCAGCTGAGATGCAGAGGGTCCCACACCTCCCGCTGTGCTGTGGATGAAAGACCTCCAGAGAAAGAAAGAAGGAAGAAATGAACCCATTTCTCTTCATCTATGTATTGTCACACGGCTGTGACGTCACAGGTCTGTTGGCATCTTGCTCCTTGGGCATCAGGCTGGCGTCTGCCCCAACTCCACCCTTCCTCATCTCCGTCTTCAGTTTGAATGTACCGCCTAACCTTATTCTGCCTCTCCATGGGCCAAACAGCTTTATTTATCAACCAATGAGAGCAACACATATTCACAGCATACAGAAAGACATCCCACAGCACCTGACATCCATTCTCCCGTCAGTCCCTACAGCTCGCCCTCCTGATGTGTCCTGTAATTGGTTCCCAGAGGTTTCACATCTGTCTCCTGACCTGCCCCACACTGCCCCCAGAGCCTGCCCTGCAGTGGGTTGAGCAGACAGATGCTCAGTTCCCCTCCCTGAGCCTTAAAGCCAGTGCACTGCAGGTGCATCCAGAAGGGCCTCATGTCACATGCAGACCTCCAGAGAACTCTGGTCAGGACTGGGGACTCTGTGGCTACATCTACAGTCGGAAACTTACCCTGTGGTTTTTTTTTTCATTTATTCCTTCCTTTCTTTTTTTCTTTCTTGAGTTTTGAGGCAAGGTCTTAGTATGTAGCTCCAGCTGCTTCAGTCACATAAAGAGCTGAATTAGAGGACTCCACTGGCTGGCTGGCTTGTGTGAGGTCTTTTGGCATCTGAGAGTGTAGCCTCCAAGAGCATTGTGGGACAGAGTCTTTTTCTCTCCTTCCTGGCTGAGGAAGGGACTGGTCTGCTCTGCCACATGCTGTCACAGTGTCCTACCTGCCACAGACTCAGAACCATGGAGCTGTTTGTCACAAACTGTGCACCAAGGCAGACCTGTCTTCTTTACAAGTTGATCCGCCTCTGGCGTTTTGGTATAGTAATGCAAAGCTGTCTTATTCGTCTCCCGAGTTAATTCTAGAGCTGAACAGAATGGCAAGAAAAGAAGGGAACTCAGGGCAGACCGTTGTTGGAAGTTTGTCCAGGGCAGACAACAGCACAGAGCTGGAGATAGCCGATCCCCTTCCCTTCCCAGATGCTCAAACAAACAACAAACAAAAAAATAAGGTAGCAGTCAAGACCAAGGGCTTGTCTCCAGCAGCCTGGGCATACTGGTGGCTCTTGGCTTTGCTAAATGGATGGCTCTAAGCAGGTGGCCTGATTTCTCCATGCCTCAGTCTCTTAGTCTACAAAGTGATGGTTAGAAAAATGTGGATGCCTTCTTGGCCCATCACAGAATTAAATGGCAAAGAGTTCTGAGCACTATTTGGCACATCCCAATATCCACATACAGACCCCACATGCCTGAATCCCCAGCATGGCCAACCCCAGGAGCCCTCTGGTCTCATCCAAGTAAAGGGTGACATATTCTGCCTTTTTAGCATCTCAAAGTGCAAAATACTGGAACTTTCTCAAATCCACAGGTCACCACAGTCTGAAAAGATGGCTCCCCTGTACGATTCTCTCCGCTTCCTGTCTGAACAGGAAGTGACCACTTCCCATCTCCTAGGCCATGTAGCCAAGGTTCTGGATCCAGAAATCTTTGCCTCAGTAGAGGTTTGGGTTTGAATTCCACTTCTGTCTCACACACAGAGACTGAGGACCACCTATGAGCAGCGTCGGGTGACCTCAGAGTCCGCCCTCACAGCAGGTGTCAACAGGAAGGAAACCCCGCCAGAAAACCACACTAGGATCCAGCTGCTGAGACACGGTGGCGCCTCTGCCTTCTGGCATTCCTTATCAGGGATGAGCTCAGGCTCCTCTGCTCCCAGCCACAGTGGGCTGAGACTCAACTTCAACAAGGGAGTAGCTTAGTCCCCATGACTCCCGTTTCTGCAGTTGAGCTGGGTTGGGATGGGGATGTCCTTGTGCTGACAGCCAGTGAGGCTGACAGCCGGTGAGCTTCAGGTGCCCTACACAGCTGTCTCCTGTGGGCCTCTGCCGTCCTTCACTTTTTTTTTTTTTTCTGACAAGAACTGGTTTTTTCTCATGGTAGACACCACTGGGATACAAGGATGAGATAGTAGCTGCACCAGAGGGTGGGAGCATGTGAATGGAATGCAGCATTAGTGTTGAGGTTGTATATAATCACATTGTACCCATTTCATGCAGCCTAGACGGTTTCTTGGGCAAAGGCTCCACAGTCTGAGGGAGGCTGTTCCAGCAGCTCCCCTGGGAGTGAGTGGCTTGCATCCCCCGAGCCTCACTGGATCTCTCTGCCTCAGCTGTCTTAGTTACTTTTCTATCGCTATGACCAGGACCAAGGCAACTTATAAAAGGAAGTCTTTGGGCTGCAGAGATGGCTCAGTGGTTAAGAGCACTGGCTGCTCTTCCAGAGGTCCTGAGTTCAATTCCCAGCAACAGATGGTGGCTCACACCACCTATAATGGGATCTGATGCCCTCTTCCAGCATACCAGAGCCTATGCAGACAGAGCACTCATACATTAAAAAAAATACATAAATAAGTAAAATTTCAAAAATAAATAAAAAAGTGTTTAATTGTCATTTCAGAGGGTTGGAGTCTGAGATGAGAGAACAAAGGGGCAGCTGAGAGCTTGCACCTCAATCTGCAAGAAAAGAGAGACTGGAAATGGTGTGAGACTTTAGAAAACTCGAAGCCCGCCCCCAGGGATGCACCTCCTCCAACAAGGCCACGCCTCCTAATCCTTCCCAGATAGTCCACCGACTTGGGACCCAAGTATTCAACTCTCAATCACACCACAGCAGTCTGGGTGATTATTCTAAAAGTATGTAGGGAAGGTTGGGGGTGCCAATGACGTCACCACTCTGCTCTGGAGAGGAGTTACCCCAGACGACTGGGTGCATCAACACCCAGCTCCCTCCCTCCTCAGACAGGGGCTCTAAAACTTACTTACATTCTGGCATTTACTAGAATTTGTCTGCAGGGTTCCCCTCTGGTTACGTCAGTCTCCCCCTCCAGCACTTCTGGCCCCTGACATCCGGGAGCCACAGAGTCAGTGAGGGGAGAGCTACAGGCCAGACTTGTTTGCAGTTCCTTTTGTCCCGTGGTTGGAAGGATCTCAGAGTGAGGCATATGTAGCCGGTCCCTTTTCCATGTCTCAGAGGGGATACACACGTCTGATTTCAGGCACAATGTGCCCAGAGAGCTGGGCCCCGTTCGTGCCAAGGACTCTGAGCACATAGGATCCTAGTTAGCTCACCACAAGCCCCAGACTCATGGAGACTCTGCCCATGGAGGAGCTGTGCCGACCCCTGCCCCCGCCCCTGCCCACCTGCCCCTCTGTACTCTGGATGGGAACTCATAAGGGAAGACCAGGTACAAAGCACAGGTTCTTTAGGAGGAACAGCTTCAGGGCATGGTCCAGAACACACCCATAACAGCACAGCTTCTTTCCAGTCTCTGGGATACCCTGCTGAGCACAGACCTTTGCAGGGGCCTGGCTTCCTGCAACTCCAGTGGGGTCCTGTGGCTTCAAGGTTCATGTCCCAGACTTGATCAGTCAAATGTTTTAGATTCCGGGCACAGTTCAGCTCTGCGAGAAGGATGGAAGTGTCTGCCCAGCAGATCCTCTCTCTCTCTCTCTCTCTCTCTCTCTCTCTCTCTCTCTCTCTCTCTCTCTCTCTGTGTGTGTGTGTGTGTGTGTGTGTCTGTGTGTGTGTCTGTGTCTGTGTGTGTCTGTGTCTGTGTCTGTGTCTGTGTGTCTGTGTCTGTGTCTGTGTGTGTGTGTGTGTGTGTGTGTGTGTGTGTGTGTGTGTGTGTATGTGTGTCTGTGTGTGTGTAAGCCTGAGGAACACTTTGAGTATCCTTCCTCAGGCACTGCTCACCTTTTTGAGACAAGGTCCCTGACTTGGAATTTGCCAAGCAGCCTAGGCTGGCTGACCAGCAAGCTAGGGGAATGTCTAACCAGGATGGCCAGGAGATCATTCACTCAGCGCTGCTGTGCCACCTGGTCTCGGGGGGCTGTGGGTCATACTACTGGGCTCAACTGATGTCACTTAGATGTCCTGTGTGGGCAGGTAGGTGGCGCGACTCTCTGATGGCTTGAAGGAGACACCGGCAGCCAGCTCACAGAGAGAGAGAGAGCGGAGGAGAGAGGGAGGGGCTGCGTGGGGAGGAGGGTTCAACCTGGAAGCCACCTCTGCCCCATCCCCACCGGCAGCCCAGTGTCACCTCCCTGTTCTTATCTGTGCTGGAGGTCAGGTCACCATTCCTTTTGTTTGTCACTTGCGGTACTGGGGATGAGCCCAGAGCCTCACACAAGCCAGCAAGGGTTCTGCCACAGTGACTCATTCCAGCCCTGATAGTCCGCATTCTCACAGCAGAAAAGCCAGGGCTGACAAACCCCAGCTCATGCCCTGTTCTAAGTATCCACGACCTAGGCTCCCTGGTGGATCTAAAGAAGTGAATGCATTACCCCACCCCCCTTAGAGACAAGGAGTCCATACATCCCTTGTGGGACTAGGAACTCTAAGGTGCCGGGGAGGGGGAGGGGGGATGACCCATGGTCTCCCTGTGTCTTCACTGATAGATCCTGGGCAGTCACACATTTGTGAATGAGCCTGCACCATCCCAGGTTGGGTCACAGACACGCTAGTGTGTGCTCCTTGGGTCCCCACAGACGAGAGCATGTTACCATCCTGCCTTTCTTCTGCATCTTCCCTGATGGAACACAGCCTTCCCCTGTCTTCTTAGGGACGGCTGGCTACTCAGACAGGAGCTCCAGGCCCAGGAGGCCAGTCCCCATCCCCGCAGTCTGGGCCCGGCCCCTCATTATCCTTCGGCGGCTTCACAGTAGAAATCATAAGCGCTTTGTGTCAGCTCCATGCTGGCAGCCTCGCGGCAGGAGGCGATTGAGGTCAGGGAGGCAGACAGCCTACCCATCACGCCTGTGCGCCATTCCTCACTGGTGACATGCAATCTCCCGCCGAGGGTCACCTCTGGGGAAGCGATCCCTCCCAGCCCAGCTCAAGTGCCAAATTGCAGCTTTGCTGGTACCCACGTGCAGCGCACCCGCTCCAACCGCCTCTGTAATAAATGGTTAACCTGCGGCCTCTCCCTTCTGCATCCGGTCTAGGCGGTAAATGCATTAACCTGCAGCTGGGCCACGCACAGGGCCCGGAGGAAGAACGGAGGCGGGTCCTGGGGGATGAGGATGGGCATGAAGAGGCAGCAGAGGTACCCAGACAAGGGCTGGGGACAGAGAGCGGCTGTAGGGGGACCGAATTCCTCCTCCATCTGTCACCTGTGCCTAAGGAAGCTGTGCCTGAGGACTGGCTGCGTGTTTCTCTCTGATGCCGTGCTCACTGGGGAAGTGTAGTGTGGTCTCTGAGAGTCCACAACGTGTGGTGTGGTGTGTGTGTGTGTGTGTGTGTGTGTGTGTGTGTGTGTGTGTGTGTGTGTGTTCAGGGGAGGAAAGCAGAGGGAGAGAAAGAGGCAGAAGACAGGGATGAGGAGAGATGTAAGTGTGAATGGAGACTGAAGGGGAGGCTGGGAGTCAGAGAGAGGGGCCTGAGGTAAAAAAAAAAAAAAAAGAGGCTCAGGAAGTAGAAGCCAGAGGCGGGTTGGCAGAAGGTGGCCGTGCTGAGCAGAAGACCAGAGTGGGCCCTTTGTTATCCACAAGACCGAGATGCACTTTCACCCTCCTTGAAACGACATCCCCAGACACACTCACAAACCCCCAAGTGCCCAGCCACCCAGGGGAGTCACAGGCACACACTCACAAACACATTCACACACGCCCCACCCACATGCATGCACACGTCCACATGCCCACAGGAGGCACACGTAATTGCACACGCACTAACACAGAGAGAGCTGGAAACAGTGACACATAGACATGGGTCACGGGTGCCACGCACACCCTGCACACACTGCCACACATTCACTTGGCCACTCAAAGTCACGTCACGAACATGGTCACACAGACATGTGTGCTCTCATACACACATTTCCTGACATGTGCGGTCACTGGCACACCCATATGCACACGCACACACACAAACACACACACACGAACACACACAACCTAGGGTCAAGCTACTCCCCAGCCCTGCACACAGCTCAGCCACAGAACAGAGTGTCCATGTCAGAACAAAGGCCACGGACCTCAGGAGAGCCAGGAAGGCTGATGGGGGACTGAGAAGCTGCAGTCGGCTGGCAGTGAGATCTGATCCAACATGGCTCACCAGGGTCCCCAGAGTGGCCCACTGGGCTTCCAGAGGGTGGCATCTGGTAGAATGTCCGTAGACGGGGACAGAGTTGGGCTTTGCTCAGCCTCCCTCTCTTGATCAGGCACAGCTGTGTGTGGCTCTGTCCTGCTGACCCACTGACCCTCAGCCACAGGCCAGCAAGTCTTGACGAGCTCTGTGAGCACCAAGCATCGTCTTCTCCCTGATGCTGTGTTTGTCCATCAGTCTGCACCCGCCCTAGGGGCTTAATGTCCCCCAGATTCCCAAGTCACCCCCACAGCTGCTGCTGTGATTAAGGATGTTGGGCACTCACAAGCACGAACAACCAAAGCCATAAAAATAACAACTAATTCCTTTTTTTAAAAAAAAAAAATGCAAGAGAGTGGGAAGGATGGGAGGCTCTGTTTACAAAAGAGCAAGAGAGAAAACAGTTATTTCTAGAAAGTGTGCTAACAGGACACCCGTGCCTTCCTGACTCTGGGGACGATGTTGAGACACAGATGTGCAAAGCACCATCCTGTAGACATTCATCATTCAACAACTGTGTTGGCCACTTTGGGTAGGAAAAGCTGGTCCCCAGAGACAGCCTCCGTGGACAAGCTGCCTGGATTAAATGCCAGTCTCCGACAGGTCCCCTATTGTCACTGAACCCCAGGTTACTCCTGTGTGCACAGGGGAGGACCCCCAGAATGGCTGTGGAGATTCAAAAAGGAATCTGAGGACCACACTCCCGCTGGCAAGTCTTGGTACCCAAGAGCCACGGGCCAACCTTCTTCTTTAGGAATTGACCGAGCCCCATCCCTGCGCTGGGCCCTGGAGTCGGTGCTAAGGACTTGGCAGTGCCCAAGACAGACAGGTTCCCGCCCTGGAGGGCCTGAGCATCCAAGAGTGGGAATCGAAAATGAAACCACAATGGCCATCCTGTCCAGTGTCCCTGCATTACTGTGAATGCTTAAGAGAAAATAAAGTTAGGGGACAGAGCAGGGCAGGGGCAAGAATGAGTCTGCTCAGGACTTCGCCCTTCTCATCTCCTCAAAAATATATTTCAGAAGGCTTGGCCCCGACTCTGAAGGAAAGGGAAGAGGTGCAGCGGGCACTGGGCTGGGTACGTTGTTAACGTGAAGGGCACAGCAGGTGGGTGAGCACCTGTGATTCCCGTCACCAGGAGGAACAGCACATGGCTGTAACCCCCACATGTGGGAGGCTAAGGCTGAGGGATCACCAGCTGGGGGCCACCCTGGGCTACTAGCAAGTCCTTGTCAAGAAAACAGAACCAAAAAACACAAATAGAAACCCTGAAGTACATAATGCAGCTAGTGAAAACTTTCTATCAGTGTGCCTGGCGTGTATATGCATTTATATGCGTGTGAGGGCGTGTGTATGTGTGTGAGGCATGTATGATTGTGTGTGTGTGTGTGTGTGTGTGTGTGTGTGTGTGTGTGTGTGTGATGTGTGTGTGTGTGTGCATATGTATCTATGTAGTTTGGGATTTTTGGTTTTATTTTTAGATTTTAGTTATTTTTATTTTATTTGTATGGGTGTTTTGCCTGCATATATGTGGACACATGTGCAGTGCCCACAAAGGCAAGAAGAAGGCATTGGCTCCTCTGGAACTGGAGTTCTGGAGCTCCAGTTACAGAAGGCTATCAACCGCCACGTGGCTCAGATCTTCTGGAAGAGTGGACAGTACTCCTAAGTGCTTAGCCAGCTCTCCAGCCCCTGTAATTTTTTTTTTAACCATTTATTTAACTGTTTATTTGTATGTCTGGGATGAGGAGACAGGCCATGAGCATGCAGGTGTCCAAGGTGGCCAGTAGAGGGTGTTAGATGCCCCCCGAGCTAGAGAGCTATATAGATGGTTATGAGCCACCCAACTTGGGTGCTGGGAACCTGCAAAAAGTACTGTCACTTAACTCCCCCAGACACCTGTGCACCCCTGTCTGTTTGTCTGTCTGTCTGTCTGTCTGTCTGGGCTCTGAGTCCCTGCTGTGCACTAGGCATCACACTAGGTCATGGGGACGTTGTCTGGATGGCGAGGGAGCCTCAGAGAGAAACTAACAGACACTTGGTCATGGAATGTGAACTATGGCAGCAGAGAGCTTCCAGCCTCAACTCAGAGAGGGAGCCAGACAGGAAGATGCTCCAGACCAGGATTCTGGTGGGAAGCACAGAGACGGAGGCCGATCATCCAGTAACAGGCTGAGACAAGAAGGAAGGACAGAAAGGGAGCTCTCTTCCTGTGGAAGGAACAGGGCAGGGGAGAGTCAGCTTTGAGGCCTGACAGTCCAGGTTCAAATTCCAGCCTCAACCATGGGACTGGCCAGCTAAGTCAATGTCAGCGAGCCTCAGTTTCCCTCAGTTTTGTAAAACAAAACTCTGGGAGACTCCAGTGGGCTGTCAAGAGGTCCCACATGGAAGGGAGGTTTTTTTGTTTTGTTTTGTTTTTTTTGTTTGTTTGGTTTGGTTTTTGTTTGTTTGTTTGTTTGCTTGCTTGTCTTGAGACAGGGTTTCCCTGTGAAACAGTCCTGGCTGTCCTGGAACTCACTCTGTAGCCCAGGCTGGCCTCAAAGTCACTGAGATCTGCCTGCCTCTGCCTCCCGAGTGCTGGGATTAAAGGTGTGCGCCACGACTGCCCGGTTAAGGGAGAGAGTTTTACGAAGTCCAATCCTAAACCAAGGCTGTCATCTTGTGGACCTGGGTAGAGTGGGCTCAGGATAACGGTAGGGCTCCTGGCTGTACCTGTTGCAGCCTCAGTTTCCCCACCATGAAGTAAGGCTTCTATCCCAAACCACAGGAACGTCTCTCTCGGGACACAGGGCACACACGGTGGGACCTGCCTGGTTTGTCATCGACAGGATGCTTGTAGGTGTTCGTTAAATGACTGACTTCTGGGACTCGAGTCATGATCTAGTGGGACCTAGAGCACCCCCCCCCACGGGAGCTGCATCCCTGTCCCCAGACACCTAGCAGCAGCTGGATTCAGCAGGAGACACTTGGAAGAATGAGGCGGGAGGCAGAGCCTGCCTCCTCACCCTCTCTGCCCTTCCCTGAGCTAGCTCCAGCCTCCACCCCAGGTGCTCACACTCTGTTTTCTCACCCATAAAATTGGAATGTGTTCTGGGTTGAATCATTGCTCTCCGACAAAAGTTGGGCCGCGAGTGTGGGGATATGATCTTATTTGGAAATGGGGTCTTGGTGGATATAATTAGCCAAGACCAGAGAGCCCTACCTCAAATGGGTGACCTCTTCTAAAAAAAAAAAAAAAAAAAAAAAAAAAAAAAAAAAAAAAGTCACACATAGACACACCACAGAGTGAAGGAAAAATAGCATGGGCTGCCAGGCAAGGGACACTTGGGCTGCCAGAAGCTGTCAGAGTCCAGGAGACCCTCCTTCAGGTCCCAGAAGAGCAAGACCCATCCACGCCTTTATTTAAGACTTGAGGTCCAGAAGTGTGGGGAACACATTCCTGTCTGTGAGCTGCCTGGGCTATGGAACTTCCTTACACAGCCTTAAGAAGCAAATACAGAATGTCATTCTGACACTTTCCACATTGCCCTGAGGACTGTGGGGCTTCGGGGGGGGGGGGGCTCACAGAGACCCCTCGAACGTCGTATGGTTACTTCCAACTGAGTGGCCTCCCCTGGCTCCAGTGAAAGGGACAGAGGACACGTGGGAGTGTGGATATGAGTGCCTGGGTCAACCTACTGTCTGACCTTAGAGAACGCCATATCCTCAAGATCTGGGCACATCTGAGTGGCTCCTGGCACATCAGTTCTTGTCCTCATGCGAAGCCTGCAGCCTGTGCAGCAGACTCAGAGCCTCAAACAGCCTTCGGCTCCTGAGGCCTCAGAGTTGCCGGGGCTGCATAGATACAGCCGGACCCTCCTCAAGTTCCCCCACCCCACTGCCCAGATGCAGCTCTTCCTCTGCTCAGCTCCCCGGACCACTGACATCTGCACCCAGGAGCTTGCTGCAGAAGCTTCATCTTCCAGGGAACAGAAAACACTCTCACCCACGTTTACGACTGTAACTTCCCAAACAAACGTGATTCCTATAACCATAAAACAAAGCCCAAATGAGCTGGCCCTGGACCAGGAGGGAAGGAGGGGGGGCGCCTGGGTGCCAGAGGGGCTCTCGGCTGCCAGGCTGGCTGCGTGGATTTCGGCACCTCAGCCTTGCAGACACTTAATATTCCAATGAGCACCCGAGCAAGGCATTAGGAGCGAAGGAGTGCATGGATGCCCTCAGAGCTGGGGGAATATTACTCACCAGGTCACGGTCGGCTGTGTAAAATACAACCCTCATATATCATTATAACTGCCAGCCAGCGACAGTTATAATTGAGACGGCAATAACTAGGAGAGAGTTCTTTAATTTAACATCCAATTATTACAAGTTATCACTTCTTAATAAATGTAATATAACAGACAATCAATGTTGCATGCGACGGCCCAGACTGCAATGGGACGGGAAATTTATATCCTGGGGAAAAAAATATACTCTGTGTAGTGTGCGTGCGGGGCGTGCATGCATGTGCGCGCGCGTGTGTCTCTGTGAATGCTTCGGCTTTTCTAGTCTGTAGGGCTGGTGGTGAGTGTGCCAACGCTCTGGCTATAAATAGCTGAGTTTGCCTAGGCAGCTGACGTCTCCACATTTGCATATGTACAATAGCCCCAGGCCAAGGGAGAGGGAAGAATGAAAAGAGAGGGGAGATTTCTTCTCAGGGCTGCAGGCTCCTCTGAGGAGCAGCAAGGAGAGGCAGGGCCCAGCGGGCACAGGGCCCAGGGTGGCAGCTGGGACAATTACTCTGAGCCTTAACCAGGCTGAGCAAGTTTGTTTTTTAATGGATTTAAATGTTGGGGTTCTTTTTTTTTTTTTTCTTTTTCTGTTGGACACAGAGGAACAGAGCACATTCTGAGAGAGCAGCCTGGCACCTCTTTGTAAAGTAGAAGCACCTATGAACCCAACACCCCAATAAATGAATACAAGTGGCACCCCCAATAAATGAATATAAGTGACTAGCACCCCAGGAAGGACCCCGGGTCTGACACCTTGCACTGACTAGATAAACTCCGCTTCCACGGGCTTGCCTTTAAACCTGATGGCAAAGGGCTGCCTCTTTCCCCTGGTGCCTCTTGTGGGTTTGGTGGCCCACACGTTATAGAGACATGTTCATTTTTATTTCTGCATGACTGAGGTCACTGTGAAAACTCTCCATACCCAATATCTCCATTCTCCAGTGAGCAGATCCCAGGGTTGTTTCAGTCTGGGGACTCTACATGGGGTGCCGCTGTATGTGTTTGGAGACTGTACGGTGGACACCTAGGAATGAAGCCCCAGGACTCACTCAGGGTCCAAACATGTTCCTTTAGTTCTGACAATGGCTGCTTTTGCCATTTTCCCTTCCTGCTGGCTAAGTGTTCCAGTTGCTCTGCTTTCTTTGTCAACACTTGATGCTATCAGTTTTCTTGGCTTTAGCCATGCTGGAGTGCACGCAATGGGAGCTTGCTACACTCAAGTGAGCATTTCCCTGGAGGCTTAGGACATTGCCTGTTTTTTGTGGTCGCTTTGCCAGTAAATCATCTGTTCAAAGTGTTGCATGTTTTCTATTGGGTCCTCTGTCCTGTTCCTACTCCCATGCCCTATCCAGTCTCCCCATCCCTTATCTTTCTGTTATGGAGGAGATGTTTGTAGATTTTCATGGAGTCTAATTTGCAGGTTACTTCTTGTTCTGTACAATGCAAAACAGTGATCATTTCAAAAGAGCTCAAGACGATCTCTGGAGGTCCAGAAGGGCTTTGAGTTCACACTAAGTCACCCCTGTGGGCCCTGTGGGCAGAGAGCTGCCTGTCCCCCTCAGTCTCTGCGCACCCACTGGTAGAGGGTCACCCACTGCCGTGGTCAGCCTCCTTGCTGGCCGCAGGTGACAGAGCTGCATTCGAGGGATGCTGCCCCCAACCTCAGGGAATATAAATCTCCCCAAAGAAAACGTAGAAGATTTTCAGGGACCATGAACTTGATGCAGATTTCTTAAGTAAAATAGGAAAAGGTCAGCCGGGTGGTGGTGGCGCACGCCTTTGATCCCAGCACTCTGGAGGCAGAGCCAGGCGGATCTCTGTGAGTTCGAGGCCAGCCTGGTCTATAGAGTGAGATCCAGGACAGGCACCAAAACTACACAGAGAAACCCTGTCTCAAAAAACCAAACAGCAACAACAACAAAAAAGACATTTGTTAAGAAAGGCTAACAGGCAGGCAGAGCATTTGAGCTGGGTTCCTGGTTCCGGTCACTTTTGCGCATATCCCTTTGTGCAGGACAGTGGGGACTGGAGATGATGCACCAAAATTAACCACGAAGGAAACTCTAGCAGACTGGAAGCCCTTCCCCACAGGGGCTTCATCTAAGGAACAGAGCATGTTCAAGAAAGCTCTTGCTACAAGCTGGA